>NC_091453.1:39359752-39959752 GCF_964237555.1 Oryctolagus cuniculus | reverse complement strand
TCTCAGAGTTTCAGATTTAACAGATTTGGTGCAGGTCCCAAGAATTTTATTTCAAATGTGTTTCCAGTTGCTGTTACTGCTATTGATTGCAGACTGCTCTTTGAAAACTTCTTTATACTCATTCTTACTTATACTTCACTACCTCCTCATCAGTTACATGTTACCTGTTCTTTTTGGTCGATAGCTCCTCTAACTCTGAGTACTGAGGAATCCACCTAATAAGGTCTCAGGCATAGGACTAGGCAATTTACAAATATTTTATTACTTAATTTAAAAAATAATTCCATGAGACAAATATTATTACATGAGTTTTGTAGATGAAGGGATTGCTTCAGAATTTCTAAATAAATTTCATATTAGTCACTCCTTTAAGTGAACAACCAAAATCCAATATATACATAAATACTCATGATATTTCAATTATACCACAATTCCTGGGTGAGGGGGTAAAGCATTTGAAAAGAAGAGCTATCCTTACATTTCATTGCTTAACTATCCTCTGCATGCCAAGAGTTTATATATATATATATATATATATATATATCCTCATTTAATATTCCTTAAGAGTCCTGAATAATAAATAGGATTTTCTTTTCTTCATTTTACAAATGAGGACACTGAGGCTTAGAGAATTCAAATACATTGCCTAAAGTTACATAGCCAGAAAGTGGTGCAGACAGGATTATGGAGCTTTGATTCAGCCAATTGTGATTTAAACTCCAAGAAGTGAGAGAATATATTGGTTGATCTTAGTAACCATTGTATATCCAGAACATAGTAAACTCTGTGATACAAAATAAGTGCTCACTAAATGGTTGTGAAGGAATGAATGACTATAAGCCGTGTGTTCTTTTTTTAAAGATTTTTAAAAATTTATTTAAAAGACAGAGTTACAGAGAGAGGTAGAGACACACAGAGAGGTCTTCCATCCTCTGGTTCACTTCCCAAATGGCTGCAATGGTCGGAGCTGCGCTGATCTGAAGCCAGGAGCCAGGAGCTTCTTCCGGGTCTCCCATGCAGGCGCAGGGGCCCAAGGACTTGGGCCATCCTCCACTGCTTTTTCAAGGCCACGTGTTCTTAAACACTATCTACAAGTCCCATGCCATTTGACAATTATCTGCTTCTTAGGGTCTCTCAAGTAAATGTATCTTGTCTCTCCTATAAAATTTTTAGGATTCTGAGGCAAACAATATCCTTATATTGTATCTTAATGCAGTTCTCTGTAAATAGTGAGTACTCAAGAAATATGTATTAATAAATTGTCCTTTATTTCAAGATTAGTGCTGGCATTAATAAAAATCAATTTAGAGACTGGTGCTGTAGCTTAGTAGGTTAAGCCTCCACCTATGGCACCGGCATCCTACATGGGTGCCGTCAGTTAGAATCTCATCTGTTCCACTTGTGATCCAGCTCCCTGCCTGGGAAAGCAGCGGAATATGGTCCAAGTACTTGGGCCCCTGTACCCACGTGGAAGATCAGCAATACACTCCTGGCTCCTGGCTGCTGGCTTCGAATTTGCCCAGCTCCGACTGTTGCAGCCGTTTGATGAGTAAATCAGTGGATGGAAGACCATTCTCTCTGTCTCCCTCTCTCTGTAACTCTGTCAAATAAATCAATAAATCTTTAAAAATCAATTTAATATTATGATTATACCTTATTTGTGTCATATCATTCTTAATCAAACTAAAGAATATGTGTAGAGTAGATCAATAAATTATCTAAAAATAGAAGTGTGGCTCCCTTCTTATAAGAGGGAAATGGGCACAGGTCACACTAGCACTTGACTGAAATATCAAGGTTGTCACATGGACTGATGTATTCAAAATTTCTTTATGACTCTTGCTTTTATGATACTGTAGAGTACCCTATATTGGTCCATTTTCTATTGCTATAACAAAATAGCTGAAGCTTAATTCTTTATAAAGAAAAAGATTCATTGAGTTCATAGTTTTGGAGGTCCAAGGGTATGGTGCCAGCTTCTGCTCTGCTATGGTGAGAATCTCATGATAGATGGCATCAGAATTACATAAGCACATGTAGAAGCCAAAAGAGTAAGCAAGGGCTCATGTTGGTTTTTTTATAACAACTCACTGTCATGAGAACTAACTAGAGTCCTGTGAGAACAAAGACAAAAAGTAAAAAAATGCATGCGAGGATGTGGAGAAAAGATAATTCTTTTTTTTAAAGATTCATTTATTTATTGGAAAGTCCGAGTTACACAGAGAGGGGAGAGACAGAGAGAGAAAGAGGTTCCATCCGATGGCTCACTCCCCAGATGGCCGCAACTGCTAGAGCTGTGTCAATCCGAAGCCAGGAACCTCTTCCAGGTCTCCCACGTGGGTGCAGGGGTCCAAGGACTTGAGTCATCCTCCACCACTTTCCCAGGCCACAGCAGAGAGCTAGATCGGAAGTGGAGCAGCCAGGTCTCGAACCGGCACCCATATGGGATGCCAGCGCTTCAGGCCAGGGCCTTAACCTGCTGCACCACAGCGCCGGCCGTAGGGTAATTCTTACACATTGTTAGTGGGATGGGGGGTGTAAAACAGTATAGTCACTATGGAAAACACTAAGGAGATTTCTTTAAAAATTAGAAACAGAACTGCCATATGATTCAGCAATCCTGCTGCTAGGTGTATATTTTAATAAACAAAATCATTATATCAAGAAGATACTTGCACCACTATATTTGTTCTCATTAGCCAAGATTTGGAATGCATTTGTTGTTTTTTGTCTTTTTGTAATAATCATGCTAACAGGGGTGAGGTAAAACTTCCTCATTGTTTTGATTTGCATTTCCTTGATGTCTAGATATACTGAGCATTTTTCATATATTTATTGAACATTGAATTTTCTCTTTTGGGAAATGTCTATTCAGATCCTTTGCCTATTTCTTAAGTGGACTGACTGTTTTTGCTGTTGCTGAGTTTTTTTTTTTTTTAGTTCATTATATATTATGGGTATTAATCCTTTGTTGCATGAATAGCTTCCATATATCTTCTCCCACTCTGATGGTTATCTCTTTTTTCATAATTTTTTCTTTGATGGCTTACTTGTTTGCTTTCTTTCTTTTTTTAATGATTTATTTATTTGAAAGGAAGAAATACAGAGGAGAGAGAGAAAGAGAGAGAGAGAAAACGAGAGAGAGAGAGAGAGAGAGAGAGAGAGAGAGAGAGAGGTTTATCTTCCGTCTGCTGGTTCACTTTCCAAATGGCTGCAATGGCTGGAATTGGGCCAATCTGAAGTCAGGAGCCAGGAGCTTCTTCCTGGTCTCCCACGTGAGCACAAGGGCCCAAGGACTTGGGCCATCTTCTACTGCTTTCCCAGGCCATAAGCAAAAAACTGGACCAGAAGAGGAGCAGCCAGGGTTTGAATTGGCAGTCATATGGGATGGTGGCACTGTAGGCAGAAGCTTAACCACAACGCTGGCCCCAATGGATATCTCTTCACTCTAGACTGTGTACTGTGTTGTATAGAAGATTATTCAGTTGGTATAATTCCCCTTGACTAGTTTTGCTTTTGTTGTCTATGCTTTTGGGTTCTCATTAAAAAAAAGTCATTGCCAACACTGATGTCTTTGTTTCCTCTATATTTGATTGTAATACTTTCACAGTTTTGCATCTTACATTTTGGCCTTGAAGCAGAGATCTAATTTCATTTTTCTATATCTTTATCCAGTTTTTCCAGTATCATTTATTGAAGAGATTATCCTTTCTCCAATGTATGTTCTTGGCAACTCAGTCAAAACTCGGTCCGCTGTAGGTACATGGATTAATATGAGAATTATTTATTTCATTCCATTGATCACTATGTTTGATTTTATGCCAGTATCATGCTGTTTTAACTACTATATATTTGTGGTATGCTTTGAATTCAAGTATTATGATGCCTCTACCATTGTTATTTTGTTTAGAAGTTCTTTGGTTATTCTTTTATGGTACCAAATGAATTTTGGATTTTTTCTATTTCTGTAAATATTGTTATTGATCATTTCTGGGAATTACAATTAATGTGTAGAAGGCTTTTAATGTTATGGACATTGTAACAATATTATTTTAATTTGTGAACATGAATATATTTCTATTTTTTCGTGTCCTCTATGATTCATTTCAGCTGTGCTTTATAATTTTCTTTGTAGAGTTCTTTCACTTCTTTGGTTAATTTATTGCTAACTACATTTTGGTAGCTGTTGTGAATGGAACTGCTTTCTTGATTTCTCTCTCAGTAAGATTATTACATGTTTAAAAAATGCTACCTTTTAATGTTGATTTTACATCCTGAAAACTTACTGAATATCTTCATTAGTTCTAATAACTGTTAGGTGGAATATTTAGGTTTTTCCATGTATAAAATCATGTCATCGCCGGCGCTGCGGCTCAACAGGCTAATCCTCCGCCTTGTGGCACCGGCAGCCCGGGTTCTAGTCCCGGTCAGGGCACCGGATTCTGTCCTGGTTGCCCCTCTTCCAGGCCAGCTCTCTGCTATGGCCCGGAAGTGCAGTGGAGGATGGCCCAAGTGCTTGGGCCCTGCACCCCATGGGAGACCAGGAGAAGCACCTGGCTCCTGCCTTCAGATCGGCGCGGAGCGCCAGCCGCAGCGGCCATTGGAGGATGAACCAACGGCAAAGGAAGACCTTTCTCTCTGTCTCTCACTGTCCACTCTACCAGTCAAAAAAAGAAAAATCATGTCATCTGCAAACGCGGATATTTTTACTTCCTCCTTTATGATTTGGATGCACTTTATTTCTTTATTTTCCCCAGTTCTTGCTAATACTTTTGAAATTATATTGAATAAAAATAATGAAAGTGGATATCTTCATCTTGTACCAGATCTGAAGGGAAACACTTCATCTATTCTCCATTCTGAATGACATTGGCTGCATATTTGTTATATGTGCCCTTTTTTAGTTAGAGATATATTAAATCTACACCTAATTTGAGTATTTTTATCATAAAAGGATGTTGAATATTATGAAGAACTTTTTGTTCTTCATTCTGTTCATGTAATTTATTGTATTTATTGATTTGTGAATATTGAATCATCCTTGCATCCCAAATTAAACATGACTATGATGCATCTTTTTTGTGATGTGCTGTTGGATTCAATTTGCCAATATTTTGATCAGAATGTTTGCATGCTTTTTCACCAAAAATACAGGTCTGTAAACTTCTTTCTGTGTTATATATTTGCTGTATTTTTTTAACTTTTATTTAATAAATATAAATTTCCAAAGTACAGCTTATGGATTACAATGGCTTCCCCCCATAACGTCCCTCCCACCTGCAACCCTCCCCTTTCCCACTCCCTCTCCCCTCCCATTCACATCAAGATTCATTTTCGATTCCCTTTATATGCAGAAGATCAGTTTAGCATACATTAAGTAAAGATTTCAACAGTTTGCTCCCACACAGAAACACAAAGTGAAAAATACTGTTTGAGTACTAGTTATAGCATTAAATCTCAATGTACAGCACATTAAGGACAGAGATCCTACATGAGGAGTAAGTGCACAGTGACTCCTGTTGTTGACTTAACAAATTGACACTCTTGTTTATGGCCTCAGTAATCACCCTAGGCTCTTGTCATGAGCTGCCAAGGCTATGAAAGCCCCCTGAGTTCACCGACTCTCATCATATTTAGACAAGGCCATGGTCAAAGTGGAAGTTCTCTCCCCCCTTCAGAGAAAGGTACCTCCTTCTTTGATGACCCGTTCTTTCCACTGGGATCTCACTAATGGAGATCTTTCATTTAGGTTTTTTTTTTCCCCAGAGTGTCTTGGCTTTCCATGCCTGAAATAGTCTCATGGGCTTTTCAGCCGGATCTGCATACCTTAAGGGCTGATTCTGAGGCCAGAGTGCTGTTTAGGACATCTGCCATTCTATGGGTCTGCTGTGTATCTCACTTCCCATGTTGGATCGTTCTTTCCCTTTTTTATTCTATCAGCTAGTATTTGCAGACACTATTCTTGTTTATGTGATCCCTTTATTAGGATAATGTTATATGTTACAAAATAATTTGGCAGAGTTCTATCCTTTACAATTTCTTTTGGAATAGCATGGGAAATATTGGAAGTAGGTCCTCTTTAAATGTTTCATAGACTTTCCTCTTCATTTTTTTAAAGCTTATTTTTTGAAAGGCAGAGTCACAGAGATTGTGTGTGAGAGAGAGATCTTCCATCTGTTAAGTCACTCCCCAAATGGTGGCAACAACCAGGGATAGCACAAGTAGAAGCCAGGAGTCAGGAGCCAGGAATTTCATCTGGGTTTCCCATGTGGGTTGCAGAGGTGCAAGCACTTGGGCTATCTTCCACTGCTTTTCCAGGCAAATTAGCAGGGAGCTGGGTTGGAAGTGGAGCAACCAGGGCTCAATTGGAGCCCATATGGGAAGCCAGTATCACAGACCACAGCTTAAACCACTGTGCCACAACACTGGCTCCTGGAATTCTCTTTGATGAAAACTTTTAATAATACTTCTATCTTATTACTTGTTGTCAGCCTATTTAGATTTTCTATATCTACTTGATTTAATTTTGAACCTGCATATTTCCAGAAACTTATTTCTTCTAGTTTTTCCAATTTGTTTACATATAGTTATCCATAGTAGCTACTTATAATCTTTTATATTTCTGTAGTATCAGTTAAAATGTATCCTTTTTCACTGCTAAGTTTGCTTATTTGAGTATTTGATCTTTTTTATGTTAGTCTGGCTAAAGTGTTGCCTATTTTGTTAATCTTTTCAAAAAAACAGCTTTGTCTTTTTTCTTCTCTGATCATCATCTCTCACTTCCTAATAATTTTGAATTTAAGTTGCTCTTTTTTCTATATAATTTAGATGTAATTAGTCTTTTTATTTGATATCTTTCTATTTCTTTGTGTATCACTGATTGTTTTAAAGTTCTCTGTAATACTTCTATTGTATCCCACATATTGTATATGTTGAGTTTTATTTTCATTTGTTGTAAGTATATTTTAATTTCCATTTTAATTTATTTAATGATCCACTGGTCATTCAGAAGCATGCTACTCAATTTCCATGTATTGGTAGAGAGTCAGGGAATAGTGAGGCTGGAAGTAAATCCAATAAAGTTTCTCCAGGGAGTCTGGGCACAGGAAGAAACTTGGAGCCATGACCTAATCAGGCAGTGGTGTGGTCCAGAACCAAATCAGCCTTTTGGTGTGTGCAGACACTGTGAGTCCCTGTACATGGGCTGTATATAAGTCATGCAGTCAATAAATGCCCTTGACTTCAACAACCAGATCCAGGTCAACAAGGAGGCCGTCAGTCTGTTGTGTGAAGCTGAACTGGGTGCTAAGGGAACCACGAAGAAGAGAAAGCCCTGTGGTCACCTGCTCAGCTCTATTCTGGGGAGGAGTAATCTAAAATTCGCTGGGATATCACTCACTCTCACTGTCTCCACCAGTAGCCTGAAATTCATGGCCACAGATTGCAAACAGATCATTGTGAATCACCAAATACAATCTATCTTATTTGCATACTACAGGGATCCTGACATGGCTGAGTATGTTGCATATCCACAGACCCCCATGAAGCAGAAAGTCTGTCACATCCTGGAGTATCACAAAGGGCTTGCTCAGAATGTCATCAACACCATTGGCCAGGCCTGTCAGTTGCACTTCAAACAATATGTCAGGAACCCACTCAAGTCAACCATTTGACAAGGGGGAAATGGGTTACCTTCCCTTGCTCAGTGCCTCCTGGCTGAAACTCCTCTCCCCAAGAGGTCTGTATATATATTTCAAGAGCCCCTCCTCTCCCACGTTGTATGTATATTATATTCTATAGTTGATGTGCAGCCCTTTCTTCTGCAGCCTGGTGCCCCCTCTCCCTTCCTGCATGTGAACTGGAACCTCCTGTACCATGAGGATTCTATGGAATTGGAAACTAAGACATTTAGACTCTTAAGTGTTCGACAAATACCATCTGTCAATTAATTTTTTTTTACTTTGTATGCATGTATTTTATGGCTATATGTTTACTTTCCCAATACTGTTTCCATGGCTTGTTCTTGAGTACAAAATTATGATGATTGGTTATATTTACATGTCACCTCTGACTTTTCCAAGCCCTCTTAGACCCCTTGGCATTTCCCTCACTGAACCTGAGTTAGCTGAGACCAGCAGCATATTTTTTATTTTTCTTTTTGAGTGAAACCTGAGGCAGAAACTTATTCTAAGGAAGACCAGAAAAATTTGGACCACTTACCACAGGTTTGGAGGCAGGAGTTTGTCTGAATATGTTCCTTTCACTAAGTGGAAACTTAAGAACTGCAGGTGCCCCAGTATCTTCTACACACTAGGCCCTATATTAGGCCCACGTGGCCAAAAGTACAGAAGAAGCCAGTCCTACTCTTTAGGCCTTGTGGGTAAGGGAGAGTTGACAGTATTAATCCTAGCCATCTCCTTTTTGTGTGTGTTTGGATATTTTCAAGAGTCTCACTTACATCAAAGGGAAATAATTTTCATTAAAATCCATATTTCTTCTAAAATTTTTTCCATGTGTTGATAAATTTTGTATTCTCTTCATATTGCTCATTTATAGTTTTATTTAATTTTGTCAGAAGATACATAATATGATTTTAATTTTAAATTAAAGATTTGATTTCTGGCCAATATATGGTATATGGTATATAGTATATACGTTCTGTAAAATATTTGTTAGTTTCATTTGCTTTATTGTATGGTTCAACTTTGATGTGTGTTCTTGTTGATTTTCTGTCTATGTGATCTGTCCATTGAATACAGCGCCATCCCTCATTTATATTTTTTAAAAAAATTAATTAGTTCTGTTTCTATGAAAGTAGAAAAACACGGAAAGCAGAAAAATCTCTCATCCATTGATTCACACCTAAACACTCACAACAGCTGGGTTGGGCCAGTCTGAAGCTGGAATCTGGGAATTCTATCTGGGTTTCCCTCACGGATATCCAAAACCCAACTACTTGAGCCATCAACTGCTGTCTTCCAGGCTACACACCTGCAGGAAACGGGAATTTGGAGCAGATAAACCCTTAATATGGTATGTGAGAGTCCCAAGTGACATCTTAACTACTACACTAAATACCTACCCTGAGGCTGACATTATGTTGAAGCAAGTTAAGTGAGACTCTGCATGTGATGCCAGCATCCCATATGGTCACTAGTTCAAGTTCTAGCTGCTCAGCTTTCAATCCAGCTCCCTGCTAATGCACCTGGTAAAGCAGTAGGGGGTGGCCCAAGTACTTGGGCCTCTGCACCCACGTACAAGATATCTGCATTTGCTGGAGAATGATGATTCAGGAGTAATAGACTGAGCACCACCTTCTCCCAAAAAGTCACACTAAATTTTGTTGTAAACTTAAAGATAAATCCAAAATACCTCAGTTCCTCTTTTACCACAAAATAGTAGGAACCAAAGTTTGAACTAAATGGTGTTATGGATTGCTGCAGAAATTTCTCGGGGTATCAGATATCCTGAAATGGCAACTTTCCCAAAGTCCACTGTGGGGAGCAGGGCCCGTCTCCTGTAACATGGCGGGGCACCCGGGAGACAAATAAGTACTGAGACTATGGACAAATAAGTACTGAAACTACCGAGACTGGACTAGAACACTGAGATGATTGAGACTAACTCTATGCATCTGATCTCCCACCATATGGCACTGAGAGGGAGTAAATAACTTCCACACAGCTGCCTCACCAATTCGACTAACAAGCTGCAGGAGCTGATCCTGCCCCTGATTGGAGGAGAGCAGCGTGCTCAGCGCGTGGGGAGAGAATGCCAGCAGAGTTGGGATTGGTGGAAGAGGACTATAAAGGAGGAGAGAGACAACATGCAGAAGAATACCTGAGGAACCCCTGAGAGAGCCGGCCAGCGGTGTGCCGCTCCTCTGCGGAAGCGGGGTGAGCAGCAGCAAACCTGAGAAGGGCCAGGGAAAAAGAACAGTGCAGGGTCCGGTGTCATTCCTCCACGAGTGGGGGAGCAACAGTCCACTATTGCACCAAGAGTAAATTTCTGATTGCTCATTAGACAGGCAATGGATAAAAGCTCAACTGCATGTGCTCAACATGCATGTCTGCATGAATGTATATATTTACATATTAGTTTATAAATTAGTCAATCTAAAAGTCAGATATTTCTGGTTATTTAAAACTAAATATGGGTACTATTTTATATGTTAACATAACACTAACATAAAACATAATGCTCCAACACACACACGTATATATGTATATATATATATGTTAGAATAACATATGACATTATAAACTCCAAGCACATTATGCAAGTTATGGATACTAAATAGGAAATGTACTTCAAGATGGCAACCTGAGATTTTGTGTTCAACTTTCAGCCCTGCAAACAGACAAATCAAAATAATAACATAAATAATAAAAGGAAAAATAATTGAGGTGATATCCAAAGGCTGGAAAGTTTGAGGAATTTCTTTGGCAGTACAATACCCAGGCTCTTTTCATTAAAACTGTCCTGTAATATTTCTTGAAATATGGTATTGTGAAGTCTCCAGCTTTGTTTTTGTTGATAATATTGCTTTCACTAATTGGGGTCTCTTGTGTTTCCATATGAATCTTAGCATCTTTTTTGTAGATCTGAGAAAAATGTCCTTGGTATTTTGATTGGAATCACACTGAATCTAAATTGCTTTCACTAGTATGGACATTTTGATGATATTAATTCTTTCAATCCATGAACATGGATGGTTTTTCCATATTTGTGTGTCTTCTTTTTTGGTTTCATTTAGTATGGAATATCTTTTTCCATCCTTTCACTTTCAGTCTGTATGTATCTTTGTTGGTAAGATGTGTTTCTTGTATACAGCAAATAGATGGGTCTTGTCTTTCAGTGCAGCCAGCCAACCTGTATCTTTTAAATGGAGAGTTGAGGCCATTTACATCCAATGCTACTATTGATAAGTAATGTCTTGGCCCTGACATTTTTCTATACATATTCCTATCATTTACTTTGGATTTCTTTTGTACTTTACTGGGAGATTTTCTGCCTTCACATTCTTTCATAGTGATGACCATGTTTCTGTATGGTAGCACATCCTTAAGAATCTTTTGTAAGGCTGGGTGAGTGATGACAAATGCCTTCAATTTCTGTTCGTTCTGGAAAATCTTTATTTCATCTTCATTCATAAATGCAAAATGTATGGGGTACAGTATTTTGAGACAAGTTCTTATTCTTTTAAGACTTGGATTATACCTTGCCATTCCCTTTTAGCCTGTAGGGTGTCTGATGAGAAGTCAGCTGTGAGTCTAATTGGTGATCCTCTGAAAGTAATCTGGCATTTCTCTCATGCACGTTTTAGAATGTTCTTTTTTTTTCAAGTGTTTGACTACAATGTGTTGGTTCAAGTCCCAGTTGCTCCACTTCCAATCCAGCTCTCTGCTGTGGCCTGAGAAAGCAGTAGAAGATAACTGAGGTCCCTGGGCCCCTGCACCCTCATGAGAAGATACAAAGGAAGCTCCTGGCTCCTGGCTTTGGATCAGTGCAGCTCAGGCCATTGCAGCCAATTGGGGAGTGAAGCACTGGATGGAAGACCTCTCTCTCTCTCTCTCTCTCTCTCTCTCTCTCTCTCTCTGCCTCTCTCTCTCTCTGCTTCTCCTCCTCTCTGTGTGTAACTCTAACTTTCAAATAAATAAATAAATCTTTTCTTTTAAAGAAATTAGAGGTGGACCTATTGTTTGACAGAAACACAATCTTCAGTTCAGGGCAGCAAGAGTAAGTTTGAGACTGCGCATCTTCCAGAGACTAAAGAGCAACTCTTAGCTTCTACTGGGGATCTGAGGCATCTGGTTCCAGAAACACTAGTCTGATTCATTCAGTCTCTATCATTAGCTGCTGTCTGAATATATTTGTTTAGCTCCAGACCAGATTTAAATTTCATGATAATTATTTTATTGCTGCCTTCACTAGAGTTTTTGTGTCTATAACCTTTTATATCAGTTCCATTTCTAAATCCCCAATCATCACCCTATACTCACTTCCATGAACATTTTTTTAGAAAAAAATGCTGACTTGGTCCACTACAGACTTTTGTTCTCCATCTTCATTTCTGTCATCATATTACTTAAAATCATTTTATTTCCTCTGGTTCCCTAACATACTTTATTATGTCCAAAGTTATACAAATTTGTGGAAAACAATGGAATTAAATAAAATAGTGGAAATGAAAAGTTACCAATTTTCTCCCAACTCCTTATTTATAGATGCACGAAGTAACCATATTTCTTAAATATTTTTCCCAGAAATTGTTCACATATATGTAATCACTGTTCTCCCAAAATCCATTCTGATATAAGTTCATGAGACAAGAAAAATTGTTTTGTTTACATCATTTAAAAAACTACAAGATATGTAACAGGAGCAACAAATATAAGCTGAATAAAGAAACAAATAATTCTTAAAGAATATAATATTTTAAATGACTTACATCATCATGCCATAAGTATTGTTCATTATCTTCCTTTTTTCAATTAATATTTTTAGTATCTCCTCATATCTGCCCCTAAAATTTTCTAGTATTCTTTTTTTCACAGAAGCATAGTGTTCATATTTCCAGAGACATCATGAGCTTTTTAGCCAGATGTATTCATTCATACAGTTAGCAAGTATGCATTGAGTACTTATTTCATATCAAGTGCTGTTCTAGTTAGATAAAGATTGTTTCTTCATGGCATTTATAGTTCAATTTGTTGGAGACAACATTTAAAAAATTATCAAATATTGTCAAGCAGTGATAAATTATGTGAAGGAAAATAGCAAGTAAGAGACCAGAGAGTAAGAAAAAAATGGAACAAATCTGTTATATAATGCAATCAGAAAAGTCCTGTCTCATGAAAATTGTAAATGTTTCCCTTTCCTCTCCCAGTGATAGCTCGCCATTAATGACTTTCTACATATTCTTCCAAACATTTTTCCATGTCTTACGTTTTTAAACTTTTTATGTTTAACATAATTTGAATTATATATACACAATGTGCTAAAAATTGCTTGTTATCATTTATCCATGAGTCACAGATATTTTTCTATCTCAGTATATTTATACCTACCTTATTCCTTCTTAAGAACAACACAGCATTCCTTTATAAATGTCACACAGTTTACTTATTCATATTCTATTAATTGCTTTTAGGTTACTGCCAGGCTATTTTCTCTAATAGAAACAATGGTACAATGAACATTATTGCAAACGTATTTAATCCACTTGTCTAGGAGGAGAGAAGTTCAAAAAGTTCATGGAAAATGGAATTAAATGTTTATGTTGATACAAAAATGAAATTGACTCACAAGTTTTTTCATAATACACATTTCCATGAAGCTTTGAAGACCCTTATTATTTCTAGATGTTAGACTCCTAGAATTGGAGTAACTCATATAGAAAATTTTGGTAGATACTGCTAGAAACTTCGTTTTTTAAAGATTTATTTTTTATTTATTTGAAAGACAGAGTTACAGAGAGACATGGAGACAGAGAGAGAGAGGTCTTCCATCTGCTGGTTCACTCCCCAGATGGCTACAACAACCAGGGCTTCACTGATCTGAAGCCAGGAGCCAGGAGCTTCTTCTGGGTCTCCCACCTGGGTTAGGGGGTCCAAGCACTTGGACCATCTTCCACCGCTTCCCCAGGCCATAGCAGAGAGCTGGATCGGAAGATGAGCAGCCAGGACTAGAACCAGTGCCCATATGGGATGCCAGCACTTCAGGCCAGAGCTTTAACCCACTGTGCAACAGCGCTGGTCCTGGTAGAAACTTCTAATATTCACTGTTATGTTACTCTCCTTTCCCTTCAGCTACCTGACAGAATTATACTTCCTTGCTCTCCCTTAGAAGTGGGTGAGGCCATGTGATTATTTCCAGTCAATGGGTTGTATGGAGCAACATCTATCATTTCTGAGCTAAAGCATTTAATTGGAATGCAAATCTTCTAGCTGGAGCAGGAACTGTGGCACAGTGCATTAAACCACCTATTGGAATTGCTTGAATCTCATATTGGAGTGCTTGGGATTAAATCCTGCCTCTATATTCTGATTCAGTTTCCTGATAATGCACTTGATAGACAGTACTTGATGACTCAAGTACTATAGTCTCTGACACCCTTGAGGGAAGCCAAATCCTCATTCATGGTTTCTGCTTGGCCCAGCCCCATAAATTGTGGGCATTTGGGGAGTGAATTGGGGGCGGGGGCAGAAGAGCATGCTCTCTCTCTCACTTTGCCTTTCAAATAAATTTAAACAATGAATATACATTAAATACAGATCCTTTAGATATGCTCTTTTGCAGCCTTGGCCACATTGTGAGATCATGGCATAAAGAGAGCATGGAATGGGTACATAGAACAGAGCCCCCTGGTGATTCACTTTGTACATATAGTATAAGTAAAATGTTTTTTTTTAACAGTTTCTTTTTTTAAAAGATTTATTTATTTATTTATTTGAAAGCCAGAGTTACACAGAGAGGAGAGGCAGAGAGAGAGAGAGAGAGAGAGGTCTTCCATCCAATGGTTCACTCCCCAATTGGCTGCAGTGGCTGGAGCTGCACCGATCCCAAGCCAGGAGCCAGGAGCTTCTTCCAGGACTTCCACGTGGGTGCAGGAGCCCAAGGACTTAGGCCATCTTCTACTGCTTTCCCAGGCCATAGCAGAGACCTGGATCAGAAGATGAGCAGCCAGGACTAGAACAGGTGCCCATATGGGATGCCGGCACTTCAGGTTAGGGCGTTAACCAACTGCACCACAGTGCCGGCCCCAAAGTAAAATGTTTTCATTGAGATTTGGAAGCCAGTTTTTACTGCAATGTTAATAACCTAACCTCATGATTGACATGACCTCTAAGTTAATTTGCACCTAGCAGAAGTTATTGTGCTTTGGTCAAATTTTCCTTGTATTTTTTTAGCACTTCTACTTTATGTATATCAGGTTTTTTTTTTTTTTTTTTTTTTTTGACAGGCAGAGTGGACAGTGAGAGAGAGAGACAGAGAGAAAGGTCTTCCTTTGCCATTGGTTCACCCTCCAATGGCCGCCGCGGCCGGCGCGCTGCGGCCGGCGCGCTGCGGCCGGCGCACCGCGCTGATCCGATGGCAGGAGCCAGGAGCCAGGAGCCAGGTGCTTTTCCTGGTCTCCCATGGGGTGCAGGGCCCAAGCACCTGGGCCATCCTCCACTGCACTCCCTGGCCACAGCAGAGGGCTGGCCTGGAAGAGGGGCAACCGGGACAGAATCCGGTGCCCCGACCGGGACTAGAACCCGGTGTGCCGGCGCCGCTAGGCAGAGGATTAGCCTAGTGAGCCGCGGCGCCGGCCTTGTATATCAGTTTTACAGCACTGTGTGTGGTTTATCTGTACTATAGCTTTCTGGTGGATGGCATCTTTGAACAATAGAAAATGAAACTCTGCATTAATTAATGATTTTCCCTGAAGTATATTTTGTCTTATCCAAATATTAGCTTCTGAATACACTGTCTATTTCTTTTAATTTTCCCCTTCATCATTTTGCAATCTGGCTTTTGTCTTTTTATCTGCTCTTGTTAAGAATACTAGTAGAAATTTAGGAGACAACTATATCCTATTCAGAATAATTCCCTTTAGAGATTTTGGCTATAGCTCTATATTGAGGTTACTTGAGAATATGTTCTGGTGTTACTTCAGTATTTCTTCCTTGCAAAAAAAAAAAAAAACTGTTTTTGATGAGAAGAGTTTCAAGGTGCTTAAGTTAGGAAAAATTCTTCATTTTGGTATGGTACTTTCTCAGCAAATACTAAACATGGTCTAACAAATAAAATAATCACTGAAGTTAGGACAGATCCCATGACTTAAAAAGTGCATAGCTCACTAGATTAGTTTTGGGTTCAGGAGCAATACATGTGCTGCTTCAGACACACCATCTCTTACTGAGAAAGCACTTTTCTTTATACATCTTCTATTCTTGGGCACATTAAAAGCGTTTTTCTAGGTTTATTCAATTCCTCATATATGCAAAGTAATATCCCAAAAGTGGAAGATACCGAATCTAGCCTTTTCTTGATTTTGTGAGTGCAGTGTAATGACAGAACCTAGGTATAGCACCCACACACAGGCTTTCATAACTTGATTGCCTGACCCAGAAGCCCTCTTAGATTACTTCATTATGTAAAGTTTCAGTATGATACAACCCTCCTCCACTGCTGACAGTTTTTTTCTTCTTGTCTAATTTAATTTTCCTCATGCTACATCTAGCAAATACATTTGAAAACATATCTGCTTAGGCCTGTGCTGTGGCGTAGTGGGTAAAGCCACCACCTGCAGTGCCAGAATCCCATATGGGTGCCGGTTATAGTCCTGGCTGCTCCACTTCTGATCCAGCTCTCTGTTATGGGAAAGCAGTAGAAGATGACCCAAGTCCTTGGACCCCTAACCCAGGTGGGAGGCCCAGAAGAAGCTCCTGGCTCCTGGCTTCAGATCAGAGCAGCTCTGGCCATTCTAGCCAATTGGGAAGTGAACCAGCAGATGGAAGACCTCTCTCTCTCTCTCTCTCTCTCTCTCTCTCTCTCTCTGCCTCTCCTTCTCTCTGTGTAACTCTGCCTTTCAAATAAATAAATAAATAAATCTTTTTTTAAAAAGAAAAGATAACATATCTACTTATGTGTTTGTAATCTGTCTCCCTTATCTGACAACTCTCTGGGGACAGAGCACCAGCATTGAAACATAGACTAGTTTAAAGGGGTTTTAATACTGGGTTGCCAAATTTATTGGCTTCTCTATCTCAAGGTAACTAATCATAATCGTGTTCACTAATGTTCTCAGGATCTGTCAAGTTTGCAGTCACTCACCTTTTTTCAAGGCAAGATATTCTCTACTTCAGAATCTTCCTTATATATTTTTTACCTTAGGTAATAGCTATATAAATATCTTTAGGACAAATACTCTGGTATTCCTTATTAATTTAACATGAATGTCTGCAAAGTGAGACATCAGTAAAATCTTATTCAATATGTCTAATAAATGAAATAGGAGAGTTTCTGTTTAATGAAATAAATATAATCTTGTAAATTTTTATACAATTATAATTTATTTTCAAAAAAGTTAAATATGGCTGCTAATATTTAGAGGAACTAGACATGGAGGTTATTACTTTTTAAAATGATTTTATTTATTTGAGAGGCAGAGTTACAGAAAGAGAGAAAAAGAGAGGTCTTCCATCCACTGGTTCACTCCCCAAATGGCTGCAACTGCAGGAACTGAGCTGATCTGAAGCCAGGAACCAGGAGCTTCTTCCAGGTCTCCCACATAGATGTAGAGGCCCAAGCACTTGGGCCATCTTCCACTGCTTTCCAAGGCCATAAGCAGAGAGCTGTATCAGAAGAGGAGCAGCCTGCACACGAACCAGCACCCATACAGGATGCTGGCACCACAGGCAGAGGCTTAGCCTACTGCTTCACAGTGATGGCCCCAAGATATTACTTTACATGTTAAGTCTTACTGTACTGTTGCTTTTTTTTAATGCATTCATTACTTTGATTTAAAAAAAATAACAAAAACAATGGTTACATTTGTGCTGCTCATGATTGGATTATAATAACTCATATCTATAACATTCTTCATTCTAAATAAGTCCCTATCTGTCCTTTTATGTTTATACCATTAACCTGACTCTCCTGGCTATTGGAATTCTAAGAAGATTTTTCAAACAGGCTGCCCTATCTTCTACTATGTATCCTAGAGATTTCCTATTGATTTTTTAATATCCAGCCCTTCCCATTAAAGCATTCTCTGAGCATTCTTCCAGAAACCCATGAGACCTCTCATTCTCCACTTTCCAGTCAGAAATGATTCCCTACTTTCCTGTTCTCAATGCATCAAGTGTAGCTTTTCAGTACAATGCACAATCTAAGAGGAGACAGATATGAGAAGCATATCTGGACTTCTTCCAGGATGATGGAATAGACATATTTTTCCTGATTTGTCGCATAAGTACCACCAAAACTCCTGGACATTATATATAAAAGAAATATAAATAGGTTCTGAAAGGTTGAAAGAAAAGGACTGAACAGGGGAGGGCCCCAGAACCCAAAGGAAGGACATGGTGTTGAGTTCATTGCATTTTCTTTTGACCTTACATATCTCAGATTTGGTTCAGGAGAAACTGAGCATATCAAAGAACACAGACAAAAGATTCTTAACAGAAATATATTCTTTCTATTTGAAGGATTGGGAAAGGTGAAACCTAGCCAGAAAGATAACTCTTGGACTATATTCCAGTTCAACACCAGAGAAAAAATATGGTCCCTTTTTCATCAGCAAAGGTAGAATGAGGAGCTTAGACTTCCTCCCTAACCAGGTTGTAATGAATCAACCCATCTCTTATCACCTTCAATGACAGACTGGTTTTTGGAGTTTAGACTTCATCCTTCCTGATTATAATAATGTTCTTCCAAGTGGGAAGCTAAGACTTTGAATAGCTTTCAGGGATGACAAGTCTTCTTTCAGTTGGTGTCATTAGAGTCAGCTGGGAAGCAGAAATGAAATAGCCTTTTTCTTCCTACCAGGGTAGTATCAATAATAACAAACCTGGACCCCCACCACCATCTGGAAAATATAAGATCATGCACCATTTCCCCACTAGTGTGGAGTGTCAGACAAGGATTGCTAAAATTGGAAAAAGAGGAGCAAATTAAACCCAAACTAAGCAGAAAGAAAGAAAGAGTATGAATCAATTAAACAAAAACAAGGGAGATAATTCATAAAAATCTGATTTGTAGAACTAATCTATAAAAAAGAAACCTAGGGCAAGACTGAAAAAAAGAGAGAATTCCTAAATTACAAATATTAGAAATTAAACAGGAAAAATCATCAGGTACCTTATAGGCATCAGAAGGGCAGCAAAAAAAAAAAAATAGCATGAACAACTCTGCTTACACACTTGATGACTTAAGAGAAAGAATCAATTTATTGGAATGCACAAATTACCACATCTAATCCAACATTAAACAGATAATTTGAATTGAACTATAACTGTTAAAGAAATTGAATTCATAATTTTAAACTCAAGAAAAATCACTCTCTAGGTGCAGAAGCTTTTACTGGAGAATTCTAATAAATATTTAAGGAAGAATTATATTCATTACATTCATTCTACACTGTTTCTTCCAGAAATCTGAGGAGGAGAAAACACTCTCAAAATCAATTGATTGTCAGTATTAATCTTATACCAAAATTATGCATAGTACATAAACAATACTATAGATTAGTATCCCTCATGAATATAGATATGAAAATTCTTTTTAAAATTTTTGATAAGAATTAATATTTATTTCTTTGAAAGGCAGAGTTGGGGCCGGTGCTATGGCACAGCAGGTTAAAGCGCTGGCCTGAAGTGCCGGCCTCCCATATGGGCAACGGCTCTAGTCCCAGCTGCTCATCTTCCGATCCAGCTCTGATCAATTCTACAGGAAGATGTGATGATGATAGACAGAAATACACCTAATTACAAGGGACCTGGTTATTTAATGAAATGCTAATGGACCTAAAGGGAGACCTAGATTCCAATACAATAGTAATGGGAGACCTCAATACCCCACTTTCAGCAACGGACACAATAACCATACAGAAAATAAGGAACGAAACAGCAGTTAATCAACACTATAGACCAAATGGTCCCAACACATATCTACAGAATTTTTCATCCCACAGTTGCAGAATACAGTCTTCTTATCAGTGCATGGAACGTTCTCTAGGATAGACCACATGCTATGCCATAAAGCAAGTCTCAGAAAATTCCAAGAAATCGAAATCATATCATGCATTTTCCCAGACCACAATGGAATGAAGCTGGAAATCAACAACTCAAGTATCTCTAGAACATATGCAGAGGCATGAAGACTGAGCAACTGAGCAACATGCTTCTGAATGAACAGTGGGTCATAGAAACAATCAAAAGAGAAAGAACAATTTCTGGAAAAGAATGAAGATGACAATGCATCAAATGAAAACATGTGGAAACAGCAAAAGCAATGTTAAGAGGGAAGTTTATAGCAATTAGTGCCTACATCAAGAAATTGGAAATCCACCAAGTGCATGAGCTAACAATGCATCTTAAGGACTTAGAAAAACAACAACAAACCAACCCCAAATTAGTAGTAGAAAATGAATTATTAAAAGTAGAGAAGAAATAAACAGAATTGAAACAAAAAAAATACAAATGAACAGAGAAACAGAACTGTTTTTTGAAAAAGAAAATAAACAAAATTCATCCACCATTGGCCCAACAAAACAAACAAAAAAAGGTGGAGAGGACCCAAAACAATGAAATTACAGATGAAAAAGGAAATATAACAGATATACCAGAAATAAGAATAACCAGGATTTACTAAAAGAGCTGTGTGCCAACAAATCCAGAGACCTATAAGAAATGGATGGATTCCTGGACACATACAATCTACCAAAATTGAGCCATGAAAACAGAAAACTTAAACAGACTGAAACCAAGAAAGAGACTGAATAAGTAATAAAGACTTGCCCAACAAAGAAAAATCCATGACTAAATGGCTTCACCGCTAAATTCTAGAGACATCTAATTAAGAATTAATTCCAGGGGTGGAGCCAAGATGGCAGAATAGTGAGGGCGCACACCGATAGTCTGGGAAAATTTAGTTTAATAAAAGTGGAGTTATGGTAGCCTCAGAAAAAGGATCAGGAAAAAATTGCAGAGGAAACTCTTCCGGATCTAGTGGCTGTGACTCGGAGGACCTATGGGGAGAGCAAGGTTGCCCACCACTATTATAAATGTATATGCACCTAATTACAGGGCACCGGTCTATTTAAAAGATATGTTAAAGGACTTAAAGGGAGACTTAGATTCCAATACAATAGTACTGGGGGACTTCAATACTCCACTCAGAAATAGACAGATCATCCGGACAGAAGATCAACAAGGAAACAGCAGATTTAATTGACACTATTACCCAAATGGATCTAACAGATATCTACAGAACTTTCAATCCTACATCTAAAGACTTTACATTTTTACATTCTTCTCAGCAGTGCATGGAACCTTCTCTAGGATTGATCGCATTCTAGGCCATAAAGCAAGTCTCAGCAAATTCAAAAGAATTAGAACCATACCATGCAGCTCCTCAGACCACAGCGGAATGAAGCTGGAAATTAGCAACTCAGGAAACCCTAGAAAGTATGCAAACACATGGAGACTGAACAACATGCTCCTGAATGAACACTGGGTCATTCAAGAAATCAAAGGAGAAATCAAAAACTTTCTGGAAGTAAATGAGGATAGCAAAACAACATATCAAAACTTATGGGATGCGGCAAAAGCAGTATTGAGAGGCAAGTTTATAGCAATAGGTGCCTACATCAAGAAATTGGAAAGGTACCAAATAAATGAGCTTTCAGCGCATCTCAAGGACCTAGAAAAACTGCAGCAAACCAGACCCAAATCTAGTAGAAGAAGAGAAATAATTAAAATCAGAGAAGAAATCAACAGGATTGAATCCAAAAAAAAAAAAAATTACAAAAAACCAGCCAAGCAAAGAGCTGGTTTTTAGAAAAAATAAACAAAATTGACACGCCATTGGCCCAACTAACTCAAAAAAAGAAGAGAAAAGACCCAAATCAATGAAATCAGAGATGAAAAAGGAAACATAACAACAGACACCACAGAAATAAAAAGAATTATCAGAAATTACTACAAGGACTTGTATGCCAGCAAACAGGGAAAATCTATCAGAAATGGATAGATTCCTGGACACATGCAACCTACCTAAATTGAACCAGGAAGACATAGAAAACCTAAATAGACCCATAACTGAAACAGAAATTGAAACAGTAATAAAGGTCCTCCCAACAAAGAAAAGCCCAGGACCAGATGGATTCACTGCTGAATTCTATCAGACATTTAAAGAACTAACTCCAATTCTTCTCAAACGATTCAGAACAATCGAAAAAGAGGGAGTCCTCCCAAATTCTTTCTATGAAGCCAGCATCACCTTAATCCCTAAGCCAGAGAAAGATGCAGCACTGACAGAAAATTATAGACCAATATCCCTGATGAACATAGATGCAAAAATCCTCAATAAAATTCTCGCCAATAGAATACAACACATCAGAAAGATCATCCACCCAGACCAAGTGGGATTTCTCTCTGGTATGCAGGGATGTTTCAATGTGCGCAAATCAATCAGTGTGAATCACCACATTAACAGACTGCAGAAGAAAAACCATATGATTATCTCAATAAACACGAAGAAAGCATTTGATAAAATACCACACGCTTTCATGATGAAAACTCTAAGCAAACTGAGTATGGAGGGAACATTCCTCAATACAATCAAATCAATCTATGAAAAACCCACACCCAACATCCTATTGAATGGGGAAAAGTTGGAAGCATTTCCACTGAGATCTGGCACCAGACAGGGATGCCCACTCTCACCACTGCTATTTAACATAGTTCTGGAAGTTTAAGCCAGAGCCATCAGACAAGAAAAAGAAACTAAAGGGATACAAATTGGGAAGGAAGAAGTCACACAATCCCTCTTTGCAGACCATATGATTCTTTCTTTAGGGGATCCAAAGAACTCTACTAAGCGACTATTAGAACTCATAGAGGAGTTTGGCAAAGTGGCAGGATATAAAATCAATGCACAAAAATCAACAGCCTTTGTATACACAGGCAATGCCACGGCTGAGAAAGAACTTCTAAGATCAATCCCATTCACAATAGCTACAAAAACAATCAAATACCTTGGAATAAACTTAACCAAGGATGTAAAACATCTCTACAATGAGAATTACAAAACCTTAAAGAAAGAAATAGAAGAGGATACCAAGAAATGGAAAAATCTTCCATGCTCATGGATTGGAAGAATCAACATCATCAAAATGTCCATTCTCCCAAAAGCAATTCATACATTCAATGCAATCCCAATCAAGATACCAAAGGCATTCTTCTCAGATCTAGAAAAAATGATGCTGAAATTCATATGGAGACACAGGAGACCTCGAATAGCTAAAGCAATCTTGTACAACAAAAACAAAGCCAGAGGCATCACAATGCCAGATTTCAGGACATACTACAGGGCAATTGTAATCAAAACAGCATGGTACTGGTACAGAAACAGATGGATAGACCAATGGAACAGAATAGAAACACCAGAAATCAACCCAAACATCTATAGCCAACTTATATTTGATCAAGTATCTAACACCAATTCCTGGAGTAAGGACAGTCTATTCAATAAATGGTGCTGGGAAAACTGGATTTCCA
The DNA here is from genome assembly GCF_964237555.1 of Oryctolagus cuniculus. Lineage (NCBI taxonomy): Eukaryota > Metazoa > Chordata > Mammalia > Lagomorpha > Leporidae > Oryctolagus > Oryctolagus cuniculus. The sequence goes on along the minus strand of NC_091453.1, from coordinate 39,936,482 downwards.
CATGCAGAGTCATGAAGCAAGACCCCTATCTTACACCTTACACAAAAATCCACTCAACATGGATTAAAGACCTAAATCTACGACCTGACACCATCACGTTATTAGAGAACATTGGAGAAACCCTTCAAGATATTGGCACAGGCAAAGAGTTTCTGGAAAAGACCCGGGAGTCACAGGCAGTCAAAGCCAAAATCAACTATTGGGATTGCATCAAATTGAGAAGTTTCTGTACTTCAAAAGAAACAGTCAGGAGAGTGAAGAGACAACTGACAGAATGGGAAAAAATATTCTCAACCTATGCAACAGATAAAGGGTTGATAACCAGAATCTAAAAGAAATCAAGAAACTCCACAACATCAGAACAAACAATCCACTGAAGAGATGGGCCAAGGACCTCAACAGACATTTTTCAAAAGAGGAAATCCAAATGGCCAACAGGCACATGAAAAAATGTTCAAGGTCACTAGCAATCAGGGAAATGCAAATCAAAACCACAATGAGGTTTCACCTCACCCCGGTTAGAATGGCTCACATATAGAAATCTACCAACAACAGATGCTGGCGAGGATGTGGGGAAAAAGGGACACTAACCCACTGTTGGTGGGAATGCAAACTGGTCAAGCCACTATGGAAATCAGTCTGGTGATTCCTCAGAAAGCTGAAGATAACCCTACCTTTCAACCCAGCCATCCCACTCCTTGGAATTTACCCAAAGGAATTTAAATTGGCAAACAAAAAAGCGGTCTGCACCCTAATGTTTATTGCAGCTCAATTCACAATAGTTAAGACCTGGAACCAACCTAAATGCCCTTCAACAGCAGACTGGATAAAGAAATTATGGGTTATGTACTCTTTAGAATACTATACAGCAGTCAAAAACAACGAAACCCGGTCATTTGCAACAAAATGGAGGAATCTGGAACACATCATACTGAGTGAAATGTACAATTTGGGACATGCTCAGGCTGACTTGCCCCAAATGATAGAGTTAGAAACATCCCAGGGGATTCCAATTCAATCCCATCAAGGTGGCATGTACCAATGCTATCTCACAAGTCCAAGTGATCAATTTCTGTTCACAATTGATCATAATGAAAGGATTAAGAGTCAAAGAGATCACATAAACAAGTCTAGTGCCTGCTAATACTAACCGATAGAATAGAAAAAGGGGAGAGCGATCCAACATGGGAAGCGAGATACACAGCAGACTCATAGAATGGCGGATGTCCTAAACAGCACTCTGGCCTCAGAATCAACCCTAAAGGCATTCGGATCCGACTGAAAAGCCCATGAGAGTTTTTCAGGCATGGAAAGCCAAGACACTCTGGCAAAAAAAAAAAAAAAACCCTAAATGAAAGTTCTTTGTGAGTGAGATCCCAGTGGAAAGAACAGGTCTTCAAAGAAGGAGGTACCTTTCTCTCAAAGGAGGAGAGAACTTCCACTTTGACTATGACCTTGTCTAAATAAGATAAGAGTCGGTGAACTCAAAAGGCTTCCATAGCCTTGGAAACTCACAACTGTAGCATAGGGAGATTACTGATGCCATAAACAAGAGTGTCAATTTGTAAATTCAACAACAGGAGTCACTGTGCACTTACTCCTCATGTAGGATCTCTGTCCTTAATGTGCTGTACTTTGAGATTTAATGCTATAACGATTACTCAAACAGTATTTTTCACTTTGTGTTTCTACGTGGGTGCAAACTGTTGAAATCTTTCCTTAATGTATACTAAACTCATCTTCTGTATATATAGAAAATTGAAAATGAATTTTGATATGAATGGAAGGGGAGAGAGAGCGGGAAAGGGGAGGGTTGTGGGTGGGAGGGAAGTCACTGGGTGGGGGAAGCCAATGTAATCCATAAGCTGTACTTTGGAAATCTATATTCATTAAATAAAAGTTAAAAAAATAATTAATTCCAATTTTTCTCAAGCTATTGAAAACAACTGAAAGGGAGGCAATCTACCTAAACTCCTTCTATGAATCCTGCATCACATTAATTCCTAACCCTGAAAAAGATAAAACAATGAAAGAAAACTGTAGACAAATTTCCCTGATAAACATAAATGTAAAAATCCTCAACAAAATACTAGCTAATGGAATCCAACAATACATCAGAATGATCATTCATCTGGACCAAGTGGGATTTACCCCTAATTTGCAGGGATGGTTCAACATTTGTTAATCAATATATCTCATAAAACACATTAAAGAACTGAAGAATAAAAACCATTAGATTATCTAAATAGATGTAAAATTGGCATTTGATAAACACATCATTTTATGATGAAAACTTTAAGCAAATTGGATATAGAAGGAACATTCATCAACAAAATTAAGGAAATTTGTGACAAACCCACAGTCAGTATTCTATTGGATGTGGAAAAGATGGATATTCACACTAATATCTGGAACCACACAAGGATTCCCCCCACTCTCACCATTGCTATTTAATATAATACTGGAAGTTTTAGCCAGAGCCATTAAGCAAGAAAAATAAATCAAAGGGATATAAAGTGGGAATGAAGAAGTCAATCTGTCCTATATGCAGGTGACATGATTCTATATACAGGGGATCCAAAAGACTCCATTAAGAAACTATTTGAGCTCATTAAATAGTTTAGGAAATTGGCAGGATGTAAAATTAACACAAAAATTAAAAATTAAAATCCTTTGAATACACAGACAATGCCATGGCTGAGAAAACTTCTAAAGTCAATCCCATTCACAATAGCAACAAAAAGAGTTAAGTTCCATGGAATAAATTTAAACAAGGGCATCAAGATTTTCTGTAATGACAATTATAAAACATTAAATAACTAAATAGGAAAAGACACAAACATAGAAAAATTTTCATATTCTTGTATTGGAGGAATCAATATCATAAAAATTTTAGTACTACCAAAAGGAGTTTACAGATTCAATGTGATTGCATTAAAAATGACTTTCTTCTCAAATCTCGAAAAAAAATTATGCTGAAATTCATATGGAAACATATGAGATCTCGAATAGCTAATACAAACTTATACAGCAAAATAAAAGCTGGAGGCATCACAATATTGTATTTCAAGACATACTGCAGGGCAGTTATAATCAAAACAGCTTGGTACTGGCCAAAAAAAAAAAAATAGATGGGAAGACCCATGGAACAGAATAGAAATTCAAGAAATCAATCTACCTGTCTTCAACCAACTAAACTTTGACAATGCTGCTAACATAAATCCCTGAAGCAAGGACAGTCTCTTCAACAAATGGTGTCAGGAAAATCGGATCTCCGCATGCAGAATTGTGAAAAGTATTTTACCTATATTATACCTGGTTTTGATATTATACAATAGTTATTTAAGATATGACTTTTGTGATATTAGGTGTAGGATATGTGGGCCTCTTTGTACTATGTTTTTAAAATTTTATGTAAATCTGTAATTATTTCCAAATAAAGTTTCAAAAGAGCAATAGTCTTTTTTCTTTTCCCACCAGCACTTAACATAGTTACTGGTATCTTTTAAGTACTCGATAATGTTTGTTGAATGAATAAAGAAGCCTTACTTTCCATGAATCAGTTATTCATTAACATGAATTATTAACAAATGCAGTTTGTAGGGAATTTTTCAACATTTGAGGAATATGAGAACATATGAAAATGATAAGAGAGGTCTTTATGCATAATGCTTAGGAAGCTACTGTGGTAGCTTCTCACTTCCACCATTATAAGCACACACACATTTCCTGGCACATCTAAATTAGGGACAGATAATGGAAAAATTTGCAAGAAAAAAACACAATTGGATAAAGAAAATTCAGCTAGACAAGGCACACTGACAAAATAATGTAATAATATGCATAAACAACTATCCTAGTAGACGATTGAACTTAAGGCATAGAAAGAGTAGAAGAAGAAAGCAACACTAGCTATAGAGAAACTTGGATATAGAGTAACATTAAATCAACAACAGGAGTCACTCTGCACTTACTCCCCATGTAGGATCTCTGTCCTAATGTGTTGTACTATGCAAATTAACAGTAAAACTAGTAATCAAACTTTATACTTTATGTGTCTGTGTGAATTCACAGTAAAACTAGTATTCAAACTTTGTGTGTCTGTGTGGGTGCAATCTGTTGAAATCTTAGTATATACAAAGTTGATCTTCTGTACATAAAGATAATTAAAAATGAATCTTAATGAAGAATGGGATGGGAGAGGGAGTAGGAGATGGGGTGGTTTGCGGGTGGGAGGGTGGTTAGGGGAGGAAAAACTGCTATAATCCAAAGTTGTACTTTCGAAATTTATATTTATTAAATAAAACTTTTCTAAAAAAAAAAGAAACACAAGATTAGAATCTTACCAGTATTGTAATCTTCTCAGTTTTAGACTAACTTTTCAGACCAGAGAATGTCTAACACCAAGGTTTGTGAGCAGCGTAGTGGGTTCCTAAACTTCTTGCCAAAGATCTCTGTAAGAGACAGGCTCTGGGCACACAAAGCAAGTAAAAGGCTGTGTTATTAAACAGGAGTGTAAGACCAGAATATAACTAACAGTGATTCTTGTGACTTTAAGCGAGTCATTTCACCTCTTATTTTCAACTGCAAAAAAACAAGCGATGAAGTATCTACTTCTGTACATATTAGACTTGTAGTAGTCTAACATAGTGGTGTGCCTGACACAGTGGTTAAGAAATGGTAGTAGTTATTTTTGTTATTATTGCAGACTGGATTAAAAATCATCGAGCTTATGAAGTGGTCTCTTTTAAGACTTTAGACAAAAGAACTGCTTGTTCTCAGAGTATGGAATATCATGAGTTCTCAAATAGGTATTAACGAGTTTCAGTTATGTAGGTTGATGGAGTTCAGTGTTTGAAAGCGGATACAGCTACCTTCCTGAATTGCATTGGAAACTTAGGCTTAAAACATCCAGTTCATCTTGAAAACTATTGCAATAGAATCTGTAGAGCTCTTGATCTAATTTTTAATCAAATTCCTATGATTTGCATGAAAATATGAGCAGAGCATTTGCTTTAATGAAAAACATTAGAGAGGCTGAAACAATACTCTGGTTGCTTAGCAAGCTAGAAAGTGGAATTAGGTTAATCAGTGTCTAGACCTAGTTTCATTTTGAGAAACATATAAATTTTGGAATCAGAACCTGATAGAACCTCATCTTCTAAATTTATAAAAAATAGAATATATATACACACATAGCTGTTATGAAGAATAGAAATAATGTATATATGAAGACCCTGGGCACAAAGGAAGCCCTGGACATTTTAGTATTTTTATCTTCTAGTTACCCTCCATAATTGCTATCTACACTAGTGTGCTCATAATAATAGATGTTATTTTTATTCCCATGGATACAGAATAACTTTTCAGTAAATTCTTGCTATTGAAATGAATCCCTGATTTTGCCTTACTGGCATATTTTACTGTAATTTTCTTCTCTCCAAGTCTAATTTGCCTCACCATCCATTTGGTCATTGAAGGACTTTCTGTACATAATACCATGATGATGGTCACACTCCTAATCACCTCATGTCTTTATGCTAATTTCCTGATACCTAAATCCTGTAAGATTACTACTGATGGTGGTTATTGCTCGTATGCTTTCTTTTCTTCTAAAAAGGAACTCAAATTATTCCACAAACTTTGGAAGGGGACTGTTTCCTCATGAATTGGCCCTGCACAGGAGAAACTCATTTTGTAAGCAAAGGAAGGAAGATAGGGACTCAAACTCTTAATGTTATTGGGGGTTTACATGTCTTTTTGGAAGAGGCATAGACTGTAGTATCAGAGAAATAAGAATTCAAATATTGTCCAGCCACTTGCAGTATTTACAGAATTTACTTTGTCCACTATATGGTGAGGTAGAAGAGTCACAAAACTTGGAGTTCTAATTGTTACCATTTTACCAGCTTTGCAATGTTGGACAAACCTTTTTACTTTATTCTTCTGATAGTTTGGATCCTCATATGCAAAACTGGAATTATGCTCTGATTCAGGACTACAGTAAGGATTACATAGGATAAGGAGTATTCAGTACCTTGTATGATGACTAGTGTAGACAAGGCACTCCAGAAAAATAATGAAACTTCTCAATTTTTTTCATTTGTTTTACTTTCTTTTAATTTATTTATTTATGTAAGATGATCAAATTTCAAGTTTTTTATATACAAATTTAGGGAAATAGGGATACTTTCCACCCTACCCTCCCTGTTGCCCATGCTGACACTCTCCCTTCCTTTCCTTTTTATTTTTTCTCTTAATTTTTACAATTAACATGCTTTCAGTTTATTTTATAATCATAATCTAAGAATTCAACAAATAGCAAGAAGAAAAAATGCTCTTCCTCAATAGTAAAGAAGAGAGCTGTAAACAATAATCTCAAAATGCCAATTTAACTCATATACATTACATTTGTTGTACTCTATTAGTTACCATAGATCAAGGAAAAATAAGATATTTGTCTTTTTGGGACTGGCTTATCACCATAGCGTAATGGTTTCCAGTTGCACCCATTTTGTTGCAAAAAAAAAAAAAAAAAAAAACACAAGATTTCATTCTTTTTATGGCTGAGTAGTATTCCATACATCACAATCACGTTTACCAGTCATTGGTTGATGGACATCTGGTTTGATTCCATATATTAGCTACTGTGAGTTGAGCTGCAATAAACATGGGGGTACAGATAATTCTTTCATATGCTGATTTCATTTCATCTTGGCAAATTCCCAGGAGTGGGATGACTGGGTCATATGGTAGATCTATTTTCAGCTTTCTGAGTTATCTTCATACTGTCTTCCACAATGGCTGTACCAGTTTACATTCCCATGAAGTGTGGATTAGGGTACATTTTCCCCACGTCTTCACCAGCATTCATCAATTGTTCTCTGTATGACAGCTATTGTAACCGGAGAAGAGTGAAACTTCATTTTGGTTTTGATTTGCATTTCCTTGATCACTAGTGATCCTGAACATTTTTTCATGTGTCTGTTGGCCATTTTCATTTCATCCTTTGAATAATGCCTGTTCATATTCTTTGACCCATTCTTAATTGGATTGTTTGTTTTGTTGTCGTTGAACTTCTTGAGCTCTTTATAGATTCTGCATACTAATTCTCTATCTGGTACGTACTTCACAAATATTTTTTCCCATTCTGTCAGTTGCCTCTTTACTTTGTGAGTGCTTTTAGCAGCACATAAGTTTCTTAGCTTGATATAATCAAATTTGTCTGTTTTTTAAAATTTTACTTAAGTTATGCAAGCTTCATGCATTTCATATATACAGATTTATGAACATAGTGATACTTTCCACCCTACTTTCTCTCCCACTCACCCCTCCAACCCTTCTTCCTCCTCCTTCTCCCATTCCCACTCTTAATTTTTACGAAGATTTACATTCAATTTACTTAATGATAATAAAGTTAACCCTAAAGTAAGCAAAATAGTTCAACAAATAGTATGAAAAAAAAAAAAAAACACTGTTCCTGGACAGTAGACACAAGGGCTGTAAACAATCGTCGTATCTAAAAATGTCCATTTCACTCTAGTACATAACATTTTAGGTGCTCTATTAGTTACCTCAGATCAGGGAGAACATATGGTATCTGTCATTTTGGAACTGGCAGCTTCTCAGAACCCAGTCAGCTCCTAGGCTGAAGTAAAAGTCAGCTAAAACTGCAAGCGGCAGGGCGTGCAGTTATTTCTTCCAACCTTGTCATGGTATGATTATGGCTCACAGCCAGCAGCTGGCTGCACTGCACAGCTGGCTTTAGTGGTGGCTCTGTCTTCTCTCCTTTGTCTCACGAAGCCCTCATTGTTTTTTCAGTCCTTGGCTGAAAATTTCTGTCAGTCATTCCCCTGGAAATGCGGGCCTTCCTTTGTTCCATTCATATCCCAGAACAGCTGAAATTAGTGTGACTACACCCTATTCAGCCACCTTGGATCTCCTCCAATATTTTTACTTTGAAATTTAAATTTGTCACACTGTGGCAAAATATTTATTCTGGGTAGTAATTGGTGATGGTGGAGAAATGACTCATATCAGGCTGTAATGAGAAAATGATTAAAGCTGAGAAGAAAACAGTTGTGTTTGGTACTGTTATGTATACAACTGCATAGTATTAAATCATACCTTTATTTTCCAATGGTTGGAGCAATGATCTCCAATGTAGGGTGCAACACACCCCAGTGAAAAGGACACGAGATGAACTGCTGGATTGTGCTAGGAAAAATTATATGTTGTATTCATATTTTTATCCTTTTAAAATTTAATATTGTGACTACTTTATAATGTGTAATGTTCATATTTATATTATAATACATGAATATAATTTATAAATAAACAAACATATATTGGAGATATGTGTTGTTGTCACTCTATTCTTCACCCACCCAGCTTTAGCCACCCTGCTTCTTAAATACAACAAACACATTCCTGAGAACTATTGAACATGCTGTTTTATCTGCTTGAAATAGGGACTTCCTAGATCTGCTCGTTTCATTCTCCTGCTATGTTTTGGCCACTATTCAGATTAAACCTTCTAAGAAATGTCTTCTCTGATTAATTTATATGAAGTAGTAGTCTCAGTCAATTTTCAACCCTTCACCCTGATTTATTTTTATTAATTGCATATTTATGCATTGTATTTTACTTACTAACTTATTGACTGTATTCCCTAACAGACTATTAAATTTATGAGGACAGAGTCTATGTCCTTTCCCCCAACACTGAATCTCCGGTGTTACAGTGGGTTCTCAGTAAATGTCAAATGAATCCCCAGTTTGTTGAACGAGTGAGGTGCACAGTTTGAAAGTTTGGACATTACTATTTTGGGATAACAGAGATCCATTTTGACAGGTATTTGAAGATCTTTAAAATAGAAATTTAGGGAACTTCCTAGGCCACTGTGGAAGCTGTACATTACAACCTCCACATGTTTACAGATTTACAAATTTACATATTATAGGAAAATTGACACGATTTTCTTGATCAATAAAATGCAATATGAGAGGCCACATATTATTTCTGAGATAGAAGCAAGTTAATGAATGGAAAATACATAGCACTAAACCTGACATATATTTGGAGTTGAAGAAATAATAATAGTGCAAAAATCTCAAAATGGCAAAACTTAGAACTAATTCTTTCAATAATTTTAGTTGTGATTTCTTCCAAATTGATATCTCTTTCTCTGGTAAACTCAAAGTGACTGCCTAATGTCATTGCAGCACAATTACTTGCTGCATTATTTTGGCATTATGTTTGTATCTTAGTCTTTTGAAAATAATCATTTTCAAATTGACAGAAAAATTGTATGTATTTACTGTGTACAACAACGTGTTTTAAGGTATATCTACATTTCAGAATGACAGGATCTAGTTAAGTAACATGCATTAATTCATGTAGTTAACCTTTTTTTGTAGAGAGAGCACTTTTTTTGTAGAGAGAGCAATTTTTTTTGTTAATGATTTTATTTATTTAGTTGAGAGGTAGAGTTACAGGCAGTGAGAGGGAGAGAAAGAGAGAAAGGTTTTCCATCCACTGGTTCACTTCCCAAATGGCCACAACAGCCTTAGCTGGGCCAATCTGAAGCCAGGAGCCAGGAGCTTCTTCTGAGTCTCCCATGTGGGTGCAGGGGCCCAAGCACTCAGGCCATCTACTGCTTTCCCAGGCCATAACAGAGAGCTGGATCAGAAGAGAAGCAGCCGGGGCTAGAACCAGCACCATATGGGATGCTCTCACCGCAGGCAAAGGATTAACCTACTATGCCACAATGCCCACCCTATATCCACTTTTAGTATTTTTCAAGAGTATAATATATTAACTGTAGTCACTATGTTCTAACATGGATCTATTTAACTTATTTCTTCTATCTAACCAAAATTTTGTATCCTTTCAACAAAATCTGAATTTCGCCTTCCAAACAGCTCAGTCCATGGTAACCACTATCTTAAAATCTGTTTCTCTGAGTTTTACTTTTTCTTTTTTTAACTTTTATTTAATGAATATAAATTTCCAAAGTATAGCTTATGGATTACAATGGCTTCCCCCCCATAACTTCCCTCCCACCCACAACCCTCCCCTTTCCCTCTCCCTCCCCCCTTCCATTCACATCAAGATTCATTTTTGATTCTCTTTATATACAGAAGATCAGTTTAGCATATATTAAGTAAAGATTTCAACAGTTTGCACCCACACAGAAACACAAAGTGAAAAATACTGTTTGAGTACTAGTTATAGCATTAAATCACAATGTACAGCACATTAAGGACAGAGATCCTACATGAGGAGTAAGTGCACAGTGACTCCTGTTGTTGACTTAACAAATTGACACTCTTGCTTATGGCATCAGTAATCACCCTAGGCTCTTGTCATGAGTTGCCAAGGCTATGGAAGCCTTTTGAGTTCACCGACTCTGATCATATTTAGACAAGGTCGTAGTCAAAGTGGAAGTTCTCTCCTCCCTTGAGAGAAAGGTACCTCCTTCTTTGATGACCTGTTCTTTTCACTTTTTGTTTTGTTTTGTCGGTTTTTTTTTGTTTTCTTTCTTTCTCTCTCATCTCTATACTTCACACTATATGCTGAACTCACTATGTAACATAGAGTTAATTATATGTATTTTAAGGCAGTTGGAAAAAGATCCCAGTTAAAAATAAGGAAGGGAATAAGAGATGGAGGAGGTAGTCTAAAACCGTAAAACAGTATAGTTCTGCATACAGGCCTATAGAGTTACCTCTCAGGGTACAGCCTAAGAACTAATCATGGGGCTCCAAACCCATAAGAATTGGTGGTATAAACACCATCTTCACTGTTACCATGATCATATTAAGTGTTAAAGGCAACAGATAGACTGGTCTAAGTTTAAAAGGGACGATATAAATAACACCAAGAACCTGGTAAAATAATAGAATTGAAAAGGAAGGAAGGACAAACATGGGAAGCAATCCACACAGCAGTCTCCTAGAATGACACTCTGACCTCAGATTCAACCCATAATTCTTCCTGGTCGGGTTGAAAAGCCTGCAAGAGCATGTCAGGCATGGAAAGACAAGACTCTGTGGAAAAAAAAAATCCTACACGGAGGATTTCTGTGAGACCTCAGAAGAAAGAGTCATCAAAGAAGGAGAATCTTTTCTGAAGGGTGAAGAGAATATCCACTTTGCTTATGGTCGTGTCCAGATACCGACGAAGTCTATGGTCACAAAAGGCTTCCATAGCCTTGGTAGCCCATGACAAAAGCCTTGGATGATCACTGACGTCATAAAAAAGAGTGTTCATTGTTAAAGGATTCTGTGCACTTGCTCCCCAGGTAGGACATCTGTCCCTATTGAATTGTTTTTTTTTATTTAATTTTTTTTTTTATTTTTTTGACAGGCAGATGTCGCTCCCCCTCTTCGTGGAGGAACGACACAGGACCCTGCGCTGTTCTTTTGTCTGCTCGGCCCTTCCCGGGTTTGCTGCTGGTTCTTCCCGGGTTGGCTACTATCCCTTCCACCTCCGTGGAAGGGCAGTTCCCCCTGGCCACATTCCCCACTTCCGCAGGGGAGCGGCACACCGCCGGCCGGCTCTCTCGGGGGCTGCACAGGTGTTCCCCTTAGATGTTCCCCTTAGATGTTCCTGGTGCATGCCGTCTCTCTCCTCCTTTATAGTCCTCCTCTGCCAATCCCAACTCGGCTGCCCACACGCCAAGCACGCTGCTCTCCTCCAATCAGGAGCAAGTCCTACAGTTTATTGGTTGAACTGGAGGCAGCTGTGTAGAAGCTGTTTTCTCTCTCCCAGCGCCATATTGTGGGAGAGCAGGTGCATAGAATAAGTCTTAATTCCAGTAACTCAGTCCAGTCCAGGTTGCTCCCCACAGGCAGAGTGGACAGTGAGAGAGAGAGACAGAGAGAAAGGTCTTCCTTTGCCGTTGGTTCACCCTCCAATGGCCGCCGCGGCCAGCGCACTGCAGCCAGCGCACCGCGCTGATCCGATGGCAGGAGCCAGGAGCCAGGTGCTTTTCCTGGTCTCCCATGGGGTGCAGGGCCCAAGCACTTGGGCCATCCTCCACTGCACTCCCTGGCCACAGCAGAGAGCTGGCCTGGAAGAGGGGCAACCGGGACAGAATCCGGCTCCCCGACCGGGACTAGAACCCGGTGTGCTGGCGCCGCTAGGCGGAGGATTAGCCTAGTGAGCCACGGCGCCGGCCTGTCCCTATTGAATTGTAATATGAGAATCCACTGCAAATTCTCTTCCCAAACTGTACTCTATATGTTGTGTGTGGAGTGGGGGCAAATTGTTGAAATATATGATTAGCATAGAGTTGGTCCTCTCTATATAAAGTCATACTAAAAATGATCCATAATGAAGAAGGAGATGAGAGGTGGGATGGGAGCGGGGTGGGGGGTATGGGGAAAAGAACCACTATATTCCTAAAGCTGTATCTATGTAAAAATGCATTCATTAAATAAACAAATAAAATAAATAAATAAAAGAAAAAATAGAGATTGAACTGCAGCCTCACAAAGTAGAACACAGACCTTTTTGAAGATTCATATCAGGTAAACAATAAACGGGTTGTCAGAAAATGAAAAAAAAATAGCAATGAAAAGCAAATTCATGAACCAAGGAAAATCATAAATGAAATGAACAAATATTTTCCCTTGAAATTGAGATTTTAAAGATAAATCAAAAACAAATATTAGAAATGAAGAATTCAGGGGCCAGTGCTGTGGTGTAGCAGGTAAAGCTGCTGCCTGAAGTGCCAGTATCATATATGGGAACCGGTTCAAGTCCCAGCTGTTCCACTTCCCATCCCGCTCTCTGCTATGGCCTGGAAAGGCAGTTGAAGATGTTCCAAGTCCTTAGGCCCCTGCACCCACGTGGGAGAACTGGAGGAAGCTCCTGGCTCCTGGCTTCAGATTGGCTCAGCTCCAGCGGCTGCAGCCAATTGGGGAATGAACCATCTCTCTGTGTAACTCTGACTTTCAAATAAATAAATAAATCTTTTAAAAAATAGAAACGAAGAAGTCAATGGATCATATAAAAATTGCAGTGGAAAGCCTTAGCAGTAGACCTGGCAAGGCAGAATAAAGAATACCCAAACTAGAAGACAAATCTTTGGAAATCTTGTAGTCAGACAAAAAATAAGAAAATAGAAAACTTAAAAACAGTGTTGGAGATCTATGGGATACTATCAAACAACCAAGCATATGGATCTTAGGAGTTCCTAAACGTGTGGAAAGAGAGAATGGAATAGATGGGCCAGGACCTATCCAATAGACCAGAATTCCATGTGGGACTCAAGTACTGAAGCCATCATCTGCTACCTCCCAGTATGTACATTAGCAGGAAGATGGATTGCAAGCAGAGTAGCTGTGACTCAAACCGTGCACTCTAAAACAGGATGTGGTCATTCCAAATAATGACCCAAACCACTGCACCAAACACCTTCCCCTTCCATAAGCTTTGAAATCCTCATGGACGGCTGGCGCCGCGGCTCAGTAGGCTAATCCTCCGCCTTGTGGCGCCAGCACACCAGGTTCTAGTTCCAGTTGGGGCACCGGATTCTGTCCTGGTTGCCCCTCTTCCAGGCTAGCTCTCTGCTGTGGCCAGGGAGTGCAGTGGAGGATGGCCCAAGTGCTTGGGCCCTGCACCCCATGGGAGACCAGGATAAGTACCTGGCTCCTGCCATCGGATCAGCGTGGTGCGCTGGCCGCAGCGCGCCGGCCACGGCGGCCATTGGAGGGTGAACCAACAGCAAAGGAAGACCTTTCTCTCTGTCTCTCTCTCTCATTGTCCACTCTGCCTGTCAAAAAAAATCCTCATGGATGAACTAGTGGTCTAAATTGTGACCCCAGTTCACATGAACGTGAAACATTGCTTCTTTCAGGAAAACTAGATGAGTGCATACAAATTCAATCACAATTTCAAGTTTTCTTTTTGTACTTGGCAAATTTTATATTTATTAAATAAAAGTTTTCTAAAACATAAAAAAAAAACAAACACAGCATTTCTTTTATCAGCACCCAACACCAGAGAATAAGAGTGATACATTTGTGAAATCATCACCCAAAGTCCATAATTAAAATTAGTTAAAAACCCATTAGATTTTTACAATGTGTAGTGACTTGTATCCACCACAAGAGTATCATACAGTTTTGTTTTGTCTGTTTATTGCTCATCAGTGCCATGACCTCCTTTGTCCCACTATAGGTGAATATGTAAAAAAAAAAGTCAGTAAAACTTGTTTACCGGTGAAGAGTTCATTTGCTTAGAGGTAAATCGTTTTCATCAATAAAGCTTTTAAATTGGAGAAACAATGTTTTTTTCTTCTTTGGGAATCAGCCTTTCATTTTACCTGAAGGTAATATTGACCATATTTTTGTAGCCAACAGTAATAAATTAGCCTGAAGATAAGACTATCAGGCATAGCAAATAAAAATACAAAAATATAATTAAATTGAATTTTAGATAAATAATAGATTTTAGTATAAATCTACTTCCTGAAATATTTTGGTAATACTTACACTAAAATGTATTTGTTGTTTTTCTGAAATTCAAATATGATAGGGTATCCTCTCACATCTCATTTAGCTCTCTGAACATTAAGTAAGTTCCCCAAAGGTAGAAACAGTAGAATGAATAAACTTAAGAATGTGTCCACATAGGTAAGTCTTGCTCCTTAACATGCCTAAGCTTTAAGTACAGGATTAGAGATAAAGGAGAATCAGATTTTCCAAAGAAGAAACTATTACCATGAATAATTTAGAGATGGTATGAGGGTTCAATAATAGGTGACTGATTTCCTCTTAAAATGTCCCTTTTCTACCACTTATATCTGATTTCTAAATTGTTTCTCTTTTAATTTCTCTGATGTTGTCAGTTGGGAAAAAGAAAGGATGTGAAGAATGAAAGAAGTCATTTTATAATCACCTAATGAAGTACACATGGGCCAAATTGGTCTTTGGTTAAGTCTCTGCAACTCCTAGGCTGAGAATAGCTATTCCATTGCATTTTTCTCATGTGATGTACAGGCCTGGCAGTTAAATAGATTCCCTTTTGGAGTGCGGTGAGGTAGTGGGAGGATGGGAAGAAAAAGGGATGAAAGCATCCCTAAAGATTGGAACAAAGCCATTTAATTTCCAAATATGGCAAACAAGCCTTGTTAAAATCATTCTAAATCTGTGGTACTCTTCTAAGATCTTGCACGGCAGGGAAGGAATAAAGAAGAGGAGAGAATGAAACAGCTTTGAACAAAGAGATTCGTAAGTCTCAAGTCTCTCCCTCCTCTTCTCTGCTTTCTGTATAAACAAACAGCCCTAGGACTAGAGTGACAAAGCCTGATTGTAACATCACACCTGCCCTTCTTCCCCGTGGCTGCAGCTGTTTCTGAGCATCATAGCATTCTGGATGTCAAATTAGTAAATCTAACACCTGCTTTCCAGACTGATTTGATGGATTGGCTATCATATGGACTTCTCACCTACACGATCTTTGACCTGGTTGCCTGCAATATTACCAAGGCTGAAAGCAAACGAAAACCATGTGGAATCCAGATGAACAAATTATGTTACAGTCAAATATCATAAATTTGGACTCTGATTAAAAATCTGAATAATCAAGAATGAATCTGGGATGAATTTAACTATACTATGTATGGTAAATGTTTGCTAAGCAAATGAACAGTATAATTAGTCCTGTAAGAATATATTTAACAAACTACAGAGAAGACACATTTTTTCAAACATTTAGATACACCATTTAGAAATACAATTGATGTAAATGCTTATCCATCAGGTTCCAATCTATCACTATAAACAAATTCTTTCATTTTATCCAGTTTATTACTGTGCTTCCTTGAAAGAATTGCCTTCGTATCTCTTTAAATGATCAGACTTGTCACTAGTCCAAATTGCTTTTTATTCCTCTGTTAAAATTAGGGAGATTTGATTGTTTCAAGAAATTAAAATTTTTGGTTTTGTTTGTAAGAGTAGCCAATGAGAAAACCACTACAGCACTTTCGTTGGCACCCATACAATTCTTATAAGCACATTCTGGTCTGAATGCATCTTATTCATACAGACTGAGAGCACATAATTCAGTTGAGTAGTGACAAAGTTAAAACAATTGCTAAAGCCACTCTCAAAAACTGCAACACCTTGCTAATTGCAATCTGCTTTTTCAGGTGTTTATGCCTTAAATAGAGGGTTAGGAAGCTATGTCAAAAAGCACACCACTCAGCAGGGTTCCAGTTCATAGCAGGAGGTCTATTGCCTGGTTGTCTAATAACTGCAGTTTAATTCTTAAATTATTCTCCTCATTTGGACAATAAAGGTGATTCAAGAGAAAGTGTCTGACCTAAGGAAAAAACTTTGATTTTTACAAGTTCTGAAATAATTCAAGTAGCATTTTAGACAGTAATATTTTTTGTTTAAAATAGCCTGTACATCCTCTGAACATTTTTTAATTTTTTTAAGTTTATTTCTAGTTAAGCTAATGAAAAAAAAATCAGAGTCATAAATGCCATAGAGTGACATTAGTCCTTCTGGTCTAATAACAGCTTGTATACAACATACAGTAAAGCCTTTGTTCTGAGAAATCAAAACCATTCCTCAGTTTGTACATATTTCTCCTAGGACAGCTTTTCTCTCTTGCTGCTACATTTTATGATTTGAGTGCATTTCTTGTAAAGATACCACTAATCTATGAAAAGCCTAACACTCTGACCCAGTTTGCCTTGTGCAAGGGTGAAGAATCTAGAACTGGATCATAGGGTGGTATGATGATTATGAAGACACCTATCATTTTTTTCATGCCATAAAAACAGAAAAATATAGAAACTATAAGAATTTTCTTTTTAAAAGAGTGAGAAACAGTACACTAAAGACAAAAATACTCAAGTAATGTGCATAAAGCCTTTCTGTTTATTTATTGCACTAAGAAACAAACCATTTTAAGATTAATCCTCCAGGTGGGCATTTGATGATATGGTTATGTCACCTCTTGGGATGCCTGCATCCTACATTGGCGTGCCAATTAGAGCCATGGCTTCTCCACTTCCAGTCCAGCTTCCTGCTAATGGGTATCTTAGGAGGCAGTGGTACTTATACTGCTGTTTCTCCAATTTGTGTTTCCCCAACCCATGTTAGAGACCCAGATGAATTCCAGACTCCTTGGTTCAGCCTGGCCAGCCCCTAACTATTGTGGAAATCTGTATTGTAACCCAATGAATAGAAGAAATCTGTCTTTGTCTTTCTCTCTCTCTGTCTTTCAAATAAGTGAAAACCAACAAAATAAAAAATAAAATGAAAAAGGAATATTTTTTAAAAAAAGTAAAAAATATTCAAATAATGTACATAGCACCTTCTAGTTTATCAGTTATACTAAGATGCAAACCATTTGAAAAGACTGATCCTTATAGTGGGCATTTGACATAGTGGTTAAGATGTCACTTAGAATACCCACATCCAAGAGGGAGTGGGAGATGAGAGGGTTGCGGGTGGGAGGGAGGTTTGGGGGGGGGAGAAGCTACTGTAATCCAAAAGCTGTACTTTGGAAATTTACATTTATTAAATAAAAGTTAAAAAAAGGATACCCACATCCAATTTCACAGATTCTGGCTCAATGTCTAATTCCAGCATTCTGCTGGTAGGGAACAGGTGGTGATGCAAATAGTTTGGTCCTGGCAATCCCATGAAGACCTGCACTGAGTTCTCAGCTCTTGGCTTTGGTCTGGCCCAGTCCCTGCTATTTCAGGCACTTGGGGAGTGAACAAGGGAATGGGAGAGCTCTCTCTGTTTGTGATTTTCAAATAAATAAATAAAATTAATAAAAATGAAAGTACTAATCCAAAGGAAAGGGAATATATTGATGACATATCAGCATACACATTAACTGTGGCATATTCCCAATACACAAGATATAGAATCAATTTAAGTGTCCATCAGTGGATGAATGGATAAAGAAAATGTAGGAATATTTGCAAATTGGAATGATACTCAGCCATAAAAAAGAAAGTTTTGTCATTTGTGACAATATGGATGAGCCTGAAAGACGTTAGGTGAAATAAGTCAGACACATAAAGACAAATAATATAAGACCTCATTCATCTGTGGAATCTTAAAAAGTAAAACTCAGAGATCCGGGTGGAGCCAAGATGGCGGAATATTGAGGGTGCCCACCGATAGTCCGGGAAAAGATAGTTTAATAAAAGTGGAGTTACTGTAGCCTCAGGAAAAAGCTCAGGAAAAAATTGCAGAGGAAACTCTTCCAGATCTAGTGGATGAGGCACAGAGGACCTACGGGGAGATCAAGGTTGCCCACCGCATGGGAGCCGAGCCATGGGAGCCGAGCCGCGGGAGCCGAGCCGCAGAGTCTGCGCGCCAGCACTGGAAGGGGAGGTGAGAGAAAAACCTCGGTAACCCAAGACATTGGCGGGGAAAGGTAGAAAGAGCCTACAAAGAACAAGGCCTGAATCCCCACTGGGGAAAGTTCACCAGGCTGACTGGAGGAGAAAAAAAATCAAATAAATAAGGGGAACCGGCACAGACATTAGCCTCTCTCTCCACTCACCTTACACAGCCAAGCAAGACAAAGAGCAGGTGCCATTTTACGTATGTAAAGCAGCTCCAACCATTAGCCAAGCAGAAAAACCTGACTCTGGTGGGGAGAAATAACAGGAGGTTAGGACCTAGTGAAAGTGTGGAGCTAACGGGTGAGAGAACTCACCGAGTACACAAACTCGGTAACCTGGGCAACCTGGCGAGAGACTGCGGAGAAATCTGAGACCACACTGAGGGCTGCATAAACTCTTTGTGTGGTCCCAGCGATAAACAAAAGAATACACACAGGGGCCAGATTTCATACATCAACTACTCTCAATTCCACTCAGCTGTGTGGAATTACTTCCCAACTGAGTCAAAAAAAAAAAAAAAGAGAGAGAGAGAGAGCGAGAGAACAATCTGGGTTAGTCACGTTTGGCACACCCTTAACCCTGAAGAACCAAACAGAGCTCTCTGGCCACACCCATCACAGCCTCTAAGGATCCATCAAAAGCAGACAGTCCACTTAATCTAGAGTCACAGTATAACGAGAAAAAACACCACACTGAAGAATTCTCCAATATGCCAAACAACAAACACAGAAACCGAGGTAACAAGAACAAGGAAGATACTATGACGCCCCAAATGAAATCGACACCCCAATTCAAGATTATGAA
Organism: Oryctolagus cuniculus; assembly: GCF_964237555.1. Lineage (NCBI taxonomy): Eukaryota > Metazoa > Chordata > Mammalia > Lagomorpha > Leporidae > Oryctolagus > Oryctolagus cuniculus. The sequence continues at coordinate 39,917,287 of NC_091453.1, read as the reverse complement.
GATGATGAGATAAAAGAAATGCAAGAAGCAGATCTCAAAAAATTGATAAGAACATTAAGAAGTTCTCAAAAACAAATTCTTGAACTACAGAAATCCTTAATGGGCAAGATAGAAAATCTCTCTCGCGAAAATGAAATATTAAGGAGGAATCAAAATGAAATGAAACAACTAGTAGAACATGAAACTGTGATAGTGACAAAAAATCATAATGAAATGAAGAATTCAATTGCTCAAAAGACAAACACATTAGAGAGCCTTAGAAACAGAATGGGTGAAGCAGAAGAGAGAATATCAGACTTAGAAGACAGAGAACGGGAAAATATACAATCAAACCAAAGAAAAGAAGAGGAAATTAGAAATCTAAAAAATATTGTTGGGAATCTTCAGGATACTATTAAAAAACCCAACATTTGGGTTCTAGGAGTTCCTGAAGGCATGGAGAGGGAGAAAGGATTAGATGGCCTTTTTAGTGAGATACTAGCAGAGAACTTTCCGGGTCTGGAGAAGGACAGAGACATCCTAGTACAGAAAGCTCATAGAACCCTTAATAAACATGACCAAAAGAGATCCTCGCCATGACACGTTGTAATTAAACTCACCACACAGAAACAGAAAGAAAAGATCCTAAAATGTGCAAGAGAGAAACGTCAGATTACTCTCAGAGGATCTCCAATCAGACTCACAGCTGACTTCTCATCAGAAACCCTACAAGCTAGGAGGGAATGGTGAGATATAGCCCAGGTACTAAGAGAGAAAAATTGTGAGCCCAGAATATTATATCCTATAAAGCTTTCATTTGTGAATGAAGATGAAATAAAGACCTTTCACAGCAAACAGAAATTGAAAGAATTTGTTGCCACTCGTCCAGCCCTGCAAAATATGCTTAAAGATGTGTTACACACAGAAACATAGAAACACGGTCATCAATATGAAAGAAGGTAAAGGAAGGAAACCTCACACCAAAAGATCACAGGAAGTTCCAAACATATATTATTTCTGTTCACAATTGATCATAATGATAGGACTAAGATCCAAAGGGAGCACACAAACAAGACTAGTGTCTGCAAATACTAGCTGATAGAATAAAAAGGGAGACAGCGATCCAACATGGGAAGCAAGATACACAACAGACCCACAGAATGGCAGATGTCCTAAACAGCACTCTGGCCTCAGAATCAGCCCTTAAGGCATGCGGATCTGGCTGAAAAGCCCATGAGAGTATTTTAGGCATGGAAAGCCAAGACACTCTGGGGAAAAAAAAAAAAAACCTAAATGAAATATCTCCACGAGTGAGATCCCAGTGGAAAGAACGGGTCATCAAAGAAGGAGGTACCTTTCTCTGAAGGGAGGAGAGAACTTCCACTTTGACCATGGCCTTGTCTAAATATGATCAGAGTCGGTGAACTCAGGGGGCTTCCATAGCCTTGGCAGCTCAAGACAAGAGCCTAGGGTGATTACTGATGCCATAAACAAGAGGGTCAATTTGTTAAGTCAACAATAGGAGTCACTGTGCACTTACTCCCCATGTAGGATCTCTGTCCTTAGTGTGCTGTACATTGAGATTTAATGCTATAACTAGTACTCAAACAGTATTTTTCACTTTATGTTTCTGTGTGGGAGCAAACTGTTGAAATCTTTACTTAATGTATGCTAAACTGATCTTCTAGATATAAAGAGAATTGAAAATGAATCTTGATGTGCTTGAAAGGAGAGAGGGAGTGGGAAAGGGGAGGGTTGCGGGTGGGAGGGAAGTTATGGGGGGGAAGCCATTGTAATTCATAAGCTGTACTTTGGAAATTTATATCCATTAAATAATAGTTAAAAATAAAAAAAAGAAAACATCTTTGGCAAATAGCAGGGCAAAGTTACTACTTATCAGTAGTCACATTGAATGTTAATGGCCTGAACTATCTAGTTAAAAGACACCGATTGGCTGATTGGGTTAAGGAACAAAACCCATCTATTTGCTGCTTACAAGAAACACATCTTTCCAACAAAGATGCATACAGACTGAAAGTGACAGGTTGGAAAAAGATATACCATGCCAACAGAAATGAAAAAAAAGCGGGTGTAGGCATCTTAATATCGGACAACATAAACTTTACCACAAAAACTATTAGGAGAGACAAAGAGGGGCACTATATAATGATTAAGGGATCAATTCAACAGGAAGATATAACAATTATCAATGTATATGCACCTAATTACAGGGCACCGGTTTATTTAAAAGATTTGTTAAGGAACTTAAAGGGAGACTTAGACCCCAATACAATAGTACTGGGGGACTTCAATACTCCACTCTCAGAAATAGACAGATCAACAGGACAGAAGATCAACAAGGATACAGTAGATTTAAATGGCACTATAGCCCAAGTGGATCTAACAGATATCTACAGAACTTTTCATCCTACACATAAAGTATTCACATTCTTCTCAGCAGTACATGGAACCTTCTCTAGGATTGATCACATTCTAGGCCATAAAGCAAGTCTCAGCACATTCAAAAGAATTAGAGTCATACCATGCAGCTTCTCAGACCATAAAGGAATGAAGTTGGAAATTAGCAAATCAGGAATCCCTAGAGCATATTCAAACAGATGGAGATTGAACAACATGCTCCTGAATCAACAATGGGTCATAGAAGAAATTAAAAGAGAAATAAAAAATTTTCTGGAAGTAAATGAGGATAACAGCACAACATATCAAAACTTATGTGATACAGCCAAAGCAGTGTTAAGAGGAAAGTTTATATCAATAGATGCCTAGATCAAGAAATTGGAAAGGCACCAAATAGATGAGCTTTCAATGCATCTCAAGGGTCTAGAAATCTGCAGCAAACCAGACCTAAATCTAGCAGGAGAAGAGAAATAATTAAAATCAGAGAAGAAATCAACAGGATTGAATCCAAAAAAACATTACAAAAAATCAGCCAAACGAGGAGCGGGTTTCTTGAAAAAATAAACAAAATTGACACGCCATTAGCCCAAGTAACTAAAGAAAGAGAAAAGACCCAAATCAATAAAATCAGAGATGAAAAAGGAAACGTAACAACAGACACCACAGAAATAAAAAGAATCCTCAGAAATTACTACCAGGACTTGTATGCCAGCAAACAGGGAAACCTATCAGAAATGGATAGATTCCTGGACACATGCAACCTACCTAAATTGAACCAGGAAGACATCAAAAACCTAAACAGACCCATAACTGAGACAGAAATTGAAACAGTAATAAAGGCCCTCCCAACAAAGAAAAGCCCAGGACCAGATGGATTCACTGCTGAATTCCACCAGACATTTAAAGAAGAACTAACTCCAATTCTTCTCAAACTATCCAGAACAATTGAAAAAGAGGGAGTCCTCCCAAATTCTTTCTATGAAGCCAGCATCACCTTAATTCCTAAGCTGGAAAAAGATGCAGCATTGAAAGAGAATTACAGACCAATATCCCTGATGAACATAGATGCAAAAATCCTCAATAAAATTCTCACCAATAGAATGCAACAGCACATCAGAAAGATCATCCACCCAGACCAAGTGGGATTTATACCTGGTATGCAGGGATGGTTCAATGTGCGCAAATCAATCAGTGTGATTCACCACATTAACAAACTGCAGACAAAAAAACCATATGATTATCTCAATAAACACGGAGAAAGCATTTGATAAAATACCACACCCTTTCATGATGAAAACGCTAAGCAAACTGGGTATGGAAGGAATATTCCTCAATACAATCAAAGCAATTTATGAAAAACCCACGGCCAGCATCCTATTGAATGGGGAAAAGTTGGAAGCATTTCCACTGAGATCTGGTACCAGACAGGGATGCCCAATCTCACCACTGCTATTCAATGAAATCTGGAAGTTTTAGCCAGAGCTATTAGGCAAGAAAAAGAAATTAAAGGGATACAAATTGGGAAGGAAGAACTCAAACTATCCCTCTTTGCAAATGATATGATTATTTATTTAGGGGACCCAAAGAACTCTACTAAGAGACCATTGGAACTCAGAGAAGAGTTTGGCAAAGTAGCAGGGTATAAAATCAATGCACAAAAATCAACAGCCTTTGTATACACAGACAATGCCATGGCTGAGAAAAAACTTCTAAGATCAATCCCATTCACAATAGCTACAAAAACAATCAAATACCTTGGAATAAACTTAACCAAGGACGTTAGAGATCTATACGATGAAAATTACAAAACCTTAAAGAAAGAAATAGATGAGGATACCAAAAAATGGAAAAATCTTCCATGCTCATGGATTGGAAGAATCAATATCATCAAAATGTCCACTCTCTCTAAAGCAATTGATACATTCAATGCAATACCAATCAAGATACCGAAGACCTTCTTCTCAGATCTGGAAAAAATGATGCTGAAATACATATGGAGACACAGGAGACCTCGAATAGCTAAAGCAATCTTGGACAACAAAAACAAAGCCAGAGTCATCACAATACCAGATTTCAGGACATACTACAGGGCAGTTGTTATCAAAACAGCGTGGTACTGGTACAGAAACAGATGGATAGACCAATGGAACAGAATTGAAACACCAGAAATCAACCCAAACATGTACAGCCAACTTATATTTGACCAAGGATCTAACACCAATTCCTGGAGCAAGGACAGTCTATTCAATAAATGGTGCTGGGAAAATTGGATTTCCACATGCAAAAACATGAAGCAAGACCCCTATCTTACACCTTACACAAAAATCCACTCAACATGGATTAAATACTTAAATCTACAACCCGACACCATCAAATTATTAGAGAGCATTGGAAAAACCCTGCAAGATACAGGTACTGGCAAAGACTTCTTGGAAAATACCGCAGAAGGAAAGGCAATCAAAGCCAAAATTAGCATTTGGGATTGCATCAAATTGAGAAGTTTCTGTACTTCAAAAGAAACAGTCAGGAGAGTGAAGAGGCAACCTACAGAATAGGAAAAAATATTCTCAACCTATGCAACAGATAAAGGGTTGATAACCAGAATCTACAAAGAAATCAAGAAACTCCACAACATCAAAGAGTTTGGCAAAGTAGAAGGATATAAAATCACTGAACAAAATTCAACAGCCTTTGTATACACATGACATGGCTGATAAAGAACTTTTAAGATCAATCCCATTCAAAAATAGTCACAAAAATAATAAATTTATCCTTGTAGTAAATTTAATCAAGGATGTCAAAGATCTCTATGATGAAAATCACAAAATATTAAAAAAAGAAATAGAAGAAGACACAAAAAATGAAAAAAATTCTGCCATGTTCATGGATTGGAAGAATTAATATCAAAATGTCCATTCTCCCGAAAGCAATTTACAGGTTCAATGCTATACCAATTAAAATACCAAAGGCATTCTTCACAGATCTAGAAAAAATGATGCTGAAATTCATATGGGGGCACAGGAGACCTCGAATAGCCAAAGCAATCCTATACAATAAAAACAAAGCTGGAGGCATCACGATTCCAGACTTCAAGACATAATACAGGGCAGTTATAATCAAAACAGCCTGGTAGTGGGACAGTTTTGATAGCTTTTTATTAATTCTATGATTTATTTTCTGAATTCCATTTCTGGCATTTCCTCAATCTCCTCATCTTCACATTCTAATATTAAAATATTGTATTCTTTGGAGGGAGTCATAGTGACTTCCTTATTCTTGTGTCTTGAATTTTTACACTTATTTTTAGGCTTTTGTCGAGTTGATTTTTAATTTTTCTTCTGATGGCTTTTATCTTTGGGCTATGCTTCTGTGGCTTACTAGAATGTCTGCACTTTCAGTGAATACCAAGAGGTGTGTGGTAGGTGTGGCCAGGGAGCTCTGGTCAGTGCTCTAGGGTGGGGCAAATTTCCAGGGTAACACCTAAGTTGGGCATCTTAGAAATCAATACCCAGCTACACACTACATCTTCTCATGTAACCACTGAGCCCCAAAGGTCTCAGCACACACAATGCTCTCACAGTTGCTGAGTCCAGAGGGCACTGTAGGCACAGGTGCCCCTCTGTCCCATGTAGCTTCCCAGCCACTTCCCAGCCAGGATCAAAGTCAGTGAGGATTGTGGACTGTTCCCTCTTCTTAAATCTCTGAATCCCATGTATACTCTCAGGCCAAATGCCTGGCCCCCTGCCTGCCACTGCTGCCAGCAGTGTCCTTCAGGTCTCCCGTCTCAGTGAGCTGTTATGTGCATGCCCAAAGGCTTCTATAGTTGTTGTCCTACTGCAAAATGGTGCCTGCCCTCTCTCAGCCAGACCACAGGCTCTGTTTTGGAGAGATTGGTTTGAATGAAACCTCCCCCTCCATTTCTACTCTTTATAGATTCTGGACATTATCTATCAGTTTCATAGTTTGCAAATATTTTATCCCATTCTATTGGTTGCCTCTTCAGTTTACTGAGTGTTTCTTTTGCAGTGTGGAAATTCCTCAGCCTGATGTAATACCATTTGTCAATTTTGGCTTTTGTTGCCTGTGCTTCTGGGGTCTTTTCCATGACATCTTTGCCCATGCCAATGCCTTGCAGAGTTTCCCCAATGTTCTATAGTAATTTGATGATATCAGGTCATAGATTTAGGTCTTTTATCCATATTGAGTGGATTTTTGTGTAACATATATGGTAGGTGACTAGTTTCATACTTCTGCTTGTGGCAATCCAGTTTCCCCAGCAACACTTATTGAAGAGACTGTCCTTGCTCCAGGGATTGATTTTTGATCATTCATCAAGGATAAGTTGGTTGTAGATGTATAGATTGATTTCTGGAGTTTCTATTCTGTTCCATTGGTCTACATGTCTATTTTTGTGCCAGTACTATTCTCTTTTGATTATAACTGCCCTGTAGTATATCTTGAAATGTGGTATTGTGATGCTTCCTGCTTTGTTTTTGTTGTATAAGATTGCTTTAGCTGCTCAGGATCTCTTGTGTTTCCATATGAATTTCAGTATCATTTTTTCTAGGTCTGAGAAAAATGCCGTTGGTATTTTAGCTGGAATTGCACTGGATCTGTAAATTGCTTTCAGTAGTATGGACAGTTGGATGATATTGATTCTTCTAATTCAGGAACGTGCAAGATTTTTCAATTTCTTGATATCTTCTTTTTTTATTTAATGTTTTATAATTTTCATCATAGAGGTATTTGACATCCTTTGTTAAATTTATTCCAAGTTTGGGGCTGGTGCTGTGGCACAGCAGGTTAAAGCCTCAGCCTTCATTGCTGGCATCCCATATGGGCTCCAGTTCAAGTCCTGGCTGCTCCATTTCTACTCCAGCTCTCTGCTATGGCCTGGGAAAGCAGTTGAAGATGGCCCAGGTCCTTGGGCACCTGTACCCATGTGGGAAACCCAGAAGAAGCTTCTGGCTCCTGGCTTCAAATAATCTTAGCTCTGGCCGTTGCCGTCATTTGGGATGTGAACCAGTGGATGGAAGACCTCTCTCTCTCTCTGCCTCTATCTCTCTCTGTAACTCTGTCTTTCGAATAAATAAAATCAATCTTAAAAAAATTATTCCAAGGTATTTAATTCTTTTTGTATCTATTGTGAATGAGATTGATCTTAGAAATTCTTTCTCAGCCATGGCATTGTCTATGTCTACAAAGGCTGTGTGTGTGTGTGTGTATATATATATATATATATTTCTTTTTATCTCATGATATTGCTTAACAGTTGTAATGGTCAGAAAGATAACTATGTTGTACAGTTGCTCTTAATCATTTGGAGTCTATGTACCCCTTTGAGAGTTTGATAAATGTTGTGGCTCTTCAGTCTCTAAAACACACATATTCTTATATGAATGAATGCAAAAAATCTTGCAGGCAAATTCATAAAATCAAAAAAGTCCATTTAAATGAAATGTCCACATTTAAGAAGCACCGTCATGAAGAATTCTGAGGTGTGATAATAAAACAAAACTCAAGATGACCTATTTCTAAAGGTACCGTTTCTGACATGTCATCCTGAAAGGAATACCTTTTGCTGTTGCTCTACTGTGTAAACTTTAGATATCACAATCCAGAAGCCCTAGGTTATGGATTACAATGCTCTGAACTTAACTTAGTCGAGAATAACACTCTCAAGTCATATGATAATGGCTAATTTTCTGATACACAAAAACTTAAAATAATTTTTAAAAATTAAAAATAAACAAATATCTTCCTATACCTAATAATATAACATGCTTAAAAAACAACTGTAAAGGGGATCATACATTATAATCACTCAGCCCTAGAAATTCTGTCTATTCCCCCCCAGGAAGAGGGGATTCTGCAATAACAAGTGCCAGATTCCAGAAGTGTTCTTCATGCCTCCTCCAGTCAAACTCTGCCCTAGGCCTAGAAAATCCTTTCTCTACCTATAGAAAAAAAATGACCTAGTTGTGAAAACTTCTTCTGCTCCCTCAAGCAGCACTCTTAGGGGACCTCAGTCACATGAGACAAATCAGGCAGAAAAAAGCATTACTGCATAGGCTCTGAAAATGAGACTGCTATTGGATCTAGCCTCCACAAAGTAGTTCAGGACCATCATACCCAACCTAAACATGATCACTACTGATAAAATCTTTAAAAAACTAAATGGAATCCAGAATCTATTTACATAATAGCCAAAATGTGTCTGTGATGCTTTGACAAGTTTCAAGTGACACTTGACAATTTTCAAATGTCCATACATTAAAAAATTGCCCATAGTAACAAGAACAGGATGATCCCACTTGAATGAGAAAATATAATCAACTGATGCTAACAGCAAGATGAATCAACAGCAGAAGTATTTGACATGCATTTTAAAAATTCATAGTAATTATTCATCTTGTAACAATTCACTTGAAACAAAGATAAAATTTTCAACAGAGAAACATTAGAAGTTATGGAAATTATAAAATTGAAAAATAAACAAAAAGCATGCTAGATGAATTCAGAAGTAGAGTAGAGTTGATGGAGTATAAAATTGGTGAAGTTAAGTACAGCTTAATAGAAGTTATCTAATCTAAGAAGTTACTAATCTAACAGAAATAAAAAAATAGAATCTCAGGAACCTGTGGAATCCATGTTGATATACAGCACAAAATTCAAGAGGTATTTGAATCATTAGAGCTCTGCTTTCATGGAAGCTTTTCATGCTTCTTGTGAGGCTGGGTTAATTCCCTTGGGAGTGAGTTCTCACTCTTCTGGGACAGAATTACTCACCAACACAGCAGATTGCTATAAAGTGTCACCATATCATATTTTTCTGCTTCTTCATTCACCAGCTTACCTTCCTTCTTTCCCACCATATTATGATGCAGCAGGAAGCCCTCACCATATGCCAAGCAGATCCTGATGCCATGATTTGGACTTGTCAACCTCCAGAATAATGAGTAAAAATAAGCCTCCATTCTTTATAAATTGCCCAGTCTCAGATATTCTGTTTTAGCAACAGAAACAAATTAAGATACATAGCCAATGTTAAAATATTAAGAATATTGATAATCCTGAGGCTGGAAACAAAATGGCAGTTCACTAAAATGCTCCCACTAACAACTTCCCAAAGAGACAGTAACTTTAACACTTGTTAACACACCAAAGTCACCTTCACAAGACATACAAAAGCAAAATGAGAGGCCACAATGACTCATTTTAGTATAAGAAAAGTCAATTTGAAGAAAGCAGTAAGGAAAGTTGTTTGTTTCATCCCTCACTCTCACCCAACTTCAAGTAGCAAAGTATAGAGAAAAGTGCATCCTATTTGTGGGAGGGAGAAGGAACTGCATCTCAGTACCAGTTCTACTGCAATAGAACTTAGAGTCAGAAAGAGCTCAATGGACTTTGTCTCAAGACCTGCATTGGAAGACTGAATATTTGGACCATCCTTACCCAGGCAGCCTCTATCACTGCTTGCCCAACCTCAGAAAGCAGAGAAAGACTCCAGTCACTGATGAGTAAGACAGGAGATGGACCTTAGGACATAATCTTGTAGCCCAGAGTCCAGACAGACACCATGACTAAAAGTCTTCACCTCCTGACTGGGACTCACAGAAACAGCCTCTGCAGTTGTTGGCATCAGGTTGAGGCCTACAATCCATTGTGGTGATCTTGTTCCTAGCCTGTGGAAACTTTGTCTGCTTCCCCAGGCATCACTAGCAGGAGCAAATTTGAGCCTCAGTCATGTGTGAATAATTATGCAAAAAATATTAATCCTGCATAGGCTCTGAAAATTAGAATGATATTGCATCCACACTCCATAAAAGTGGGCCAGGATCTTCATGTCAAACCTAAACATGGTAACCACTGGTAAAAGTTTTAAAAATTAAGTTCCACAGGTCTTCAAAGAAGGAGGTACCTTTCTCTCAAGGGAGGAGAGAACCTCCACTTTGACTATGACCTTGTCTAAACAAGATAAGAGTCGGAGAACTCAAGGGGCTTCCATAGCCTTGGAAACTCATGACTGGAGCATAGGGAGATTACTGATGCCATAAACAGGAGTGTCAATTTGTAAAGTCAGCAACAGGAGTCACTGTGCACTTACTCCTCATGTAGGATCTCTGTCCTTAATGTGCTGTACATTGAGACTTAATGCTATAACGAGTACTCAAACAGTATATTTCACTTTGTGTTTCTATGGGGGTGCAAACTGTTGAAATCTTTACTTAATGTATACTAAACTGATCTTCTGTAAAAAAAAAAAAAAGAAGAAGAAGAAGAAGAAATTATCAATTCCCAACTTGACTCTCACTGGGATTAAACATGACAATAGGTCTGATCTGATTTCATCATCATTTAAAAAAATCATCTATTATTTTTCACTTTATGTTTCTGTGTGGGAGCAAACTGTTGAAATCTTTACTTAATGTATGCTAAACTGATCTTCTGTATATAAAGAGAATCAAAAATGAATCTTGATGTGAATGGAAGGGGAGAGGGAGTGGGAAAGGGGAGGGTTGCGGGTTGGAGGGACGTTATGGGGGGGAAGCCATTGTAATCCATAAGCCGTACTTTGGAAATTTATATTCATTAAATAAAAGTTAAAAAAAAAATAAGTTCCAGTAAAATTACTGCTGGCTTCAGACAGTTTTGCAATACACCTGTGGGATTTCATGGGGCCTGGTGACACTGGGACCCAGATGTGAACCAACCTGTTACTAGTCTAATTGGCCAAGGAGCTACTTTAATGACCCTCCATCCTTGGGCAGAGAGAGAGGAGCCATAGAACTATGTCTTTTTTTTTTTTTACAGGCAGAATGGACAGTGAGAGAGACAGAAAGAAAGGTCTTCCTTTTCCGTTAGTTCACTCGACAATGGCCGTTGCGGCTGGCGTGCTGTGGCCGGCGCACCGTGCTGATCTGAAGCCAGGAGCCAGGTGCTTCTCCTTGTCTCCCATGCGGGTGCAGGGCCCAAGGACTTGGGCCAGCCTCCACTGCACTCCCACGCCACAGCAGAGAGCTGGACTGAAAGAGGAGCAACCAGGACAGAATCCAGTGCCCCGACCAGGAGAAGAACCCGGTGTGCTGGCGCCGCAGGCAGAGGATTAGCCTATTGTGCCGTGGCGCCGGCCAGAACTATGTCTTGGTATTTGCTTCTGGACTGGAAAAGCCCAACCCTGGGCAGAAATTAATGGTCCCTGTTTTTAGGCAAATTCTTATGAATGGAGTCTCTGGACTTGTCCCAGTATCAGGAAGAGACTTGTGCCCTGGTGAGAGGGATTTCTTTCAGCATATATCCCCGTCAGCCTCAGTAGACCTGGTGTGAACCCTAAGGCTGCACAGGGCCTAATGGACTGTGAGACTCAGATATGATCCATCTAGTACCTTTCCAGGTAGCTAAGGGTCTGCTTCTATCAACACCCCTACAACCTTGGGCAGACAGGAACCACAGACTGGTTTAGGACTCATAGCTACCCTAGTAAAATCCAGCATCAGGCAGCGCTTAACAGTCCCTGTCCCCAAGCCTGTACTTCTGAAAGGCTCTGGATCTGCTTCATTGCCAAGTGGACTTCTGTGGCCCCCATCAATCCATCTTACACACCAAGAGCATCACGAGCAGCTGGTAGGAGTGATACTGAACAGTAACACCACCATAGCAGCAGGCAGACCATAGCATAGTGGGCTTCAGTTCTACCCAAAGGCTGCATTGCTCTTGGTGTACTGCAGATCCAGAGTGTGAAGCAGTATCATGGTACTGGTGACCTAAAAACTAGAAGTCTGAGCCTACCATAGTCCCAGAAAGAGACTTGTAGGGACTCACTCTTTTCAGGCATTTCCCCAGGTCATGCTAAACAACATACCAACTGAAGATTTGGGACAAAGTTGAGATTGAGCAATATTATAGGATTGAAACAGTGAAAAGAATCAACAGGAGACCTGGGGCTAACCTCAACAAAAATTTTACTTATATTCTGCTTTTTGAAGAGATATATATTCAAATTTGGTTCATAAAAGTATACAGTTATGAAGACTGCAAAGGTAGAGGTTTAATTCTTTTTTTTTTTTTTTTTGACAGGCAGTTGGTGAGAGAGAGAGATAGAAAAGTCTTCCTTTTTCCGTTGGTTCACCCCCCAAAATGGCCGCTATGGCCGGCATGCTGCGCCAATCCAAAGCCAGGAGCTTCCTCCTGGTCTCCCATGCAGGTGCAGGGCCCAAGCACTTGGTCCATCCTCCACTGCCCTCCCAGGCCACAGCAGAGAGCTGGACTGGAAGAAGAGCAACCGGGACAGAATTTGGTGCCCCAACCAGGACTAGAACCCAGGGTGCTGGCGCCGCAGGCAGAGGATTAGCCTAGTGAGCTGCGGTGCCGGCCGAACTTTAATTCTTGAAAGATGTAACAAGCTAGAAATTCCTGTAATTTAACTGTACTGGGAGTGCTAAGTAGCACTTGATAAGGTCCCTTCCACTTAAGCTGTAATTTCCAAGTTTTTAACGAAACTAGGTCTCTGCAGGGAGACAGACTGTTCATGATTTTTGGAATATAGCAATGGGAAAGTTTTGCTACCATATTCTGTCAGAGCCTTTTGTACCTGATCTAATATGTTAATATACTTTATCTGATATTGGATATCTGAGTCAAAGAGGTTGTCTGGAGGACAAAACTTTTAAAATGACCCAGACAGAAATAAATAGAAATGAAGAAAACCCATGTGACAGACAGGATACCATTAATAAACAAACGTTTTAATCATATGAATACCTGAAGGAGAAGGGGAGGATAAAACACTAAGAATCTGCTGAATGAAATGATAGTTGAAAACTTGCCTAGTGAAAGTGATAGAGGTATCCAAACAAAGGAAGCTCAGAGGACACCAACCAGACTTAGCCAAAAAAAGATATTCTTCAAGGCATGTTATATTCAAATTGTCAAAAGTTAAAGACTTGCCTAGTCTTCCAAACAAAGGGAACTCAAAGGACACCAACCAGACTCAACTAAAAAAGACATTCTGCAAGGCATGGTATAGTTAAATTGTCAAAATTTTAAGTATGTGGAGAGAATCCTAAAATCAGTAATAGAAAATCATCAAGTTCCATAGAAAGAAAAAAACCATTAAACTAACAGCAGACTTCTCAGCACAAATTCTATAGGCTAGAAGAGAGTGAGATAATGTATTCAAGGTCTTGAAAACAAAATCCTCCAAACAAGAATATTATATCCCACAAAACTATCCTTTAGAAGTGAAAGAGAAATAAAGTATTTCTGAGATAAGGAGAAATTGACAGAATTCATCACCACCATAACAAATAAAATGGACTACATGACTTCAAACAACAGGAATTGATTTTCTCACAATTCTGGAGACTAGAATCTCAGATCAAGATATTGGAAAGATTTGTTTAATTCTGAGGCCTCTGTTTTTGACTTAAATAGAACTTTCTTCATTGCCTTCACATGGTCTTCCTCTGTATCTGCATATAGTAGTGTTAAAATTTCCTCTTTTAAGAACTTCCATTATATTGGATTAGGGGCCACCCTAAATACAGTATTTTAAAATAATTACATCTTAAAGATTGTGTCTCCAATACAATTATATTCAGACATACTTGGGGGTTAGGAATTCAATATATGAATTTTGGAAGATACAACTCAGCTCATAACAAAACCACAGAGTGCTTCCTAAAACAATTCTTGCGTCCTCTTGCTGCCTGGTGGTTATTTTTTGTTTTGTTTTATACTCTTGTTGCTTACCTCTGTAAATGATAAAACCTTAGCATCACACATACTTTTTTCTCTTGTTTCACAATAGAGAACACATGTCACTCCTCTTCTCTTTATTTACAGGTTGTACCAAGGTATATACTAAGAGCTCTCACTGAAGACACACTAGAGTTCCTACATAGGTCTTGTATCAATGATAGGAGAAAAGATCAACTGTGCCAGGTATTGTGCTAAGTGATTTATAAACTGAGACTTGATGACAACCTCCAGAAGTGGACACCTATTATCCCTGTTTTGTCAGTGATAAAAATGAGACTTCAAGATATTAAGCAGTAACCAAAAGTAGTAACATAATTTGAAAGTTGTGGGGTTGGTGTTCAAGCTCAGATCTGTCTTTTCTAATTGTCTCTTCTCTTAACTACTAATCTCCACTGCCTCAATGTTTACAACAGGCTGAATTGTGCTTGACATAAATTCTTCCAGGTGTGGAAGAGAGTATCCGAAGTTACTAGCATTTTCAGTCCCAGATTTTATTACCACATATTCATAAATAATATAAAGGTAAGTCATAAAATATTAGAATAGAATTTTCTCCTAGGTAGTTAAAAAACTAAACTGAAATCCACAGTAAATACCACATATACCAAATTGAGAGATAAACAGATAAAGAGATTACTCTTGGGAAATATCCTTTGAGGATTGAAAGCTTTCTTTCCTTGTTCCTGGAAGAAATTACACATTACACAATACTTACTTTGATTAACGCAATTTCTGCATGGTATGCAGGCACAATAGGGGTTGGAAAACTTAAGCTCTTACAGGTACCAAGCAGGTAACATAATTAGGTGAAATGAGGGCATGATTAAAAGCAATAAGGAGGAATAGGGCCTATGGCAAATAGAACCGTGCTTATTTCCTTTAAAAGGAGAGCAACTACTCAGTTTCAACCCATTATTTTCATATAGATCCAGCTTTACTGACTCTTTAAATTTTTGAGAGAAATTATCATATAGTTAAAGAAATAGAAAAAACTATATAAACATATGTTAATGTGTGTATGTGCATGTACACAGATTTTCATGGAGAATTTTCCTGTTTTTAAATGTCAGTAATTAATTTAAATTTGTCAACACTCTGCAGGCCAAACAAAACACATCTGCAGCTTGAATCCAGTTCACACAATCCTAGAATAAGTTAACATTACCTAGAGAAAGGAAGGACCATACAACAAGAAGGAATAAAGAAAAAAAGATGCCAGAAGACAATTAAATGCAAACTTCATCTTTCATAAAACAACCTAATTTTTCACAATTTTGCTTAAAAGGATTCCCATTCATAAAACTTCCTGGGTTAAAAATATTATTTGTAATTTTACATTATTATATATATATAGGGTTTTTTTTTGACAGGCAGAGTTAGAGAGAGAGAGAGAGACAGAGAGAAAGATCTTCCTTCCGGTGGTTCACCCTCCAAATGGCCACTACGGCCAGCACGCTGTGCCGATCCAAAGCCAGGAGCCAGGTGCTTCCTCCTGGTCTCCCATGCGGGTGCAGGGCCCAAGCACTTGGTCCATCCTCCATTGCCTTCCTGGGCCACAGCAGAAAGCTGGACTGAAAGAGGAGCAACCGGGACAGAATCCAGTGCCCCAACTGGGATTAGAACCCGGGGTGCTGGCGCTGCAGGCAGAGGATTAGGCTAGTGAGCTACGGCACCAGCCTTATTATATATAGTTTTACATATTCAGATCCAGGCTAAAATTATCTTTGTGTTTACTTTGAATAGGCTTCCAGAACTTACCAGCAAATTCTCAATATAAAACTCTGTTCCTTGTGAAAAATTGGTTTTTTAGAAGTGTGGATTTTTAAGACTTGCAATTAATATATCCCTGATTTTAAAATCATGAAATATTGTTCATAGCTTCAGAATATTTTAAACACTTGGCTTGATCCCACAGCATGTTATCAATTCCACCAAACAATACATATATGTATCCTTCAAATTGCCTACCTATAATATAAGCTAGGCAGGAAATCAGTGAGAGACAAAAGAGCTAAGAAGTTTCCAGCCAACTTTGTGCCTTAGTCCTGCACCACTAAAACTCCAACTCCATCTATGTCAATGAAGCACACCCACATTCCAATGATGCACCTGAGCCTCCATCATCATGAAGCAGATGTGATAAAAAAATGCATGTATTCTGAGTCCCATGTGGAGATGCCATAAAACTTTCCCTAAGATCATTATACACATTGAACTCCTTCCAAACACCATCCCATTTGTATACTCTCCTCACAAGGCTGTTACTGTCTGCAATGCTTAATCAAAATAATAAAAATAATGAGGGCAAAGTTTGAGGGTAAAGGAAAATTTGATATATCAATAGATGAGGGAGTAGCAGACTTTCAAGTTTCAAGAACAACCACCCTATTGAATAAAGGTACTTTGGGGTTTTTATGGAAACTACAAGGAAGCAGGAGTCAGAAATAAGAGGAACTAAGGATAGGGACATCTGCATTTTGGCCTCTGGCCAGGTGATAAGAGACTGGTTGCAGTCATAGTGGTATCTAGTCCTGTTACATATTCAACACATGTCGAAATTCTTAGTTTATCAGTAATGCTATATTCTTCAGGGAATACTTGTAATGGGCAAGTGGGCTTCAGTGCTTTCTGCCCTGTGCTTGAAATTCCATGCCAGGACCTAGAATTCCCTTAAACTGAATCCCTTAAGAAAATGCCAGATGCTATCTGATTATAACCTTGTAGGACTGGCTCTACCACTCCCTCAATTCAATGAGTTAAGCTAAGAGAGGAAGGCTAGAAGACTGGGATCTGATGCTATCTACCATTCAAGGCACTGTTTAAGAGCTTCATTTCAAGGCTGCCTGCATTCATTTATCTTTAAATGAATTCCACTCCCATTCTTGTACTTTATTTATGTCTCTGCTTTGAATGTATCTCTTACACTGAGATAAATACCTTGAAATAAATCCAACTGGGGAACGCTTATCCCCACAACATCTGAACTAGGTGCTCTTCCCTTTGTAGTAGGCACAAGCAAAGGTTGTTGTATTATAGATATTGTCCCTATATTTGTAAAGGATGTCCATAATTATTACAATATCTGACTAGCAAAAGCTATTTCGTACCACCTATCACTGAGGATTCCTTAGCTAGATTGAAGTTCACCATGGAATAAGATTGGCAGTTTGTTCAGAGAAAATAAGAAATGTTCTAGTGTAAGACTGTAGATCACTCTATAGTTAATTATGGCTCAGAAGAAGAAATTCTTCTTTTCTCAGATCCTAACACATCTTCCCTGTGACCAGTCTAAGACTATTGAACGTCCAAAATGTGTTTTGTTTTCTGTACTAAAGCACTAGCTAACAAGAGCTTTAGTAATTGCAAGGCTTATTTTAAAAGTACTGTGAAGATATAATGTACTAGATATTGTCAATAACATTATGAATGTGGTTAAACTAGTATAAAACTGGGATTGATATATGTGGGTTTTGTTTTTGTTTTTGTTTTTTTGTTTCACTAAAGAGGAAATGGTGTTTTTGAGAAATATAAACCAGTAAAATGAGTTTTGATTTCTGACAAAGTGCTAAAGTAAATTATGAAGGGTTATTTTTGGATATATTTAAGAATATGTGGCAATATCTAAGCATTAACCTCTTTGCTTTGATAAGTGAAGTAATTTAAAGGTTTATACATTTTTATACCTATATGATGGAATAAACATAATGGAGTAGCATACACATTGTGGGTAATACTGGAAAGTATAAAAGAAAGAAAGAAATTTCACCTGTCTTATGTAGCCAAAAAAGACACAATAAACAATTACCTGCTTTCATGTAAGAGAGAATGGTAATATCATTTGCTATACTTTCTTTTATCATTACCTCAAATTGATCTAGTAATTGGGTAGCCATCTGTGCTAGCTAATTTTCTTCATCTGAAAGAATAATAAAACTTTCCATATCTCTATGACTAGCAGGTGGTTATGGCTTGAAGCAAATCATCTAGGTTAAACTCACAAGGAGATAGGAGTCTCATTTCCCTTGATGTTTACACTTCAAAGAGATAGCTTTTAAGAAATGGCTCCCCATATTCTTAATTAGAACATTCTGCAGTTGTAGTATTGGCAAAAGGATTATTTAGCCTTTAAAACATTTTACATGCATGTCGAAGAGAAACAGAAATGATCTACAAACACTAGGTAAGTATCTCAAGGAAATGCTCCAAGAAAGGAAAGGAGAAGGCTTCTTTTTGCCTTTTGGCAAAAAACAACATTTTGAATTTTAAATATACCTTTTCATTACTAATTTCTAAATTTGAATTGGCTGTCATGTAGAATAAAATAAACTTCTCCTAAATAGCAGTAAAACAACAAATGTACATAAGTTACAAGAAGACAATAGTCAGTTAATCTGCCCTCAAATTAGAAATCTTTACCACAGCCCAAGGAGGAAGGATAAGAAATATCCTTGATGGTTTTCAAGCAGAGACCAAGGAAATCTACCTTTGTTGAACTTTCAGGTTACATTTCTGCATTGGGAGAATGATTTATATTGTCACTTACAACTCTATAAAATTATGATTCTGGAATTAACTTGAACCTAAGAATCATATGAAGTGAGTTGGGCAGATATTATTACCCTTTTTTAAAGAGAAGACCAGGAGACAGGGTGGGGTGGAAAGAATCACTATGTTCCTAAATCTGTATATATGAATGCATGAACTCTGTACACCTCAAATCAAATTTTAAAAAACTAAAGAGAAGAAAACTGGCATATTGTTTCTGCCTCCCAGTTAAGGGCATCATCATTACCCTAAACTATAAAGGACAAATTATACTATTTACTTGAATCATTGGCTAAAGTTTGTAGATTACTTTGCTCTTTCAGAGATTAAATATACACATATACCAAATCTACCCAATTTTTACTGCTATATATGGGGCAGCACAGTGTCAGGAAAGACAAAGAGTAATGATAAAATCAGTTCAGAGGGCATAGGGTTCAAGAAAACAGGTTAAGGAGGCATATAATTTGAGTTAAAAGTCTACCTCTGTTACTGGAGGGGAGGCCATGGAAGCAATGGGGTTCTTGTCTTCATGCAAGAAAGAATTCAGGCGTGAGACAGAGCAGGGTGATAAGGCTTTATTAGGGATAGGGCATCCATCGGAATGGAAGGAAGAGAGAGAGAGCACCCAGTCACTCGGATTGGGGGAGAGTGAGGTTACATGGTTGAATGGAGAGAATACACCTGGGCAGGCCAGGCAGGCAGCTCAGCAGAGAGGCAGAGCTGAACGCACAGTCCGTTTGGACTCCCTAGGTATTTAAGAGAGTCTGTTTACCCACCTCCCCCTCTCCTCTAGCACAAAGGATGGAGAGTCCTGGTAGAAGGGTTTGTGGGGTGAAAGTTAACAAATTCCCCCCTAGATTTGCTGGTGCCCAGGCAGAGTAGGGGGACTTCGTGTGTCGTGTTGCTATAGATTCGTTCTGAGAGGAGGAGCGCGGTGGGGGCAAGAAGCGCAGAGTCACCACACAGACACCTGGAGTCGGGTGAAAGTGGGATAGAGGCTAGCAGCTCGCAGACTCGTTTATTTCAGTTGGTATAGCAGCTTATATAGCCAAAGCAGCCAATCCTGTCGAAGAGCAGTTTATGCTCTAACCAATTACTCCCTGTTGCCAGGCAGGCTCCTTTGTCAGGTGGGTTCCAAAGCTATTTCCTGAGTAATTGACGCTCGCTTGCCAGCAGCCATCTTGGCAAAACCTTCTCATTCCACCAGAGTGTCTGAGAAGGTTTTATTGCCCCATCTTATTAGGTAACCCCTTTGGTCCTGAGGAGAGAGAATTCTCCTGGGGGAAGGGCTGGGACCACCTAAAAGCTATCAGGATCTGGTCAGGACTTTGAAGTGCAAGATGCTGGGCTTCTGGAGCTTCCACAGTGGGTGCTTGTCTTCAGGCCTTTCTCATACATACATAGACTCAATTTCTGACTTCCTAACACTTTGGCCCTTGCCTACTTACATGAGCTTGGGCAAAGTATTTAACTTCTCTGAACCACATTTTTGAAAATGAGGGAAAAAAAGAAAGAAAATGGGGATAATACTTTCTACCACGTAGGGTAGATGTGAGAATGAAAAAAAAAAAAAAACAACAAGAAAAGCAAGCAATTTTGTTAACTACAAAATTTTGAACAAGATAAAAATTCATCATCATCAATATACATATTCCTATTATTTATCATATATTGAGAGGCATATTGAAAGAGATATATTGGCCGGCGCCGTTGCTCAATAGGCTAATCCTCCACCTGCGGTGCTGGTACACCTGGTTCTAGTCCCGGTTTGGGCACCAGATTCTGTCCCAGTTGCCCCTCTTCCAGTCCAGCTCTCTGCTGTGGCCCGGGAGTGCAGTGGAGGATGGCCCAAGTCCTTGGGCCCTGCACCCGCTTGGGAAACCAGGAGAAGCACCTGGCTCCTGGCTTTGGATCAGCACGGTGCACCAGCCGCAGTGCACCGGCTGCAGCGGCCATTGGAGGATGAACCAACGGTAAAGGAAGACCTTTCTTCTCTCTGTCTCTTTCTCTCACTGTCTACTTTGGCTGTCAAAAAAAAGAGAGAGAGAGAGAAAGAGATATATTGAGTGGAATCAAATTTTCTGGGTTTGAATTCTGAATTACATGTTGGAAAGACTTGCACTTCTCAGAGCCACAGTTTCATCATTGGTATGGTTTGGATAATGACAATATCTATGTCATACAGGAGTATTGTGAGCATTTTCTGAGATAATCCATGATAAAATACCTAGTATAGTATCTGGCACATAGAAAAGTTTCAGTAAATGTTATCTGCTCTTACTGTTGATCTAAGAACTGCTAATTCTCCTGTGTTCCAAGCTAGAATAGTCATTTCTTGATTACCTGATAGAGGAAAACCAGGGAATCTCTACCTTTTTTTGTCTCTGGGATTAGCTCCTAAAACTTTCAATTTTGATCCTCTTGAGGTCTGGAAGATCATTGTTTCCAAAAACCACCCATTGTGGCTATACCATGGTGAGGTTAACTATTTAATTGAGCTCTTTCTTGCCTACCTCTTATGTAGTCAATGCTAATTAGTACCATTTTTATTGTTCTGCCAGGTCTAGGAACAGTAGAAATCTACTTCATTTTCATATCTCAGATATTAGTCTCCTGATTATTTGGCACCTAGGCCTTACTGAGACTGATTTTATTAAGGATACTGACCTGCTGGTAATGATAGGTTTTATAAAAAATGGCTATCTTTTAAAAATTTGAATATGTTTTTCTACTGCTTTTAATAATTGCTACTTTGGGACAGCATTGTACCACATTAGATTAAGCCACCAACTGTGACACTGGATTCCATATGAGCACCAGTTTGAGTCCCGTCCCAGCTGTTCTGCTTCCAAACCAGCTCCCTGTTAATGCATCTGGGAAGGCAGTGGATGATGGCCCAAGTTCTTGGACCCCTGTTCCCCAGGTGAGAGACCAAGATGAAGTTTTAGGCTTCTGACTTTGGCCTGGCCCAGCCACACCTGTTGCAGTCATTTGTGGAGTGAACCAACAAGTGGAAGATCTCCTAGTCTTTCTCCCCACCCCTCATAACTCTTTCAAATAAGCAAATTTTAAATAAGACTTTATTTTAAAAAAAGTCACAATGTCCTTCAAAATTTATACAGATCTTAGACTATTTAAATTATATCCTGATGGCTTAAATCACTCTACAAGTTTTATCTTAACTCTTGCTAAGTAGAATATACCAAGGAATAATCCCAATGATTAAAAGTATGCTTATTTTTCAGCAAGTTAGAAAACTTATTTAGGGAGTGTTTTGTTAATCTCAGAGCATTTTACAACTTATTTCTGACCATTTCTTTCCTCTGAGATGTTTGAAATCAACTGTCAGAGCTGGAAAGCAGTCCCAAACATACAGTATGTATGCATGTATGAATCAGTATTTGTGAAGAGGTGAATACACATGCATATATGCCTGTACTGAATATTATCAATAAACCTGATCTAACAGCTCAGCTTCTGTGCTACAATATCTTTTTTTAAGGTTTATTTATTTATTTGACAGGTTGAGTTGTAGAAATGAAGAAAGATACAGAGAGATCTCCCATTTGCTGGTTCACTCCCCAAATGGACACAATGATGGGGGTTGGGCCAGACAGAAGACAGGAGTCAGGAGCTTCTTCCTAGTCTCCCACGTGGATGCAGGGGCCAAAGCACTGGGCCATCCTCCACTGTTTTCCCAGGGGCATTAGCAGAGAGCTGGATCGAAGGTGGGGCAGCCAGGACTCCAACTGGCACACATAAGGGATACTGGCACTGCAGTCTGTGGTTTAACCCATTGTGCCACAGTGGCAACTTCTCTGTGCTCAAATTTCAATACGTATAACACTAAACATGTATTCATATATGTTTGCCATGTTTTGTGCAACAAAATTGGGACTTTATGCATGAGCACAAATTACCTTGTTGGTTTACTGCTCTCACACACATGAAATACATATTCTTATGAATTTCTATCTGTATTCAATAGACACTTAGTTGTTTCTAATTGATCAATGAAATAGAAACTATTTGACACCTAGAAACTTAGTAAGTTTCTGATCTCTGCCTAACACTGAGGCTATTAAAGAACCACAATTTGAGTGGGATTATCCAACTCCAGCAAGCTCAGAGCTACATGTTGAGTACAAGTTAACTCCCAACATGAATGTGGGAACAAGTTGCAGACTGGGTGTTGCAATCCTTGGTTTAAATTCCTGTTTAAAGACCTTTCTCTCCATACATGGGTATGAGTTTTCACCACTTTAGATAGGAATCAGTACAATCAATACAGGAAACATATTTATTCTTTCTAAAATAGAATAAAATAACTTAAGTGAAGCATATTCCAAATATGTTTTACTCCCAGATATGTTTTTGTCTTCTGACTCTGGACAAGTCATTCTCATTCTCTGTGTTTGTTTCCTTATCTATAAGATAATGTGGACCTCCACTCCCACTCCCCTCCATCCTTGCCACGTTACATCACTCCTCACCCGCTAGGTGCTGAAGTTGGGCGGATGGCAGGGAACCAGCTCCGCTAGAGCACTGAGCAGCCCAACCTCACGCCCCCAGACCCATCACTGCGCTGCCCACAGCTCTAGGCGACTATGGGCCAGTTGGGTACTGAAGTAGCTGAAATGCGAAAAAGGCAGCAGTCACAAAATGAAGGAACACCTGCTATGTCCCAAGCTCCTGGAAACCAGAGGCCCAAAAACACGTGTTGCTTTTGCTGGTGCTGTTATTGCAGCTGCTCCTTCCTCACCATTAGGAATGATGAAAGGGGAGAAAATTCAGGAAGACCCACATATACCATAAAAATGGAAAGTATCCAGGTCCAAGAAGAATGCCAAAACCCCGCTGCAGATGAAGTCTTGTCCTGGTCTCAGAATTTTGACAAGCTGATGAAAGCCCCAGCAGGAAGAAATCTTTCCAGAGAGTTCTTCCACACAGAATACAGTGAGGGAGGAGAACCTGCTTTTCTGACTTCACTGTGAAGACTTAAAGAAAGAGCAGGATTAAAAAGTAATAGAAGAAAAGGCCAGGATGATATATGAAGACTACAATTCTAAACTATCACCAAAAGAGGTTAGTCTAGATTCTTGATTTAGAGAGGTGATCAATAGAAATCTGTTGGATCCCAATCTTCACATATATGAAGATGCCCAACTTGAGATTTATACCTTAATGCACAGAGATTCTATTCCAAGATTTTTTAACTCTCAAATTTATAAGTCATTTGTTGAAAGTACTGCCAACTCTTCTTCTGAATCTTAATTTTCATTAAAGGAATTATTTTGGAGGGCTCGGATGGGAACTAAAAGTAGTGAAATGACATCAGAAATTGAGTTCCTGGACAGCTACACTTTAGTATTCCTCAGGCTGCTGTGAAAATACAAACATCATAGTCTTTGTCTCCATTTTTATCAAGGTTATCCATGGTTAAGCTTGGAGAAAATACCACATAAAATAGTGAATTGTCAAATTAAGTTTGTTTTACTTAACACTCATTGTACTTGCAAGCAAACTGTACTTGTATACAGTCCTATGGACAGTCATCTAGTATAGCTCAACAGACTGCATGTGGAAAGTGAAAACTGCTTCATTTGCCATGTAGTTGTTGTTATACTTAATCCAATAGCAAAACTTACATATGTATTTGAGGACTTTTGTGCATTATGGTCTTATAGAAATAATTTCCAAAATGGCTGTGATTTGTATTTTTATCATAATGAGATAGAAAAAGGCAATTTTTAAAATGTAACAATTGTGTTCAACATGCTATCTGCTGTGTTCTGAACACTAATTTTGAAGCCAATGTTTCTGTACATGAAAAAAGAGCTATTTATCTGTTTGTTGGAAAATCCCAATGGATAATTTGATCACTGCCAAACTGAGGTATTTTCATTAAGAAGAGTTTGCTATGTTAAAAAAAATAAGAAGAAAAAAAGCACAAAGCAATTTGAAGATATCCTATCTCAATGAGAAATCAAAGAATTATATTGTTTTTAAATTGTAATAGAAGAAAATGAATCTATGTATATAACAGATGTCCATACTGTAATTAATTTATTAAAGACTGGATCTCCAATTAGAAAATGGTTGTGTAAAGTTATGTACTGCAGCAAGAAAAATATAAGCTTGATAACTTAGTTTTGGAATAAAAAAGAAAGGATTTAATAAAGAAATGCCTACATCTAGTTCAAGCAAAACATTTTGATGTTTTGCATCTGTCCTGTGGCATTTTTCCTTGAAAGTGAAAGCTAATGAAAAACTTTTTATCAAGAAGAGTTTTATAACGGTTATGAAGAAGCTAATTCTCTACTTCAGACCTTAACTCTTTTCATATAGTATCTTGAGTGATTTTAAAAATATTAAAATAAAACTATTAATTCTCATCCATAAGTAAAAGGCAGTACAGTGCTCAAATCTTCTAGCTGCCATTTTTTAATAATTACATTAACTCTTCAAGACAGAATACTTGCCTGACATTGGCATGTATTTCTGAC
Source organism: Oryctolagus cuniculus (assembly GCF_964237555.1). Taxonomy (NCBI): domain Eukaryota; kingdom Metazoa; phylum Chordata; class Mammalia; order Lagomorpha; family Leporidae; genus Oryctolagus; species Oryctolagus cuniculus. The sequence continues at coordinate 39,892,076 of NC_091453.1, read as the reverse complement.
ATTCAAGAAAACAGTATCCTGTCATGCAAAAAATTATAATAACAATTAGTGTCATATTTATATCAAAGTGTTATATTTGAATATTAATATCCCTTGGAGGCTATTTTTTATCTTAAATTGAATGAATATAACATTGAGTGCTCTAAAACGAAAGTTTAAAAAAATTTATATCCACTGAGAACACTGGCCTTATATTAAGGATGATATTAAAATTTTAGGCTTTCTTTTTCATTGTTTTAACTACCTCTCATTTTTTAATTTATTAAATGTTTTTTTAAAAAGCGAGTTTGGAGTTTTCTTTTTAAATTTATTTTACTTGAAAGGTTGACATCATAAATTTCTTTTTCCATAAACTTTTTTAAATCATTTCAAAAACTATTTTTAGTGACTATGATTTTATAATTTATATAGAATTCAGGAGACAAGATTTAAAGGGCTATTATCTATTCTCTATGCAAATATTTTAACTGTTGCAGTGTTTGACAAGATGGTATTTTAAAAATTTGCAGAGTACAAAACAAAATGTTCTGTTTACACTGGCGTTGCTGACTATCCTACAATATTCAACACTTTTATTAAAATGTAGTTATAATGCAAGATAGAAAATACTTATAATAATCATTTCTTTTAAAAATGCCTGCTTTTTCTGAAAGCATTAGTGTGTTAAGAAATATTTTATCCATGTCACTTAGATACTTACTATTTGAATAAAATTTTTCAGTAATATGTTGAAAAAAGACAGCAATGAAGATGTTTACAAAGTCATATTTTTTCCTAAAGAGTAAAGAAACACCTAAAAGAATCATTCTTTTGTGAAGTTCTACTGTTCCTAAATTATTTCATTTTTTCTTTATTAAAACTGAGTTTATTAAGCTAAAAAAAAGATAATGTGGTAGTTTTGCTGCCCTAACAAATTATATACATTCAGTGGCTTAAAATAACACACTTTTAGAGATGTGAATTTCACTGGGTTAACATTAAAGTATCATTAAGTCTGTGTTTTTTGCCAGTGATACTTGAAAGAATTTGTTTGTTTGTTTGTTTGTTTGTTTTGGCTTATTTGGGTGGTTGACAGAAACCAGTTCTTATGCTTATAGGAATGAGGTCTCTGTTTCTTTAGAGGATATCAGCTGAGGGTTATTTCCCACTTCTGGAGGCCACATTTATCCCTTGTCTTGAGCCCTTTTCTGCACTTTCAAAACTAACAAATACAAGTGAAGTCTGTCTTGCATTTCCAATCTCTCCTGCCTCTTTTTTAGTCCTATCTCTGCTTCAACCAGCAAAATGTCTTCTGGCTTGTCTGATTAGATTGACTCCACCTAGATTATTAGAGGCAATGTTTCCATCTCAAAGTATAAATTTAATGGACTCCGAATAGTTTACATAGTTAAAAAGGGAGATAGTATTCTGTTTAGGAAATACTGACTTTAATGGATTTATTTATGGTAGCTCTCTTTCCAGAGTCTTTATTTGCTTCTATGTTTTGTGAGTCTCATAGAGGAGAATATAGTATGTCTCTGAATATTTGATAATGGAAACCCTGTTTTGGGTAGCTATTGAGTCCATTTGGGGTGCGAAGATCTCTCTCCATCTCTCCCTCTCCCTCTCTCCCCCTGTTGCTCTGCTTTTCAAATAAATAAATAACTATTTTAAAATCATTGGTGATCTCCCTCCCTCCCTCCCCCCCCCTCTTTTCTCTCTCTTTTCTCTCTTTCTCACTTTCAAATAAATAAATAAATAAATATTTTTAAATAAAAAGGCTGGCATTGTGCTCAGGTTGTTTCACTGCTCCATCTACCACTGTCATCCCAATTCAAGTCCCTGCTATTCCGCTTCAAATCCAACTCCCTATTAATGTGCCTGAGAAAGCAGTGGAAGATGGCCAATATGCTTGGGCGACCTCTTCTACTTCTATAGGAGATGCAGACGGAGTTCTAACATCTTGGAGAGTGAATCAGCAATTTCATCCCACTCCCTCATGTGTCTGTAAATAATAAATTATTTGACTTCAATATAAATAATCTTTTCTAAAAACAGCAGGTTGGGGCCGGTGCCGTGGCTCACTTGGTTAATCCTCTGCCTTGCGGCGCTGGCATCCCATATGGGTGTCGGGTTCTAGTCCCGGCTGCTCCTCTTCCAGTCCAGCTCTCTGCTATGGCCCGGGGAAGGCAGTGTGGGATGGCCCAAGTGCTTGGGCGCCTGCTCCCGCATGGAAGACCAGGAGGAAGCACCTGGCTCCTGGCTTTGGATCAGCACAGCACTGACCGTAGCGGCCATTTTGGGAGTGAGCCAGCGGAAAGAAGACCTTTCTCTCTGTCTCCCTCTCTCTCACTATCTATAATTATACCTGTCAAAAAAAAAAAAGTCAAGAATACAGCCTCATAAGTATTTAAGTATAAGTAAGTCTCTGATAGATTTCCTTGAATTAAAGACATTTTCTTCCATTCTCAGGTTTCGGTTGATGGGGTTATGGGTAGGTGGAAGAGTTTAATTCAGGAATGGGTGCTGAATTTGAGGGAATGAGAACTGTTCCTTTTTCCATTAATGTAGTGAATTACATTAAAAGATATTCTCTGGCTTATTCTTTGAATTCTTCTTATGAATACAAGTTAATCTGGGGGGAGTTTCGATGTTTAAAACCATAGTAATCAGTGAGATCAGCATATAATTTTCTCTGTGTACACTCTTATCATTTGATTTTGGTAACAGAACTATGTTCCCATCAAGTACATTGTGAATTTTTCTTTCCTCTGTGCATTCCAGAACTTTGCATTACATGAGAATTATCTAGTTAAATTCAAGAGGAAACCTGTATGATTCTGGTCATGTTCTAAGATCTAGATTGCTGCCTACGTTTTTGTTTCTTCTGATTATTGGCCTCTTCAGAATTTCTAATTCTCAAATAATTTTTGAAAATGTTTAGTTTCATTTTTTTTTGACAGGCAGAGTGGACAGTGAGAGAGACAGAGAGAAAGGTCTTCCTTTGCCGTTGGTTCACCCTCCAATGGCCACTGCGGCCGGCGCTCTGCGGCCAGTGCACCATGCTGATCCAAAGCCAGGAGCCAGGTGCCTCTCCTGGTCTCCTAAGCGGGTGCAGGGCCCAAGCACTTGGGCCATCCTCCACTGCACTCCCGGGCCACAGCAGAGAGCTGGCCTGGAAGAGGAGCAACCGGGACAGAATCCGGCGCCCCGACCGGGACTAGAACCCAGTGTGCCGGCGCCGCAAGGTGGAGGATTAGCCTACTGAGCTGCAGCGCTGGCCAAGTTTCATTTTAATATAATCCATTTTATCCAGATTTTCAAGTGTAGTAATAAATTATGAAGCTGGTACTCTCTTATAAGCTTTTTTTTTTATTTGACAGGTAGAGATACAGACAGTGAGAGAGAGAGAGACAGAGAGAAAGGTCTTCCTTCCTCTGGTTCACTCACCAAATGGCCACTACGGCGGAGCTACACTGATCCAAAGCCAGGAGCCAGGTGCTTCTTCCTGGTCTCCCATGCGGGTGCAGGGCCCAAGCACTTGGGCCATCCTTCACTGCCCTCCTGGGCCACAGCAGACAGCTGGACTGGAAGAGGAGCAACCAGGACTAGAACCCGGTGCCCATATGGGATGCCGGTGCCACAGGCGGAGGATTAACCAAGTGAGCCACGGCACCGGCCCAGCTACTCTCTTATATATTTTAATTTTTTTCTATACATTTAGCACCATGTCTCTTGTTCAAAACATATATTAGGTTTTATATCAGATTTACTGATCAAATTTGACTATTTTATTGACATTTTTAAAGACCACCTTTTGATCTTATTGAACAATTCAACTATTTATATAAATTTCTATTTCATTAATTACTTTTTGTTACTTCATTTCTCCTATCTCCTTTGCATTTAAGAGTTAATATGCTATCCTTTCATGAACTTCTTGAGTTGACTGCTCATTAAAGAATTTTATTTTTAAATTTTTTATTGACATTAATTATGTTTATAGACTACAGTTTGAAATTTCAACACATGTATACAATGTGTACTGGTCAAAACAGGGTGATCAACATTTCCCTTTGACATTACTTTATAAGAGTAGACTTCAGCTTCTTTCTTCTATTTGTTCAAATGATATCTACTATGTAATTGTGAACAATATTCTCCCAACATTGTGGTATAAAGCTAAGGACATACTGCTTTAATACAACTCTGATCTGGTACCTATTATACAAAACCCCCTTTCCATGTCCTACCTCTCTAAGCCTCTAGTAATCACCATTCTGTGTTTATATTGAGGGTTTTTTTTCTTTAGGCTTCCACATATGAGGGAGAACATGCAGTGTTTTTCTGTGTCTGGCTTATTTCAATTAATTTCTTCAATGGTCATTCAGGAGCATGTGATAGCTACCTCTCTCTATCTATCTATATCCACTTATTTATCCATTGGAATGCTTTTCAGGCCAAAAGTATGGAATCCTATCATTTGCAACAAATTAACAGTGCCTCCCTCTGCCCTCAAAAATGCCTGAACCAAACTGCTGTGGTTCAGCCACTACTAAACTCTATTCTGACTTAGGGGAAAGCAAGCAGCCACAACACCAGCAGAAGACCCCAGAGTCAGAGACAGGATGCTTTCCAAAGGAGAGAGCAGACCCCTTGCATCCTGCAGCTGCAGAACTTCCAGGAACAAATCCAAGATTCATGCTTACTCTATACAGTCTAGGGAAGCTATCCACTAACTCATGTTGGAGTCTGCCAATTCACAAACCCCAGCACAACTGGCACTCATTTTGTAAGACTTGAGTAAGAATCCCACTTGGATCAAGATGACACAGATTTTGAATCCAGCCTGTAACCCTAGTAGGGGGCAGGGTACCCCAACTAAACCCAGTAAAGGAAAAGCACATTTGTTTCTCCTAATCTCTCCACAAGGGAAGCCAGCAAACTGCAGGGAGAAGGCATTATTTTGAAACCAGTAAAGGTTGTGGTGGATGTGGCATGCATGACCACAGATTTTACTGGAGGGAAAAACTCAGATTTCCCACTGAGTTTTAGTCTGGCTGAGAGGGTTGACAGAGGCTGGGGACACACTTCAGATTGTGAGGTGGCACTATCCTCACAAGCTATCACAGGGTGTGGGGCTCAAACTGCAAGGGCAGAACACTCACAGGCAGCTGGCTCTAGAAAAGTCTGCTATTTCTGTGGATAGGGCAGACTTGCAGCATGAGGAGGAGATCCTATGCACCCCATGACTGGGAGCCTTGCACACTATGACTGTGGGATTCTATGACTTCAAGAGGAGCATAGGGTGTAGCTGGGTCTCTGGGCAATTACTGTGTCTATTGTCAGAGGCTTCAAGCTACCTGACTGTCTGGGGTGGGTCATTGCAGAAAGTTCTGTACTCACATGAAGACTGCCCAGATCCTTTGTGCAGTCCATATACCAGCGTGGGTGAAAATTTTACCCAATGTGGACTAACCCCATTCACAGCGGTCATTTACAGTTGATACAAAAATTGATATATCAGGGCCGGAGCTGTGGCACAGCAGGTAAAGCCACTGCCTGCAGTGCTGGCATTCCGTATGGGCACCAGTTCGAAACCCGGCTGCTCCACTTCCGATCCAGGTCTCTGGTATGGCCTGGGAAAGCAGTAGAAGATGGCCCAAGTCCTTGGAACCCTGTACCCACGTGGGAGACCTGGACAAAGCTCCTGGTTTCTGGCTTCGGATCGGTGCAGCCCCGGTCATTGTGGCCAATTGGGGAGTGAACTAATGGATGGAAGACACCTCTCTCTCTCTCTCTCTGCCTCTCCTTCTCTCTCTGTGTAACTCGGACTTCCAATAAATAATAAATCTTAAAAAATGATATTTCTTGAAATAAATTTAACCAAGAAGTGAAATATCCCTGCAAAAAAAATTACAAAAAGTTAAAGAAAAAAATGATAGAAGACATACAAAAAAATGGAAAAATGTTCCATGCTTGTGGATTGGAAGATTAAATATCATCAAAATGTACATACCACAGAAAACAATTTACAAATTCTGTTGCTCCCTTGCCCGCAAAGGAACAACACTGCTCGCAGCTTATCGGTCTTCAGTAGACTTTTAATAAGAAAATAACAGCGACAGAGAAAGAATGAAGGGAGGAGAGTGGACAGAAAAAGACCCCTCCTTCCTCAGCACACAGCTTATATACAAAATCCGGCCAATTGCAAGTGGGCTCAAGTCCATGCACGGAACGCTCCAATCCGCTGTCTGTTCACACAGTGTGCACGCGTCCTCGGGCCAATCAGATGAGGTGTCACGCAGCAGGCAGGCTCACCGCATAGTCCTCAGCGCCGTCTTGTTGTTTATGAGACAGGCTCAGTGCCTCTGGAAAGTCCCGACCGTGGGAAAGCATTGCCCTAACCGAAACTAGCAACATCCGCCTTGTGATAAAGACACAGCAACAGTTATCAGACAGACCTTGACGTGGGGGCTCCATGGCTGCGCATCCCATGGAGTCCCACATCTCCCCCTTCTTTATTATTTAAATGGCATGGAAACATGCCTGTCTTAGGTACCCAATGGCGCGCTACCTGCTTACCCGTCATGGAGGTAATAGGAAGCCTGTCCTACCCTCTGTCTTAGGTTGCTAGGAGCGCCCATCAGTGTTTACCCGTCTTTGACTACCGCTCCAGCATGCTAAGCCATACTTTTTTATTGGGGTGAGATCGCAAGGTGGCCAGCATAGCCTGTTGGATTATTAAGTTGGTATTCTGCTGACGGAGTGCTAAGGCTCTGATCCATCTGGCAATGAAGGCAAGGCCCAGTAGTACCATGACAAACAAGCAACCAATAGCGACCCATTCTTTAACTTGAGCCCTGTCTTAGGTAGGTACAGGATGTGGAGTGTCTTACGTGTTTTTGAGTACCATTTTAGCCCAACATTAGGTGAGAGATGAAACATACAGCCAAATATTAATTATTTTTTAATACAAAGGAGGTTTGGTACGAAGTTTTAAGTGATGAATGTCAGCCCATACAGACTGTAGCGAAGATAGCACAAATTGCAGAACACACGGAAAACATCCCATATAAAGTATGAAAAGCAGTAACGGTCCAGCCAGCATTAATAACCAACAAATCCATTGAAACCCCTCAAATGTTAGTGGGTTAGTAATAAACATATGTTGCATTTTACTCTTAAGTTTATCAATAACAGACTCTATATATGGCATTGTTAGTAATGTTAAAACAACATTTCCCTGGAACAGATTTACAGCTTATATGATCTTTTAACAGCAAATAATCGATAGCTGCTCGGTTTAAGAGTACTCCTGAACGAACTTGATCCAATTCTTCAGCTATATTGGATAGCGCAGTAGCAGTAAGATCGATTGTTTTGGTCACCAAACATGTAAGCCTTCATAGTCCACGATTATTTCCATAAGCCAATCCAGGAACTCCCACTAGCTGTATAGCCATGTTGAAAGCAGGTCTCCAATTACGATGACATCATCATCACAGTTCTCAGATAATGAGCATCGCTGTCGTGCCTTTGGAAATACAGATGTTAGCATTGGGCCACACGGCCCAATGAGCAGTTGCGAAAATCATCAGAGGTTAACAATGTAAAAGCAAATTGGTTGCATAAAAATACCCAGTCCTTAAGAGCCCATGTCCCATACCAGTACTGGATCAGGTCCATTCCGTTGATTGGTGATAGGATCCTTCCATTTTACCATTGTTCTTACCCCAGCTGTTTGTGGTTGCCACTGTTGATCCGCTGCAAAATGACCATCTTTATCCAATGTGAAAAAATTTAAAATGAATAAAGCATGTGAGAGCCATTTGTTAGGAGAATGGGCAAGAACCCTAAACTCCCCCTTTTGTTTATATTATTAAAATATTGTTTTAAAGTGTTATGTGTATGTTGAATAATGTCTTGACCCTGAGGATTATAAGGAATGTCAGTAACATGAGATAGAAACAAGTTACACAAAAATTTCTAAAAGAGGCAGAAATATAAGCAGGTCCATTATCCATTTTAATCTGTTTTGGAGTTCCTAGGGAAGCAAAAGCTTGTAAGCAACGAGCAATAACATGTTTTGTAGCTTTACCTGTATGTAAGGAAGTAAAAATAAATCCAAAACAAGTATCAATAGACACATGTATATATTTTTGTTTACCAAATTTTATGAAGTGGGTGATATCCATTTGCCATAGTTGATTGGGGGAATAAATCACGAGGATTAATTCAAAAGTGAGGTACTGGTAACTGGATGGAGCAAGTAGAACAGAATTTTACAATTTGTCGAGCTTGTTCTTTAGTAGTATTATGTTTTAAGTGTAATGTATGAGTATTTAAATGATGTAAAACATGATCTTTTATTGCTGTATCAATAGAATATATGCATAGAGCAGAATCTGCCAAACGATTGCCCTCTACCAAAGGTCCAGGAAGATTGGAATGTGCTTGAATATGACCTATAAAGAAAGGGCAGGTATGCTGTCGAATGACAGTGCAAATGTGAGAAAACAAAGGAGAAGCAGTTGAGGATTCAGGAAGGAATGAACAAGTTTTCAATTGAGGCACTGATAGGAACACATATTTGCTATCAGTGTATATGTTAACCACTACATTCAAAGTAGACTGCAATGCAAGTGAAACAGCACCTAATTCAACTAGCTGTAGAGATGAAAAAGAGGTGTTAATAACTGTATGGTGACCATCACAAATTACAGAAGCTTGACCAGTGTTGGAACCCTCTATAAATATCAAGCCAGCATTCTCTAAGGGTTGAAAGCTTGTATTTCGTGGAAATACACAAGAATGATGTCATAAAAATTGTATCACTTTATCTGCTGGATAGTTATTATGAACTTGTCCTGAAAAAGAAGCTAATGCAAGAGGCCAGTCTTCAGTGAAAGACAGGCGCCATATTAGCTGTTTGTTAGTATATGGTTGGTTGACATATACATGTCAGTTCTATTCCAATTTTTTTTTACATTCTAGTCTCCCTTTAGCTATAATCTCAGCTATTGCATTATAATATGGTACAACATTTTTTTAAGGGTAGCCTGTAAATATATCCAAAGTAAAGGGGCCTCTTGCCACAACAGAGTGGTGGGTAAATAATCTGTAATCAAAATAATAAGAATTAAAGGTTGATTATAATCAATGTAAGAAACAAAGCTCTGAGATAAGGCTTGTTGTACCTTTTTTAAGGCTAGGCATGCTGCGGGAGTAAGCACTCGTTGGGAAGCAGGGAACTATCTCCCTTTAGGATATTAAATAAAGGTTTAAGGTCTCCTGTTATGAGGTGGAGATGTGGATGAAGCCAATTAATATCCCCTAGAAGTTTTTTTTTTTTTTTTTTAATTTTTGACAGGCAGAGTGGACAGTGAGAGAGAGAGACAGAGAGAAAGGTCTTCCTTTTTGCCGTTGGTTCACCCTCCAATGGCCGCCACTGCAGCCGGCGCACCGCGCTGATCCGATGGCAGGAGCCAGGAGCCAGGTGCTTTTCCTGGTCTCCCATGGGGTGCAGGGCCCAAGCACCTGGGCCATCCTCCACTGCACTCCCTGGCCATAGCAGAGAGCTGGCCTGGAAGAGGGGCAACCGGGACAGAATCCGGCGCCCCGACCGGGACTAGAACCCGGTGTGCCGGCACCGCAAGGTGGAGGATTAGCCTATTGAGCCACGGCGCCGGCCTATCCCCTAGAAGTTTTTGAAAATCATTTAAAGTCTGTAAAGAATCCAATGTAAGGTGACTTTCTGTGAAAGTATTTTTCATGGGTACAATTGGAAGCCTAGATATTGATAAGGATATTGAAGTTGTATTTTTTCAGGGGCTATGATAAGACCAAAAGCAGATAATTGCTCTCTTATTACTGTCAGACATTGCATCACCAAAAGTTCCTCGGGTCCAGCTATCAAAATATAATCCATATAGTGTATAATATATAAATTGTTATATTTTTTGTAAATTTTTTGAAGAGCAGCATCAATGAATTGTTGGCACAAAGTAGGGCTATTAGCCATTTTTTTGAGGTAAGATCCTCCATTGGCATCTTTGCATAGGTTCTTTAAAATTTACTGATGGAACACTGAAAGCAAATCGGGGACAATCTTCTGGATGTAAAGATATAGTATAAAAATAATCTTTTAAATCTATAGTTGCAATATAAGAGTCCTTTGGAATTGCAGTAGGCAATGGTAAACCTGGTTGTAAAGCCCCCATAATTTCCACAGTAGCATTAACAGCCCTAAGGCCTTGAAGCAATCGCTATCTCCCAGATTTCTTTCTGATAACAAAAATAGGACTATTCCAAGGAGAATTAGAAGGAACTATATGTCCTGCTGTTAATTGTTCTTCCACCAATATCTGTGCAGCATTTATCTTTTCCTGCAGTAAAGGCCACTGATCCACCTACACGGGATTATTTGATTTTTATTTTATTTTAATTTATTTTTTGCATGGGGCACAGGCTGACCAGTAGCCATCAAGGGAAACCCAAGCCTCTCTGGTCATGATTGACAGTTAAAGTAACTGGAGATGTGATGCTTTGTTGTTGTTTGTCTAAACCCTTATCTGGCAAATGACCTTGTTGAAGTATGTTAATGGTAACAATCTTATTTGGACTACGCATTAAAGCCCCCATTTGAGTTAGAATATCACGTTTCCAGAGATTAACAAGTAATGCAGCCAAAATATAGGGGCGACAGGCTCCAGCATTACCTGTTTTATCCTCCCATTGCAGCAATATGGAACTTTGTGTTAATCTGTGACTCCTACCAATACCTTGCAATTGAGTTATGGTAATTTTATTTTTCCAATTTGTGGGCCAGCTTGCTGCTGAAATAAGAGACATCAGCTCCAGTATCTAAAAGAACACTGAATAACTTTTTATTTAATTTTAAGAAAAATTTGGGTCGGTCCTTAGTTATGGGTTGTATCCAATAAGCATCAGAAGATCCAAAACCATTATTATTTTTTTAATTTAAAAAAGACCTGCCAATTGAAGAGAAGGAGAACAAAATTAAGTCAGCAATGCATTGTCCTGGAGTTAAAGTTACATTATTGGCTTGAGTCATAATTTTTATCTCACCAGTAAAGTCAGTGTTTATAACTCGAGGAAAAACCCGTAACCCTTTCATAGTTATACTATTTCTGCCCAGTAGGAGACCAAAAAACCCAGTTGGCAAAGGACCAAAAATCCCAGTAGGGAGGCCTTGTGGGCCCATCTCAGGGGTCAATACTGTATAGGAGGTGGCACTGAGGTCCAGTCCTGCACTACCTTCTGTGATTCCATGGAGGAAATTGACAGATTTAGGGTGTTCTGTTGAGGAACAAATGTCATGGCCCCCAAAATTTGTTGGGATGGGGCCTGGGGCCAGCCCTGCTTTTAGTTTTTTGAACTTTGTTTATTTAATGAATTATCTTTTTATCAGTTTTGGAGTGACATTTATTGGCCCAATGTCTTTCCCTTTAGCACCAGGGGCAAATCCCAGGAGGAGGGGTTTTTTTGATGTTTGACTTTTGGACAATATTTGTACATGTCCCTGCTGCCCATATTGATAGCACCCTCATTTATCAGGCATAGTCCTTTTTGTTGATTTTTGTAATGACATACCAATCAGAGTGGCAGGTCCTGAATGTTCTGTTTTTTAAATTAATTTATTTTTTTAATTTTTTAATTAAAGGGACTGTTACAGAACACCTCAGCCACAATAGCCAATCGATCCATATCTGCATTGTACTTATGTTTTGTAGAATTTACAGTACTATGGGCATTACTAGGCAATCTTCACACAGCACCAGAAAAGGATCCATACTGAGAATTAAACATCATTAGTAATCATCACGAGCACGTTTAACGTTCAGCTTGACTGCGTGTTTCCCCGGGATGAAACAGCAGCAGCAGAGGCTTGCTCTGGCTCCCCCTTAAAGCCCCCAAGGACAAGGGTGGCTCATTGCCAAAATGTTAGGCAAGCAGTGCGTCCCGTCCCAGATCTTGGCCAGAGAGCCAAGACACGAAGCATGCCCACCTGTTTATCAGAAAACATTCCTTTATCCCCCTCCCCGGGAGCTGGCCAGGCTCCCAAGGAGCAGGAGAAGGTCATGCGGCAGACAAGTTACTTGTTTATCAGAGCCAAACAAAGACACAAGCCTCTCCATCCCAAAAATCTGTCCTTACATTTGGTCCTAGAGTTGCACCAAGGTATAGGCATAATTAACACATCATAAGAATACAATACAAATTTTTTATACAAGTTTACATTTAGTAATTAAACACAATAATATTTAATATGTTTTAAGGATAAATTGAAACATATCTGAGGGAACTAGCCTCTTATTATCTGTAATTATTACATTTCTGCAGGTTTGTGGAATCTTAACTACTTGCGGCATATTTTGACTTACTTGTTTTTTTGGTTTTTTTTTTGTAAAGCAAACCAAGCATAATTTGCTCAAGCATTCCTATCAATAATAGGGGTAGAGTTAGTACAGAAAACAAAAACAGAATGGGTAGTCCGGACACTTTGTTACCACAATTTCTCATTTCACATAGTAATATTAACTTTATAACAGAGAACATTTACTTCAAGTGAAATATTTAAATGCAAGGTGAGGGCTGTCCAGTGTATACTGATCTATATTTTTTACTCCCAGTGTTTCTTATCCACAACGCCCTCTTCAGCAAACCAAGGACTAATTGTTTCAATAGCACTGATAAACTGCTCTACAGTTTGTTTCTTTAACCCTATTCTCTACATCTGCAACAAAGTTTTCACAGCCTTTGTCACGGCTTGCTTTGTTTTTTTAAATGCACATTTAAATCTTTTCCAAGCAAATCCCAATGTTGCTCATTCACGACTCCTTTTGCGAACCAAGGACTGACTATTTTTATAGCATTAATGAACTGTTCTATGGCTCAGCTTTTTTAACCCTATTCCCTGCGTCTGTAATGGAGTCTTTATAGCCTTTTTTGTTATAGGGGCCAATTTAGGAAGAGTCAATGGACGATACTGCAGCGGCAGTTCATCCTCTAAGGACAAATTTGCTAGCCTAGTCAAACTGGGATATAAATGAGATGGCTCCCTCGAGCGCAGGGGCACACTCGATGGGGGATGGTCCTTCACTGGATTTTTTTCTTTCTCATCCAGTGGGTCATCCCTACAGGGGCCTCTGTCCATCTGTTTCCTGTCCCACTGACTACCACAGTCACTAGACTGACTATGATGCCAAGACTCCTCCTGAACCTTTTCTAGGAGCTCACATCCTTCATCAAGTAAAAGCCCTATGCTCTCAGTGGGGTCCTGAAGTGTCTGTTTAATGAGTTGCCATAATCTAAGCATTTCTACCGGCTTTCCGGCTGCTCTCAACTGTCTCCCTACTCTCCACCACTGTTGCTCATCTAATTGGCCACCTTCCACAAACCATGGTGAAGTCTTGGCAATGGCACTAGTGAATGCACATACTGTAGCCGCCTTAAAGGGCGTCCCCGCAGCTTTTAACAAGCAGCTCCACAGCATGCGCAACCTAGTGGTGGACGGAGTATTGCCCATTTGGAGGTAAAAAGGAAATTTCCACCTATTTCCTGGTGTTCCTGAACACTTTGTACTCCCACCTTTTAAGGGATTCCTTTACCCTTTTTTCTGGCGCTTAATTTCCCCGTCTTTCTTCGACGGAACCGTGGTTTCTATTCTTTTCCCAGCTGATTTCCGTGCACACGCACGCTTACCTTTTGTTCCTTACCTATTCCTGCGTGTAGCAAAGTGGTCCGAATCTGAGTCACGGAACCACTTGTTGCTCCCTTGCCCGCAAAGGAATGACACTGCTCGCAGCTTATCGGTCTTCAGTAGACTTTTAATAAGAAAATAACAGCGACAGAGAAAGAATGAAGGGAGGAGAGTGGACAGAAAAAGACCCCTCCTTCCTCAGCACACAGCTTATATACAAAATCCGGCCAATTGCAAGTGGGCTCAAGTCCATGCACGGAATGCTCCAATCCGCTGTCTGTTCACACAGTGTGCACACGTCCTCGGGCCAATCAGATGAGGTGTCACGCAGCAGGCAGGCTCACCGCATAGTCCTCAGCGCCGTCTTGTTGTTTATGAGACAGGCTCAGTGCCTCTGGAAAGTCCCGACCGTGGGAAAGCATTGCCCTAACCGAAACTAGCAACATCCGCCTTGTGATAAAGACACAGCAACAGTTATCAGACCGACCTTGACGTGGGGGCTCCATGGCTGCGCATCCCATGGAGCCCCACAAATTCAACACGAACCCAATCAAAATACCAACAACATTTCTTCTCAGATGTAGAAAACATGATGCTAAAATTCATATGGAAACACAGGAGACCCAGAATAGCTAAAGCAATCTTAAACAGCAAAAACAGCCAGAGGCATCACAACATCAGATTTCAAGATATAATACAGGGAAGTTATAATCAAAGCATCCTGATACTGGCACGAAAATAGATATGCAGCCCAATGGAACTGAATAGAAACTTTGGAAATAAATCCATGCAACTAAAACCTAAGAATTTTAACAAAGAAGCTTGAATCAGTCCCTGGGAAAATGCATGCTCTTCCACAGATTGTGCTGGGAAAATTGGATCTCCATGTGGGAAAATATGAAACCAGATCCCTACCTTACACTTTATACAAAAATCAACTAAAAATAAATCAAGGATTCAAATCCAGGACCTGATACCATCAAATTACTAAGAGGAGAACATTGAGGAAACTCTGCAAGATGTTGGCATAGGCAAAGTCTTCTTGGAAAAGACTCCAGAAGCACAGGAAATCTAAAAAATAGACAAATGAGATTACATCAAGCTAAAAAGCATCTATACTAAAAGGAAACACTCAAGAAAGTGAAGAGGCAACCAATAGAATGGGAGAAAATATTTGTAAACTATGCAATTGTTAAAGGATGAATATCCAGAAACTATAAAGAACTCAAGATATTCAACAACAAAAAAACTAACAGTACAGTAAGAAATGGGCAAAAGACATGAACATGGCATTTTTCAGTGGATGAAATTCAAATGGCCAACAGACACATGAAAAAATGCTCAGGATCATTAGCCATCAGGGAAATGCAAATACAAACCATAAAACAATAAACACTGGAGAGGATATGAGGGAAAAGATTCTCTAATCCACACTTGGTGGGAGTAGACTAGTATGGTCATTGTGAAAGACTGTATAAAGATGCCTCAGAAAGTTGAAAATAGATCTACCATATGAACCAGCCATCCCACTCCAAGGTATTTACCCAAAAGAGATGAAATCAGCATATGAAAGGACTATATGTACCCCATGTTTATTGCAGCTCAATTCATAATAGCTAAGATATGGCTAAAAATGCTATATATGTATATGTATATACATACATATATATATACACACACACTATGCAGTATTCCTCAGCCATAAGAAAGAAAGAAATCCTGTCTTTCACAACAAAATGGATGCAACTGGTAGCCATTATACTTAGTGAAACAAGTCAGTCCCCAAAACAGAAGTATTATATGGTTTCCCTAATCTGTGGTAAATAATAAAGTACCCAAAAATGTATAATTATTTACATTGCAACATGAGTAAAATTATTCCTGTGCATAAACTGTTGAGAGGAAATTGCTTAAAGTCTAAATGAACTTAATTAATATCATGTAACCACACAATAAGTATTGAGATGTTACATTTTCATTGGTTATATTTCATTAATAGAAATTATGAATGACTAACTGATGAAAACTGCGTATGGTCATTTTTCCATTCAATTTCTGCTTATAGACATTGTCTATAATCCCATTAAAACTAGTGTCTTTTTTGCTTTTTACTTGTTAAACTTATTCAGTGAAGTCTTGGGCCTTTTCATTATAATGTAAGAGATGGGTCAAGGACCTCAATAGACATTTTTCAAAAGAGGAAATCCAAATGGCCAACAGGCACATGAAAAAATGTTCAAGGTCATTAGCAATCAGGGAAATGCAAATCAAAACCACAATGAGGTTTCACCTCACCCCGGTTAGAATGGCTCACATGCAGAAATCTACCAACAACAGATGCTGGCGAGGATGTGGGGAAAAAGGGACACTAACCCACTGTTGGTGGGAATGCAAACTGCTCAAGCCACTATGGAAGTCAGTCTGGAGATTCCTCAGAAACCTGAAGATAACCCTACCGTTCGACCCAGCCATCCCACTCCTTGGAATTTACCCAAAGGAATTTAAATTGGCAAATAAAAAAGAGGTCTGCACCCTAATGTTTATTGCAGCTCAATTCACAATAGCTAAGACCTGGAACCAACTTAAATGCCCATCAACGATAGACTGGATAAAGAAATTATGGGATATGTACTCTTTAGAATACTATACCGCAGTAAGAAACAACGAAATCCAGTCATTTGCAACAAAATGGAGGAATCTGGAACACATCATGCTGAGTGAAATAAGCCAGTCCCAAAGGGACAAATACCATATGTTCTCCCTGATCGGTGACGACTGACTGAACACCAAGAGGGAAACCTGTTGGAGTGAGGTGGACACTATGGGAAATGGTGGCTTGATCAGCATAGCCCTGTTAATGAACAACTTAATACATTATCCCTCTTAGTAGTTTTTTTTATCTGTTCTACTTAATATGACTGGTTTAGATCTGTAATTGATGCACAGTTATTCTTAAGTGTTGAAAATTAACTGAAATGTGATCCCTGTTGAACATGGTGGTGGGAATGGGAGAGGGAAGAGATGTATAATTTGGGACATGCTCAGGCTGACTTGCCCCAAGTGGTGGAGTTGGAAGCATACCAGGGGATTCCAATTCAATCCCATCGAGGTGGCATGTACCAATGCCATCTCACTGTTCCAGGTGATCAATTTCAGTTCACAGTTGGTCATGATGAAGGGACTGGGAGTCAAAGGGAGCACATAGACAAGTCTAGTACCTGCTAACGCTAACTGATGGAGTAAATAAAAGGGAGAGTGATCCAACATGGGAAGTGAGATACTCAGCAGACTCATAGAATGGCAGATGTCCTAAATAGCACTCTGGCCTCAGAATCAGCCCTAAAGGCATTCGGAGCTGGCTGAAAAGCTCATGAGAGTATTTCAGGCATGGAAAGCAAAGACACTCTGGCAAAAGATCTCTGCGAGTGAGATCCCAGTGGAAAGAACAGGGCATCAAAGAAGGAGGTACCTTTCTCTGAAGGGAGGAGAGAACTTCCACTTTGACTATGACTTTGTCTAAATATGATCAGAGTCGGTGAACTCAAAAGGCTTCCATAGCCTTGGAAACTCATGACTGGAGCATAGGGAGATTACTGATGCCATAGACAGGAGTGTCAATTGGTAAAGTCAACAACAGGAGTCACTGTGCACTTACTCCTCATGTAGGATCTCTATCCTTAATGTGCTGTACATTGAGATTTAATGCTATAATGAGTACTCAAACAATATATTTCACTTTGTATTTCTATGGGGGTGCAAACTGTTGAAATCCTTACTTAATGCATACTAAACTGATCCTCTGTAAAAAAAAAAAAAAAAAAAAAAAAGAAATTATCAATTCCCAACTTGACTCTCACTGGGATTAAACATGACAATAGGTCTGCTCTGATTTCATCATCATTTAAAAAAAATCATCTATTATTTTTCACTTTATGTTTCTGTATGGGAGCAAACTGTTGAAATCCATACTTAATGTATACTAAGCTGATCTTCTGTATATTAAGATAATCGAAAATGAATCTTGATGTGAATGGAAGGGGAGAGGGAGTGGGAAAGGGGAGGGTTGTGGGTGGGAGGGACGTTATGGGGGGGAAGCCATTGTAATCCATAAGTCGTACTTTGGAAAATTATATGCATTAAATAAAAGTTTAAAAAAAAAATCTGTTCTCTCAAAAACTAAAAAAAAGGAAGAAATGTAGGGGCCAGCATTGTGGTGTATCATGTTAGACTGTCTCCTGTGATTCCAGCACTGCACATGGGCATCAGTTCGAGTCCCAGCTCCACTTTCAATCAAGTTCCCTGCTAATGTGCCTGGGAAAACAGAGGATGATGGCTCAAGTGCTTGGGCCCTTATACCCACATGGGAGATCCAGAAGAGGCTCTAGGTTCCTGGGTTTGGATCATCCCAGCTCTGGAAATTGTGGTTATTTGGGGAGTGAACCAGTGGATGGAAGATCTCTCTGTCTCTCCACCTGTATATATAATTATGCCTTTCAAATAAAATAAATCTTAAAAAAAAACACAAAAAGTACAAGGAAGCAAGGTGGGAGGTTGGGAGGAAGGGAATGGCACTATGTTCTTATATTTGTATCTACAAATCATAATGAATCTGTTAAAATTAATTTAAATTAAAATAAAAAATGAAAAAGAAGAACCACCCTCATCCTGTAGCTCCAGGAATGTGAATGTTAGCATTATATAAGAGCCAGTGAACCCTACTCTGTGGGTAGGAAGAACCTACCTGCATTAATCCACTTCATAGCTTCACCTTCCAGAGCATAATCCCTAGAATAATCTGTATTCAGCTCATAGGACTGGGACAAAGTCCTTTTCATATCCCCCAGTGCTGGGACTAAGGATTTTGATGCTATAAGCTGCAACATCAGATAGGCCCATGCAACAGGAAATGGAGAAAGTCTCATTCCATTCAAATCACACAGTCTCATAGCTACAGCTATTGGTGCACAAAATTCTGAATCTCTCAGGTTTGCCTAGTACAGAGCCTTCTGTGTCCCTTAGGACCCAGATTGTGGCTAATACCATCAATAACCCTAGTATGACTGACACTCAACTCTCTGGAAACTGCAAATGCACACTTTGGGAAAACTACATCTAATTCAAAGGCAAACTACTACCTCTCCGGCCTTCTGAAACCTAGATAACTGTGACATTCTTAGATGTTGCCAACATTAAATACACATGAAGAAACCACACAGGCAGAAAAATTCTGTCTGCACTCACCTAGAACCAAAGCAACAACCCAAGTGATACCCCACAATTCCTCAAAAGAAAAAATCTTTTTCATTGAAATTCACTTGGTAAAGAAGAAGGAACTGTTGCAACATATGTACATATGTCAATGTAAAGACACAGAAAACATGAAAAAGCAAGGAACCTTATCACCTCCAAAAGAATGCTATGGTTCTACAGGAACAAATACAGATTTGAAAGACAGCCACAAAATACCTGAATATTTAAAATAATGATCCTAAAGGCATTCGATGAGATGCAAGAGAATATATGCAGAAAGCTTAAAGAAATGAGGAAAACAATACACGATAGGAATGAGAAATTCAAGATAGAAATTGTTTAAAAAATCAGAAATGTAGCCGGCACCACGGCTCAATAGGCTAATCCTCCACCTGCGGCGCCGGCACACCGGGTTCTAGTCCCGGTCGGGGCACCAGATCCTGTCCCGGTTGCTCCTCTTCCAGTCCAGCTCTCTGCTGTGGCCCAGGAGTGCAGTGGAGGATGTCCCAAGGCCTTGGGCCCTACACCCGCATGGGAGACCAGGAGAAGCACCTGGCTCCTGGCTTTGGATCAGCACAATGCGCTGGCCACAGCGGCCATTGGGCTGTGAACCAACAGACAAGGAAGATCTTTCTCTCTGTTTCTCTCTCTCTCACTGTCCACTCTGCTTGTCAAAGAAAGAAAGAAAGAAAGAAAGATCAGAAATGTTTGAGCTGAAATAGTAAATCAATGCAATAAAAAATACAACTGAGAACTTCAACAACAGAATAAACAAAGCAGAATAAAAAAAATCTGATCTGGAAAACAAGACTTCAAAATAATCCAGGCCCACAAAAATAAAGAGAAAGAATAAAGAAAACCTACACAACACATGGGATACCAATAAGCAAACAAATATTCATATTGTAGAGATACCTGAAGAAAAGGAAAAAGGCACTCATAGCTTACTGAACGAAACAATAGTTGAAAAATTTCCAAGTCTCTCAGGAGATATGGACATCCAGATATAGGGATCTCCAAGGACTCCCTAACCAGACTCACCCAAAAAAGATATTTTCCAAGGCATACTATAGTCAAATTGAAAAAAAAAAAAACACTAAGGAAATGGAGTTAACCCTAAATACAGTAAAAGAAAAAAAATCAAGTTGCATAAAAAGAAAAACCCATTAAACTAATAGCAGATTTATCAGCACAAATCCTATAGACCAGAAGAGAATGGTATGATATATTAAAAGTTTTGAAAGAAAAAGAATTGTAACCAACAGCATTATTTCCTACAAATTTATCCTTTAGAAGTGAAAGAGAAATAAAGTATTTCACAAGTGAAAAAAATGAGAGAAGCCATTACCACCAACCAGCATTATAGGAAATTGTGAAAGGTATATTACATTAAAAGTAATCACCATAAAAACACACAAGAGTACAACATTCACTAACAGAGCAGATACATTCAGTAACCAATCAAAAAAATGACTGAGTCTGTTCTTATCTATAAATATTAATCTTGAATGTACATAGATTATATTCCCCATTCAAAAGATATACATTGGCTTAGTGAATAAAAATCAGGACCCAACTATACCCACAGGTATAAGAAATACATAGTCTGAAAGTAAAGGATTGGAATAAGACATGCCATGCAAATGGGAATAAAGTAAAAAAAAAAAAAACACTGGAGTCTACTCATCAGATAAAATAGGCTTTAAATAAAAAATTGTAGAAAGAAAAATGGGCATTATATAATGATGAGAAGATTGATTCAGTAAGAAGATATAACTAGCATAAACATAAACATATATGTATCCAACACAAGGCAACCCAGATATATAAAGCAAACATTATTAGACCTAAAGAGAGAGACAGACTCCAACAACAGTGTGTGACTTCTATACCTCACTGTTGGGAATGAACAGATCATCCAGATGGAAAATCAACAAAGATGCATCAGATTTCAACCATACTACACAGCAAATGGCTTTTACAATATAAACAGAAAGTCTCACCCAACAGCTACAGAACACACATCCTTCTCACCAGTACATGGAGCATTTTCTAGGAGAGAACAAAAATTAGGCCACAAATCAAATCTCAGTAAAATGAAAAACCTAAAATCATGCTAAGTATGATCATAAAGGAGTAAAACTAGAAATAAACTAGAAGAACAATAGAAACTTTACAAATATGTGGAAATTGAAGAACATGGTACTGAATGACCAATGGGTCATTGCACAGATTTTAAAAAGAAATCTAAAAATCAGAGAGAATATAATAAATGTTGGAAAAATATATGAAGAAAGGGGAACTCCTATACACTACTGTTAGGAATGTAAATTGGCATAAGCACTGTGAGAAACACTTAGAGACTTCTTTAAAAACTAGAAATGTAACTGTAATATGATCCAGCAATACCACTGTAGGCATATATCCAAAAGACATAACATAATTTTATCAAGAAATAACCTATTCCATCAAGTTTATTGCAGTACTATTCACAATAGTCAAGATATGGAATAAAGCAAAGTGTCCATCATCAGATGAATGGATAAATGAAATGTGGTACATGTACACCATGGAGATACTGTTATTTGCAGTAAGTGGATGGAACTGGAAAACATCAGGTTAGGTGAAATAAATCAGACATAGAAAGACAAATACCACACATCATCATAACCTTGTATCTGTGAGCTAAAAAAGGCTCAAAATGAACACAAAGCGCCAGCAAATTGAATCACCAAAAAGATTGGGATCACTACATCAAAAAGATCATGATCAAGTTCATGACAAAATAGAATTTATTACAGGAATGCAAAGATGGTTCACGACATTTACAAATCAATAAGCATAGTAAGTCACAGCCACAGAATGAAGAACAAAAATCACAAATTCACCTGAATAGATGTAGAAGAAGCACTTGGTAAGAATTGGTATTCCTTCATGATAAATACTCTCAACAAATTAGGTATGTGGGGCTGGCACTGTGGCACAGCAGGTTAAAGCCCTGGCCTGAAGAGCCAGCATCCCATATGGGTGCCGGTTCTAGTCTCAGCTGCTCCTCTTCCAATCCAGCTCTCTTCTATGGCCTGGAATAGCAGTAGAAGATGGCCCAAGTCTTTGGGCCCCTACACCCGCGTGGGATACCCAGAAGAAGCTCCTGGTGCCTGGCTTCAGATTGGTGCAGCTCCTGCCATTGCAGCCATCTGGGGAGTGAACCAGCAGAAGGAAGACCTCTCTCTCTGTCTCTACCTCTCTCTGTAATTCTGTCTTTCAAATAAATAAAATAAAATCTTTAAAAAAAACAAGTTAGGTATGGAAGGAATATGCCTCCTAATTATAAAGTCTGTCATACCTATAGCCACTATCCTAATGAATGGTGAAAAGTTGAAAGCATTTCCCCTGAAATATGACATAATATCAAGGATGTCCACTATCACCACTGTTTCTCAATTTGGTATTAAAAGTATTTGCAAGAGTAATTAAGAAAGAGAATGAAACAAATAACACTATATTGGAAATGAAAAAGTCAAAATATCCATATTTGCAGATAACATGATTATGTCTATCCATGAAAAACCTAAATATTCTACCAATTTGTAATTATAATCATCTATAGCCATACGATTTTGCATACCTATTTCTTGAATTTATATCTGTGGAAAACTGAACTATCTATCAGTTACTGAAATTTATCCTACTGAGCATATCCATTCTACTTCTTTTAGCGTGTCATTACCTTGTTACCGGAATACATTTGTTTATATTTGTCTTCCTGACTTGAGAATGATGGCAAAGGTATAATAAAGTCTCACGCTATCCTTTCTTTTCATTCTAGTTGGAACTCCTATTAGAGATTTGAACATTTGGATTTATTCTAGTAACTTTTGTTTCATATGCTCCATTTCTTTTTATTGTCTTTTCATTCATATTTTATTTTATACATTTGACAGACAGGGGGAGTTCTTAACCACAGATTCACTCTAATGCACGCTACCACTGAGACTGGATCAGGGCCCCAGCCCGGAGATGCGAACAGAATCCAAATTTCCCATATGGGTGTCAGGAATCCAATTACTTGAGCCATTACCACTACTTCCTAAGATCTACATTATTAACTGGAGTTAGGAGACAGAATTGGGATTCAGTGTGGCATGGGAGCTTCTTAATCAGTGAGCCAAATGCCCTCTCAATAGTCTTCTTGTTATTTTCCATTGCATTTTGGAATACATCCTCCATTTAAACTTTCAGCTCGTTATTTTACTACTTTGCTATGTCCATTTGCATTTACAAGGTCCTCAATTGTTTCTAATAGTCTGTTCTTGTTCCATAAATGTAATATTATCTATTTCTGTGAGTATATTAGATACTTTTAATATTATTTTACTGTTTTTGATATTGCCTTCATTTCTCCTGTTATGGATTTTGCCCATCTTTTATTGTGCTATTTTTCCTCAACCATTTGTTTACAATTTCACTTGGCAAAAGTAGAATTGACTCCAACTTCCTCACTCGGGTAGTATCAGTAGGATATATTAGCAAACTGACCCTTGATCCTCCCTCAGCAACATGAATTAATGAGGCTGTGTGAGGTGTGGTTAGTCAATGCTATGCTTCATCCACCACTTTTTTTCCCCTAGCTGTCATCAGTAAGACTGAACAAGATGGTACAAGTCAGATGCTGTGTTACACGTTTCTCTCAATCCTGGTATCAGTGAAGCCCAGTAAAATGTTAAACTGTGAAACCCATCTGGAACCAATCAGGTGAGATGAGATTGATGTGCAGTAGGATAGTTTACATGTTACCTCCCCTTAATAAGGGGAAAATTATAATATTAAATAACTTACATGAGAAAAAGAACAGAAAACTCCCATCTCAAAAATTGCATAAAGATGTAAACCCAAATCAAGAAGCCAGAAAGAAACAATTATGAATAGAGATAAAATAAATTAAAGGGGCAGAGTTGTGGTGCAGCAGGTTGAGCTGCTGCCTGTGATGCTGGCATCCCATATCAGAGTGCTGGTTCAAGCCCAGGCTTTTTCACTTCTGATCCAGCTCTCTGGTAACACACCTGCGGAAGCAACAAAAGATGGTCCAGCTACTTGGGCCATTGCCAGCTACTTGGGAGACCCAGATAGAGTTCCAGGCACCAGGTTTTGGCCTGAACCAGCCCCAGCTACTGAAGCCATTTGAGGAATGAACCAGCTGATAGAAGATACTCTGTCTCTCTCTTTCTCTCTCTATGTGCGTGTGTGAGTAACTGCTTTCAAATAAATAAAATGAATCTTCAAAAAAATAAATCAAATAGAGGACAAGCATAGAAAAATTAATAAAAAGGTGATTCTTTCAAAATAATAGTAAAATTTGTAAATATGTAGCTAGACTAGAAGATATAAGAAAATAATAAATATATCACTAATATCATGAAGAAAACTCATTTCTCACTAGAGACCTTATAGACATCAAGAGGATAATGAGGAATAATCTGAACAAATCTATACATGTGAATTTGACAACCTAGAATAATTGGT
This sequence comes from Oryctolagus cuniculus, assembly GCF_964237555.1. Classification (NCBI taxonomy): domain Eukaryota; kingdom Metazoa; phylum Chordata; class Mammalia; order Lagomorpha; family Leporidae; genus Oryctolagus; species Oryctolagus cuniculus. The sequence continues at coordinate 39,867,598 of NC_091453.1, read as the reverse complement.
CAATGACTTAAAAACCAAAACTAGTAGATCAACTAAGAAGCAATAAATAAGATGAATAGTCCTATAATCTTGAAAGTAATTAAAGTCATAATTTAAAATCTTAAAAGATCTCCAGGCTCAGATGATTTCAATGGAGAATTTTAGCAAATACTTAAAAGGAGTTACTAATATATCAATACAATCTGTTCCACAAAATAGAAGAGGAATAAACACATTAATTCATTTTCTGAAGTCCTGATACCAAAACTAGACAAAAGTACAATAAAGGGTTCACTGTCAATAGCTCTCATAAACTTAAATTTAAGCTTTAAAATTAACATATAAATACTTCCAAATGAATCCCAACAATGTATAAAAATATTACACATCACAATAAATTAATATTTATACTAGATATACAAAACCAGCTCAATTTTAAAAACAATCACGTAATTTACCATATGCATAGCCTAAAGAAAAAAAATTCTGGGGATGGTGTTGTGGCATTGTCAGCAAAGCCACTGACTGTGATGCCAACCTCCCATATGGGCGGTTCTAGTGCTGGCTGCCCCACTATTGCTCCAGGTCCCTGCTTATGGCCTGGGAAATTCAGCAGAAGATGGGCCAAGTTCTTGGGCCCCTGTAACCCACATGGGAGATACAAATGAAGCTTCTGGATCCTGGTTACAGCCTGGTCCAACCCCAGCCACTACAAAAACCAAAGAAGTAATCATCAGAAATCAGCAGATAGAAAAATCTCTCTCGCTCGCTTGCTCTCTCTCTCTCTCTCCCTATCTCCCTCTTTCTCTATAGCTATTTCAGATAAATAAACAATGAATAAATAAATAATTTATAAAAAGAAAAATTCTACGATTTAGAAAGTTATCCAGAAAAAGTATTTGACAAAATGCAACAGATTTTCATGAGAAAAATTATTAGGGATTTAAAAATATGGAGAAGGAAGAAACTACTCAACCCAATAAGGAACATCTACAAAATATTTAAAGATTATCTCATATTTGGCAATGAAAAACTGAGTGTTTTCCCACTGAAAAAAAAAGTATGTCTGCCCTCACCATTCTTGTTGAACATAGCAATGTAACATAAGAAGAACAACTTAGGACTGATGCTGTGGTGTAGTAGGTTAAACCACCACCTGCAGTGCTGGCATCCCAGATAGATTCCAACTCTAGACCTGGCTGCTCCACTTCTGATCCAGCTCCTTACTAATGTGCCTTGGAAAACAGCAGAGGATGGTCCACGTGCTTGGGCCCTGCATCCACATGGGAGGCCTGGAAGAATCTTATAACTCCTGTCTTCAGCCCAGCCCAGCCCTGACCACTGCAGCCATCTGGATAGTTAATCAGCAGATGGAAGACCTTTCTGTGTATCTCTCACCTTTTTCCTCTCTGCTGTCTGTCTCTCTGTAACTCTTTCAAATAAATAAAATGAGTATTTTTAAAAAAGAAAAAGAAACAAGATTGGTACAAATTAGAAAGGAAAAGAACTCTATACAAGGAGGTGACATGATTTTTTATTTAGAAAATCTCAAGGAATATATTTTAAAAAGCTCATAGAATTAAATAAGTAAATTAAGTACAGTTGAAAAGATACACAATCAACACAAAAATACCCACATTTGTATGTATAACCCATGAACATGTGGAAAGTAAAGTGATAATTTTTATTTCAAAGAGACTAAAAAATACCTAAGTATAAGTCTGATAAAACATGCATACATCTTTATGGTGAAATTTGTAAAAGGGTATAGAAATAGAGAAAAGATTTTAAAAATAAAAAGCATACCGTTTTCATTGACTAAAAGACATCATGGAACATAAGTCTAATTTCTCAAATTGATTAGAATGTTTAGTGGAATTGCTACCAAAATCCCAGGAAATATTTTTTGGTAAATATGAATAAGATTATCCTAAAATATAAGCAGAGCATTCAGCATGTTGTATAACTAATAAAAGTTTATGTTGAATAGCAAAATCAATAAGTTGGATACATCATATCAACAAATTGAAGACTTAAAATCATATGATGATCTCAATAGATACAGAGAAAGCATTTGTTAACATACAACACCCTTTCATTATAAAAATCTTAAGTAAATTGGGAATAGAAGGGACATACTGAATGGGGAAAAGTTGGAAGCATTTCTACTAAGATCCAGAACCAGACAAGTCTGCTCACTTTCATCATTGCTGGTGAATATATTCCTGGAAGTTTTAGCCAGAACCAATAGGCAATAAATAAATAAATAAATAGGACAGGAATTGGAAAAGAAATCAAATTATACCTATTTGCAGATAACATGGTCTTATGTACAAGGTAATCAAAAGACTCCACTAAGAAACTATTAGAACTCACAAGAAAGTTTAGTAAAGTTGTGGGATACAAAATCAACATGCAAAAATAAAGTGTATACACAAATAATGGTATGGCTTAGAAACAACTTGTAAAATCTGTCCCATCCACAAATCTACAAAAAAAGTTAAATATCTTGGAATAAATTTAACCAAGGATATGAATAACTTTTACAATGAAAATCACAAGACATTAAAGAAACAAATAGAAGAGACTCGAAAAACTGGAACACTCTTCCATGTTCATGGACTGGAAGAAATAATATCATCAAAATGTCCATATTACCCAAAGCAATTTACAGATTCAATACAGTCAGAATCAAAATAAACACCAAAGACATTCTTATAAGATCTAGAAAATATGATGCTAAAATTCACTTGGAAACACACAAGAGACACTGAATAAATAAAGCAATCTTAAACAACAACAACAACAAAATCCAGAGACAAAACAATACCATTTTCAAGATATACTGCAACGGTTCCAAGATGGTGGAACAGGGAGGGAGCTTACTGATCTAGTCCAGGAGAAGATAGTAAAAAAAAAAAGTGGAGACAGTGTAGTCTCAGGGAAGAGTTAGGGAAAAACTGCAGAGGAAACTCTTCCTAAATTAGGGGGAGATGGTGGACATACGTAGAGGGTGTGGGTGCCCACAGTTCAGGACACCAGCAGCCGAGAGCCTACACAGCAGTGCTGGAAAGTGAGGTGAGATGAGACCTCAGTAGCTGGAGACACTGGCAAAAAAATCGACAGGAAGAGCCTAGAGGGAAAGAGGCTTGAAGCCCCGTGGGGGAAAGTGCACCAGTCTAACTAGAGGAGAGGGAAAATAAAAGAGACAGTATGGACACATTTCTCTCTCTTTGATCACCTTAAAGGCATACAAGCCAATAGAGCAGGAGCCACTTTGGACATACACAACAGGTGTGCCAGCTCATGTCTGTGCCCAGCAATCAGCCGAGCAGAGAAACCTCACTCTGATAGGGAGTAATAACAGGAGGCTAAGACCTCGTGACTGTGTGGAGCTTCTGAACCAGGACTGTGAAAGAAAAAAAAAAGCAATCTGAGGGTTTGTGGGAGAACTCACGGTGTGGCTGAGACTTTGAGTAGTCTTGCTAGGAGATGCCACAAGCTCTGGCGGTCCTGGTTACTCAGTGAAAGACACTGCTCAGGCAATGGTCTCCATTTAGGAGAAGAGCTCAGCAGAGCAGAATTACTTCCCTTCTGATTAAAAAAAGAGATTTACCATGACAAACCTGAGTGTGTCACCATAGGCACGCCCTTAACCCTGGAGAACTGAACACAACTCTCTGGACACACCCACTACAAGCCTCTAGAGATTCAGTAAAAGCAGACAGTCATTTATCTACAGAGCAATAGTACAATGATAAAAGCAAACAAGGTGGAAAAAAAAAGAAGAAATCAACGAGTATCTTCACAAATGCTGAACAACAAATGCAACAATCCAAGAAACAAGAATAAGGAAGACAACATTATGCTCCCAAAAGAACACAACACTTCAATACAAGATTATCAAGACAAAGAGATAAAAGAAATGCAAGAAATGGAATTCAAAAAATTGATGATAAGATTACTTAAAAGTAATCAAAAGCAAACACATGAACTACAGAAACCCATGAGGATGTGAATGAAAACCTCTCTCATGAAATTGAAATCTTAAGAAGGAATCAAAATGAAATGAAGATTTCAATAAAACAAACAAAAAATGCAGTTGAGAGCCTTAAAAACAGAATTAGTGAGGCAGAAGAGAAATATCGGACATAGAAGACAGAGCACAGGAATGTATACAGTCAAACCAAAGACAAGAAGAGGAAATTAGAAATCTAAAAAAAAATATTGTTGGGAATCTGCAGGATACTATTAAAAAAAAAAACCAACATCGGGTTCTAGGAGTCCCTGAAAGCATGGATAGAAAGTATTAGAAGGCCTTTTTAGTGAAATACTAGTAGAAAACTTCCCAAGTTTGGAGAAAGAAAGAGATGTCCAAGTATAGGAAGCACACAGAACTCCCAATAGACATGACGAGAAAAGATCCTCGCCATAACACATTGTAATCAAATTCACCACAATGAAACATAAAGAAAAGATTCTAAAATGTGCAAGAGAGAAAGGACAGATTACTTTCAGAGACAATCAAATTAGACTAAAAGCAGACTTTTCATCAGAAACTGCACAGGCTAGGAGGAAATGGCAAAATACAGCCCCAGTACTAAGAGAAAAAAAAACCTGTCATCCCATAGTATCATATCCAGCAAAGCTCCCCTTTGTGAATGAAGGTGAAATAAAGACCTTTCATAGCAAACAGAAATTGAAAGAATTTGTCACCATTCATCCAGCATTGCAAAAGATGCTTAAAGATGTGTTAGACACAAAAACATAGAAACATGGTCATCAATATGAAAGAAGGTAAAGGAAGAAAATCTCTCAGTAAAAGATCACAGGAAGTTCAAAGTAAAAATTAGAAATATCGTTGGAAAAATGGCAGGGCAGAGTCACTACTTATTAATAATCACATTGAATGTAAATGGCATAAACTCTTCAGTTAAAAGACATAGACTGGCTGAATGGATTAAAAAGCCCATCTATTTGCTGCTTACATGAAACACATATTTCCAACAAAGATGCAAGCAGACTGAAAGTGAAAGGTTGGAAAAAGATATTCCATGCAAACAGAAACCAAAAAAAGAGCTGGCATAGCCATCTTAACATCAGACAAAATAGATTTTAACACAAAAACTGTTAACAGAGACTAAAAGGGGCACTATATAATTATTAAGGGATCAATTCAACAGGAAGATGTAACTCTTATAAATATATATGCACCTAATTACAGGGCACCAGGTTATTTGAGATATGCTAAGGGACTTAAAGGGAGACTTAGACTCCAATACAATAGTATTGGTGGACTTCAATACTCCTCATTCAGCAATGGACAGATCAACCAGACAGAAAATCAACAAGATAACAGCAGATTTAATCGAAACCATTGACCAAATGGACATAACAGATATCTACCGAACTTTTAATCCTACAGTTGCAGAATAACATTCTTCTCAGCAGTGCATGGAATTTTCTCTAGGATTCATCACAAACTAGGCCATAAAGAAAGTCTTAACAAATTAAAAAAAATAAAAACAAAAGCATACTATGCATCTTATCAGACCACAATGGAATGAAGCTGGAAGACAGCAACTCAGGAAACTCTAGAGCATATACAAACACGTGGGGACTGAACAACATGCTCCTGAATGAATTTGAGTCATAGAAGAAACCAAAAGAAAAATCAAAAATTTTCTAGAAGATAACAACACAACATAACAAAAGCAGTGTTAAAAGGAAAGTTTATAGCAATAGGTGCCTATATCAAGAAATTGGAAAGGCACCAAATAAATGAGTTAACAATGAATCTCAAGGATCTAGAAAAATTACAGCAAACCAAACACAAAGCTAGTAGAAGAAGAGAAATAATTAAAATTAGAGAAAAAAAAATCAACAAAACTGGCCGGCACCGTGGCTCACTAAGCTAATCCTCTGCCTGTGGCACCTGCACCCTGGGTTCTAGTCCCAGCTGCTCCTCTTCCAGTCCAGCTCTATGCGGTGGCCCAGGAAGGCAGTAGAAGATGACCCAAGTGCTTGGGCCCTGTATCCACGTGGGAGACCAGGAAGAAGCACCTGGCTCCTGGCTTCAGACTGATACAGTGCATTGGCTGTGGTGGCAATTTGGAGGGTTAACCAATGGAAGGAAGACCTTTCTCTCTGTCTCTCTCTTTCACTGTCTAACTCTGCCTGTCAAAAAAAATTTTTAAAAATTTAAAAATCAACAAAATTGAATTTAAAAAAATTACAAAAGATCAGAAAAAAGAAGAGTTTTTTTGAAAAAAATAACAAAATTGACACACCATTGGCCCAATTAACCAAGATAAGGAGAGAGAAGACCCGAATCAATAAAATCAGAGATGAAAAAGGGAATGTAACATAGACACCACAGAAATAAAAAGAGTCATCAGAAATTACTACAAAGACTTACATACCAACAAACTGAGAAATCTAGCAGAAATGGATAGATACCTGGACACATACAACCTACTTACATTGAACCATGAAGACCTAGAAAACCTAAACAGACCCATAACCAAGTCAGAAATTGAATCAGTAATAAAGGCCTTCCCAACACAGAAAATCCCAGGACTGGATGGATTCACAGCTAAATTCTACCAGCCATTTAAACAAGAACTAACTCTAATTCTTCTCAAAATATTCAAAACAATTTAAATAGAGGGGCCTCTCCCAAATTCTTTCTTCAAAACTAGCATCACCTTAATTCCTAATCCTGAAAAAGATGCAACAGCAAAAGAGAATTGGTATTCAATATAGTACTGGAAGTTTTAGCCAGAGCCATTAGGCAAGAAAAGGAAATCAAAGGGATACAAATTGGAAAGGAAGAAGTCAAACTATCCCTCTTTGCAGATGATATGATTCTTTATTTAGAGGATCCAAAGAACTCCACTAAGAGACTATTGGGATTCATAGAAGAGTTTGGTAAAATAACAGAATATAAAATTCATACACAAAAATCAACTTCCTTTGTATACACGGACAATGCCACGGCTGAGATAGAACTTCTAAGATGAATCCCATTCACAATAGCTACAAAAAATAAAATACCTTGGAATAAACTTAACCAAGATTTTCAAAGATCTCTACGATGAGAATTACAAAACTTTAAAGAAAGAAATAGAAGTGGATATAAAAAATGGAAAAATCTTCCATGTTCATGGATTGGAAAAATCAATATTGTCAAAATGTCCATTCTTCCAAAAGCAATTTATAGATTCAGTGCAATACCAATCAAAATACCAAAGACATTCTTCTCAGATCTGGAAAAAATAATGCTGAAAATCATGTTGAGGCACAGGAGAACTTGAATAGCTAAAGCAATCTTGTACAACAAAAACAGAGCCAGACGCATCACAATACCAACTTACAAGACATACTACAGGGCAGTTATAATTAAAACAGCATGGTAGCGGTACAGAAACAGATGGATAGATCACTAAAACAGATTAGAAACACCAGAAATCAATCCAAACATCTACAACCAACTTATATTTGATCAAGGAGCTAAAACCAATTCCTGGAGCAAGGGCAGTCTATTCAAAAAATGGTGCTGGGAAAACTGGATTTCCACATACAGAAGCATGAAGCAAGACTCCTACCTTACACCATTCCACAAAAATCCACTCAACATGGATTAAAGATCTAAATCTGCAACATGATACCATCAAATTATTAGAGAACATCAGAAAACCCTGCAAGATATAGGCATAGGCAAAACTTCTAGAAAAAGACCACAGAGGCACAGACAGTTAAAGCCAAAATTACCAACTGGGATTACATCAAATTGAGAAGCTTCTGTCCTGCAAAAGAAATATTCAGGAAAGTGAAGAGGCAACCAAAAGAATGGGAGAAAAGATTTGCAAATTATACAACTGATAAAGAATTAATAACCAGAATCTACAAAGAGATCAAGAAACTCCACAACAACAAAACAAACAACCCATTTAAGAGATGGGCCAAGGACCTCAATAGACATTTTTCAAAAGGAAACCCAAATGGCCAACAGACACATGAAAAAATGTTCAGGATCACTAGCCATCAGGGAAATGCAAAACAAAACCACAATGATGTTTCACCTCACCCCGTTTAGAATGACTTACATACAGAAAACAATTAACAACAGATAAAGGTGAGGATGTGAGGAAAAAGGCATACTAATCAACCGTTGGTGGGAATGCAAAGTGGTAAAGCTATTATGGAAGAAAGTTTGGAGATACCACAGAAATCTGAATATAGCCCCACCATATGACCCAGAAATCCCACTACTCAGAATTTACCAAAGGGAAATAAAAGAGCTATCTACACCTCAATGTTTCTTGCAGCTCAATTCACAATAGCTAAGACATGGAATCAACCTAAATGCCCATCAATAGAAGACTGAATAAAGAAATTATGGGATATGTACTCTATGGAATACTACACAGTGGTAAAAAATGAAATCTGCTCATTTGCAACAAAATTGAGTAATCTGGAAAACATCATGCTGAGTGAAATAAGCCACTCCCAAGGGACAAATATCATGTGTTCTCCCTGATCTGTGACAACTGAGCACCTAAAAGGAAACCTGTAGAAGTGAAACTGACACTTTGAGAAGCATTGACTTGATCAGCCCTTGTCCTGTCGAGGAACAGCTTACTATATTATTCTTTTTAGTATTTTCTTTTTCTACTTAATGCCATTGGTTGAACTCTTTAATCAACACAGAATTATTCTTAGGTGTTTAAATCCAACTGAAAATGGATCCCTGTTAAAAGTAAGAGTGGGAATAAGAGAGGGAGGAGATGTACAGTTCTGGACATGCTCCCTCAGACTTACCTCTAAGGATAAAGCTAAAACCTTGCCATGGGACTCCAAATCCCATTAGGTTGGCAGGTACCAATGCCACCTTACTATTTGAAGTGATCAGTTTATGATCATAACTGATTGTAAAGATAGGATTAAGTGTCATATGGATCACATCAATAAGACCAGTGTCTGCTAATAATAATTGATAGAATTAAAAAGAAGGGAACAATCCAAAATGGGAAGTGGGATACACAGGAAACTCATATAATGACAAATGCCCTAAGCAGCACTCTGGCCTAAGAATCAGCACTTAAGGCATTTGGATCTGGCTGAAGAGCCCATGAAAGTTTCCCAGGCATGGAAAGCCAAGACACTGTGAAAAAAATGACCTAAATGAAAGATCTCTGTGAGTGAGATCTCATTGGAAAGAAGGTGTCATCAAAGGAGGAGGTACCTTTCTCTGAAGGGAGGAGAGAACTTCCACTTTGATTATGTCCTTGTCTAAATAAGGTTGAAATGTGTGAACTCAAGAGGCTTCCATAGCCTTGGCAGCTCATGACAAGAGCCTCAGGTGATTACTGACGTCATACATAAGAGTGTCAATTGTTAAATCAACAACAGGAGTCACTGTGCACTTGCTCCCCATGTAGGACTTCTGTTCTTTATGTGTTGTATTATGAGAATTAACAGTAAAACTAGTCTTCAAACAGTACTTTATACTTTGTGTGTCTCTGTGGGTGCATACTGTTGAAATCTTTACTCATTCTTCTATATATAAAGATAATTAAAAATGAATGTTAATGTTAGTTGTCGCCGATCAGGGAGAACATATGATATTTTCCCTTTGGTACTGGCTTAATTCACTCAGCATGAATGGTGACAACTAACTGAGCACCAAAGTGGAAACTTGTTGAAGTGAAACGGACACTATGAGAAACAGTGACTTGATCAGCTCTTGTCCTGACGGTTGATGTACAATGTAATACTTTATCCATTTTAGTATTTTTTTTGTTCTAGTACCATTGGTTGAACTCTGTAATTAACACACAATTATTCTTAGGTGTTTAAATTTTAACTGAAAAGTGATCCCTGTTAGGAATTTGGAAAACATTATGCTGAGTGAAATAAGCCAATCCCAAAGGGACAAATACCACTTGTTCTCCCTGATCGGTGACAACTAACTGAGCACCAAAAAGGAAACCTGTTAAAGTGAAATGAACACTATGAGAAACGGTGACTAGATCAGCCCTCACCCTGACTGTTGATGAGCAACTTGATATGTTATCCCTCTTAGTATTTTTTTGTTTGTTCTACTTAATACTTTTGGTTGAATACTGTAATCAATACACAATTCTTCTTAAGTGCTGAAACTTAACTGAAAAGTGATCACTGTTAAATGTAAGAGTGGGAGTAAGAGAGGGAAGAGATGTGCAATTCGGGACATGCTCAAGCTGACTTACCTCAAACGGTAGAGTTAGAAACATACCAGGGGATCCCAATTCAATCCCATCAAGGTGGCATGTACCAATGCCATCTCACTAGTCCCAGTGATCAATTTCTGTTCACAACTGATCATAATGATAGGACTAAGAACCAAAGGGATCACATAAACAAGAATAGTGTCTGCAAATACTAGCTGATAGAATAAAAAAGGGAGAGAACGATCCAACATGGGAAGTGAGATACACAGCAGATCCATAAAATGGCAGATGTCCTAAACAGCACTCGGGCCTCAGAATCAGCCCTTAAGGCATGCGGATCCGGCTGAAAAGCCCATGAGAGTATTTCAGGCATGGAAAGCCAAGACACTCTGGGGGAAAAAAAAACCTAAATGAAAGATCTCCATGAGATCCCAGTGGAAAGAACGGGTCATCAAAGAAGGAGGTACCTTTCTCTGAAGGGAGGAGAGAACTTCCACTTTGACCTTGTCTAAATATGATCAGAGTCAGCGAACTCAAAAGGCTTCCATAGCCTTGGCAACTCATGACAAGAGCCTAGGGTCATTACTGATGCCATAAACAAGAGTGTCAATTTGTTAAGTCAACAACAGGAGTCACTGTGCACTTACTCCTCATGTAGGATCTTTGTCCTTAATGTGCTGTACATTTAGATTTAATGCTATAACTAGTACTCAAACAGTATTTTTCACTTTATGTTTCTGTGTGGGAGCAAACCGTTGAAATCTTTACTTAATGTATGCTAAACTGATCTTCTGTATATAAAGAGAATCGAAAATGAAAAAAAAAAATTTTAAGATTTATTTAAAATAAATTAAAAAAAAAACAATCATACGTTGGTTCCCTCCCCTATATGACCTCAATAGCCAGGGCTGGGCCAGATCCAAGTCAGGAGCCAGGACAGATTCGGGAGCCCAAACACTTGAGCCATCCTCCTCTGCTTTCCCAGGAGCATTAAGAGGGAGCTGAATCAGAACTGGAGCAGCTGGGACACAAACTGGAGCTCATATGAGCAAGCAGCAGATTAACCTGCTATTCCACAATGCCAGACCCTTTAAAGAATAATTAATTTTCCTTACTCTACTCTTTCATCTCTTTTTGTCTAGCAACCAAAAAACATCACATTTCTGATTGCTGTTTACCAGCTATTTTGTCTTGTGTCTTTTGTCTTAATTTTTTAATATGGTACCCACATTAGATTGTTTTAAATGATAAAATGGTAGTGATTTAGTTAAATAGTCCTTTCAGTTCTATTGCACTGTCTTCTCTCTCATTAGACCTAGACTGGGGACAGATTCAAGTGATATCTGCCATACTTAGAAACAAAAGTCTACTCTGGAAACTTAGTTACAAGGTCAACTTTGTTGTACTTTTCTTCTTTTGGTATTAGTATCATTCCTTGAAGATTCTTTTTAGGGCCTTTGCTCTTGGTTTCCTGTCCATTTCACCCCTAAAAAAACATATTTCTGTTTGGTCATACATTATCAGTTTATTATTCTTACCTAACTATAGACTCCCTTTGAGTTATTTCATATTTCATATACAAATTAAAGAAATAAACTTGGATTTTTTTCTCAAACCTGGTATCTAAGTCTGATACCCAACAGTGAAGATTGCTTGGCACCAAGATCCTGAAGTTCATTTCAAGAAAGGATTCAGGAGTGAGTCAGAGATAGAAAATAGGGAGTAGAAAGGTTTTATACAGAAAGTAAAAACACACACTGCACAGACAGGATGGTGTCTACTCAGAGGGGAATGGTTCTATCTATGAACTGAGTTTAATATTATATTGGTTGGTTAATGAAAGGGGCGATACATTTTCATAAAAGGGAACTATGTTGTAATATAAAGGAAATACATTCATGGTTTTTTCTGTAAAGTAGGTGGAGATTTCCCAGAATCTAGCTACTGCTGTTTTTGCTCTTTATATGGTCCAATGTGTCCTGTCGTGGTGGCTGGTAAATGTGTCAAATAACATGCTAATATATTATAATTACCATATAATGATCTATAAGGCAGTCTAGATCAGCCTTAGATCCCCAAAATAGTATAGACCTGGTCAAGGCAGAGAGTCTGTTTATATTCACAGAAGAAGATCCAAATCCATGTCCAGTAGGTCTTGAGATAACAGGAACTACACTCTAGCACCCCAGTGGTTCAATTACTCCCTCCACCTTCTGTCTCAAGTGTATACTCAAGTTCTGATTCAAATTCCATGGGGAAAAGTAATAGGTCAAGGAATTTTATACTGTCTTTTTCATTCTTACATTTTATAAAATGGCTCTTTAAATTCATTTTGACATTATTCATTCTGTCACCTTCTTAGAAGCTAGTCCCAAACTCTCACTAACTTTTGATTCCCTCACCATTTTACTTTACCTAAATTCTCTACAGCCTATCTTCACCTATTATTTCAAAAATATATATGTTAAAATTCTAATCATACTTTGATCATTCAATAAATATTTATTGAAACACAAAAAATTAAGTTCAAATGGCATCATCAAGGTGGACACTAATCCAATGTGACTAGATGAATCATTTTTTAAGAAACATGTACAAAGAAAAGACAACGTGAATACAAGCAGAAGATGGGCACCTATGAGCTACAGAAAGAGGCCTGCAATAGAGCCTTTCCCCAAACTTCCATCAGAAGGAACCAATCCTTCTGACACCTTGATCTCAGAATTCTTCCCCCAATTTGCCTTTAGACTTTAGCTACAAAATCAACTCTTCTATTGATATCCAGTCTGGCATCCTGTCCTGCAAATTTCAGACTTGCCAGCCTTTGAAATCATATAAGCCAATGCCTTAAAGTAAGTTAGTCTGACTTTGCACATTTTTTCTCTACTGTTTCTGTTTCTCTGTAGAGCCCTCACTAATATCTATCAAAATTTAAAATGATGCCATTTTGGTGGAAAAAGCTTGGCAATAAGCTCTGGGACCCTCACCATCTCCACAGACACACTGTACCAATTACAAGAGAATTAGACAGGCCTCATTGGTTTTAAATTAAGTCTAGATAGTTGACTGGAGTCCAACCAACTACTTTGTTCCAAAAAAGGAACCCATATTGCCTCCCTCAACCTCCAAACTGCCAGACCTATACGGTTGTGCTGTACTTATTTATAAACTCCATTTTTCCCGCAATACCAGAAGCCCCCAGAGGTAGATCCAGGAAGCATTGTGGGGAATAGAGCAGGCAACTTTAAATTTTGAAGCTCTGGGGTTGCTGGACACAAGTACTAGCAGCACAGACACACTTACTCTGTAATCTAGAAAACTTCCCTTCTGCTTCCTAAAACTCAGTGACAGTAGCAGCCCATACACAAGTCAAGAGGACCAGATCTGAGGAAATTCCTTTTTCCACCTTTGAACACAGAATGCTCAGTGGTCAGGGTATAAGATCAGGATCATTACTGCATGCCCTGTAGGAAACAAGGGCATTCCCCTCTGTGTTTTGTAATTCTGGAATTGCCACTATTGCGACAAACCCTGGAGTAACTTACACTTACCTCTGGAATCTGGAGGGCCTTATCTGCATTCCTCTGCTTCAGACTGGCAGTTGGTGTAGTCCACAATCCCCAGCATAACTGGGTATTTCTCTGGGAGAACTCAGTACAGATCCACTGCACCGTGTAGCTCCTGGACTGTGTTGGTACAGTAAGTCAGTCCAGTGGTCATCTGAACTCACCCATGGGATCTGAGGAAGGCCCCATTTGTATTTGTCTATTCCATGACTGCATATGCTCATGCAAAATGTGCAATCAATGTGTGGGAACTGAGTGAGGTGTGCTATCACACAGTGCTCTCGAACTGTGATGGTTGGAGCTATATTCCATAGAGCTACCTGAGTTCACACTGAGAGACCTAGGAAAGGACTTTACTGCAGCCTGCAATTGTGGGTTTGTTCCAGGGACACCTACAGTCACCTATAAGAGTCCGAAATGCCTTAGCTGTATTCCACTGATCCAGTCTTTCACAGGCTAGTGAAAAATCCCCAGCATAACCTGCAACCTGTGGGACATAGGTAAGATAGCCTTTCAATCTTGCAGCTTGAGACTTGGATTGTTGGAGCTGTGTTCCACAGAGTGACCTAAATTTTCCACATTGGACATGGGAAAGAATCTATATTCATTCCACAAATCCAGACACGTATCTGTCAGTACACAATTACTAGCATAAATTGCACAAAAACCTTGAGTCCTGGGTAAGGTTTCCATTGCAGCTTTCAGATCTGGAACTGACACTGTCTGCTCTATAAGCACCATGAACATCTGCACTTGTTCTATGATACCTGAATTTCATTTTATCTTGTTTCAACTATGGGAGGTACATGATTGCCACCGCACAGCACCACCAGCACTTTTCCTTTGGGAACTGGACAAGGTACCATTCTTAGCCTGCAGCTCAAGGACTGTGATTATTAGGCCTTTATTTCTCATTCACCAGAACCTATGCTGTGGATCTAGGGAAGACTCTACTTGTAATCTACTGTTCCAGGAGCACACCTGCCAATACACAATCCCTAGCATAACCTATATTCACACCACAACAGAGGATATTCATTCTCTCTCTCTCTCTCTCCTCCTCCTCCTTTTCCTCCATCCTCCTCCTCCTCCTCATCATCATCATCATCATATCATCATCCTCATCTCTGTCTCTCTCTCTGTTACCTGCCTTTCATATAAATAAAAATATCTTTTTAAAAAGAACTATCTACTTAGGTCTTTGCCCATTTATGAATCAAATTAGTTGTTTTCTTATTGGGTTTTTACGTTACTGAAAATTTTTGGATATTAAATAGCTTTTAAATGTGTTCTTCATTTCTTCAATTCTATAGAAAGTCTCTTCACTTAATCATTTTTTCCTGAACAGAAACGTCTGAGTTTGATATGACCAACTTTAACTGGTTTTGCTTTTGCTTCCTGCACTTCTGGGGTCTTACCCAAGAAATCATTGCCTAGACCAATTCTTTAAAGTGTTCCTACTATGTTTTTTTCTAGCAATTCCATAGTTTCAGATCTTACGTTTATGTCTTTATTCCACTTTGAGTTAGTTTTTGTATATGGTGAGAGGTAGGGATCCAATTTCTTTCTTCTACATATTTATGTTCAGGTTTGCAAACACCATTTATTGAAAACTGTTCGTCCTCCAGTATAGGTTCTTGGTAAATTTGTCAAAAATTAGTTGACTATACATCCATGGAATAATTTCTTGGTTCTCTGTTATGTTTCATTGATCTATGTTTTTATGCTATTATAGATTTGTAGTATGCTCTAAAGCTAGGTATTGTGATGCCTTTGATTTACTTCCCCCCACCCCCATCAGGACTGCTTTGGCTATTCCAGTTCTTTTGTGATTCCATTTGAATTTTTTTATAATTGTTTTCTTTCTAATTCTGTAAAGAATGTCACTGGTATTTTCAGTGATGATTGCATTGAAGCTGTATATTGTTTTAGATTACATGGACATTTTTAAAAAGTTACTTCTTCCATTAGTCAAACAAATGATGCCTGTTCTTTTCCCCTCTCTTTATGCATTTTATAATTTACCTTGTAGAGATTTTTCACTTTTTAAAATTTATTCCTAAATATTGAAAATGTATTAAGCTATTTGGAATGGGATTTTTCCTTTATTTCTCATTCAGCAAGAGTATTACTAGTACTTAAAATGCTACTGATCTTTTATTTTTTATTTATACAAGGAAAAAATTTCATGTATTTCATACATACAGTTTTAAGACCATAGTGATCCTTCCCACACTGCCCACCCTCTCTCCCTCACTTCCACCCTCCCTTATTCTTTTCTTAATTTTCTTTTAGTTTTTATAATGACATATTTCCAATTTTCTTTCTAATCAGAAGCTTAAAACTCTGGTGAATAAAGAAATCAACAAGTACCAAGTATAAAAAATACTGTCACTTAAGAGTATAGACAAGGGTTATAAAAATAATCAAATCTCAAACCATCAATTTCGCTCATATATTGGATATTTTTTTGTCTCATTTCAGGGAAAATACAATATTTTTTGTCTCATTTCAGGGAAAATACAATATTTGTCTTTTGGGTACTGGTTTATTTCATTAAGTATAATGATCTCCAGTTGCATTCATTTTAATGCAAAAGACAGAATTTCATTCTTTTTTAACAACTGAGTAGTATTTTACCATATGTATGTATATATTTTAATTTCTTTATCTGATTGCCAGTTGATGGAGATCTGGTTTGATTTCGTATCCTAACTATTGTGAGTTGAGCTGCTATAAACATGAGTGTACGAATAACTCCTTCATATGCTGATTTCATTTTCTTTGGGAAAATTCCCAGAAGTAGGATTGCTGGCTCACATGATAGATTAATTTTCAAATTTTTGTGGAATCTCTGTACTATCTTCTGTCATGGTTGCTGTAGTAGTTTATGTTCATACCAACCTGTGTATTAGGGTACATTTTCCTCCATATCCTCACCAGAACTTATTTCTTTTTTTATTGTGGATGATAGCCATTATAATTGGAGTGAGGTGAAATATCATTTTGGTTTTTATTTGCATTTCCCTGATGGTCAGTTATCCTGAGCATTTTTCATATGTCTGTTGCTCATTTGTATTTCATTTGTAAAAATGCCTGTTCATTGGGCCATTAAAGAAGGAGATACCTTTCTCTGAAGGGAGGAGAGAACTTCCACTTTGACTATGACCTTGTCTAAATATGATCAGAGTCGGTGAACTCAAAAGGCCTCCATAGCCTTGGCAACTCATGACAAGAGCCTAGAGTGTCAATTTGTTAAGTCAACAACAGGAGTCACTGTGTACTTACTCCTCATGTAGGATCTCTGTCCTTAATGTGCTGTACATTGTGATTTAATGCTATAGTACTGAAACAGTATTTTTCACTTTGTGTTTCTATGTGGGTGAAAACTGTTGAAATCTTTACTTAATATATGCTAAACTGATCTTCTGTATATAAAGAGAATTGAAAATGAATCTTGATGTGAATGGAAGGGGAGAGGGAGCGGGAAAGGGGAGGGTTGTGGGTGGGAGGGAAGTTATGGGGGGGAAGCCATTGTAATCCATAAGCTGTACTTTGGAAATTTATATTCATTAAATAAAAGTTAAAAAAAGAAATGGTCAAAGGACTTGAACAGACATTTTTCAAGAAAGGAAATTCAAATGTCCAACAGAAACATGAAAAAATGCTCATGATCACTAGCTATCAAGGAAATGCAAACCAAAACTACAATGTGGTTTCACCTCGCCCCCAGTAGAATGTCTCTCATATAGAAATAAAAAAAAAATGCTGGTGAGGATGTGAGGAAAAAGGTATCCTAATCCACTGTTGGTGGGAATGTTAACTGATACAGCTACTGTGGAAGACAGTATAGAGATACCTCAGAAGTCTCACAAAAGACCTACCATATCCCATCAATCCAAATCCTGGGAATTTCCCCAGAGAAAATGAAAGAGTTATCTGTACTCCCCCCACCCCGATGTTTATTGTAGTTCAATTCACAAAAGCTAAAACATAGAATAAACCCAGTTGTCCATCAACTGAAGACTGGATAAAGAAATTATGGTATATGTACAATATGGAATACTATACAGTGATAAAAATGAAATCCTATATTTTGCAACAAATGGATGCCAACTGGAAGCCATTATACTTAGTAAAATAAGCCAGTCTCAGTAAGACAAACACCGTATGTTCTCCCTAAAGGTAATCTACAGGTGTGAAATTAACACTTCGAGATGTGAAGATTTTGAACAGCCCTTGTCTTTAATGTTGAGGAACAGTTTTTATTTTCATACTATTTGTTGAACTCTTTACTTAGAGTAGAGTTGATCTTATTTGTACAAAGTTAATTGGAAATAGATTTTTGCACAAAATAAGGGAGAGAATTGGAAAGGGAGGAGGAAGAATATTTGAGTGGAAGGGAAGGTAGGACAGGAAGAATCTTTATTTTCCTAAATTTGTCTATATGTTTGTATACCTAAAATAAAAAGTTTTTAGATAAAATAAAATAATAAAGCAAATTGAAAGTTAAAAAAAAAAAAAAAAAACAGGCTTCCGGGTTAAAAAAAAAAAACTGGCAAACTGACAAATGTAAGGCTTAATACACACACACACACACACACACACACATATATACATACACACACACACACACACACACAAAACATAGACATAGAGAAGAAAGCCTTTCATCTGTCAGTCTACTCCTCAAGTGACTCCAATGCCCATGGATGATCCAGGCTAAAGCCAGGAGTCAAGAGCTTCACCCAGGTCTCCCAAGTGATTGCAGCGTCCCAAGCACTTTGGCCATCTTCCACTGCTTTTCCCAGGCCATTAGCAAGAAGCTGGTTTGGATGTGGACCAGCTGAGATAAGAACCAGCACCTCCATGGAATGGGATTTTTTTTTCCAACCCTTTATTTTCAGTCTATGAAGTGAGTTTCCTGTAGGCAGAACATAGTTGAGTCTCATTATTTTTAACTTGTCCAACTTCATTTCAGTAGCTTTCTGTCATGATAATGTAGGATTTTCATATCTTTCTCTTTTGTGTATGTTTTGTATGTGAATTTTTGTGGTCATGTGTTTTTATGATGGTCGTGATGATCCTTTTACTTCTAATGTAGGACCCCCTTTAGATCTTACTGTAGGACTGGTCTAGTGGTGATGAATTCTGTAATTTTCTACATGTCTGAGACTTTACTTTCACTTCTACAGAATAGATTCTGATGGATATGATATTTTTGATTAAATGTTTTTTTGAATAACTTCAATATATTATCTCATTCTCTTCTGGCCTGTAGAGTTTCTACTGTTGTGTCTGATCTTAATCTAATGGGTTCTCTATATTAAACTTTGTGTTCTTTTCTAACTTTCAGATTCTCTTCTTTTTCTTAACTTTTATAAATTGACTATAATATACCTTGGAGAAGATAATTTTTCAATGAGTCTGGTTGTAATCCTTTGAGTTTCCTGTACCTACATAACCATACTTCTTTCAGGACTTAGAATGTGCTCAATAATTGTTTCATTAAATAGGTTTCACTAAATAGGTTCTCAATGCCTTTTTCCTTCTCCCTTAGGTATTTCTATATGATGAATATTTGTTCCCTTAATGGTATTGCATATACCTTATATGCTCTCTTTATTCTTTTTTATCCTTTTCTCGATATTTTTGAATGGATTATTTCAAAAGTGCTGTGTTCACAATCATAATTTCCTTCTTCTGCTTGATATATTCTGAAGTTTTTAGTCCCCAAATTTCTCATTGATTCTTTTTATTGATTTCCATCTCCTTGTTAGATTCCCATTCATATGACCCATCGTTTTCCTAATTTCATTTAATTTTCTATCTGTATTCTCTTGGTGTCTCATTGATCTCCCATACGATTATTATTCTGAATTCTTTTTAAGGCATTTCGTAGATTTCCTTCAAATCAGGATCTATTTCTTGAGAAATGCTGTGTTCTTTTGGAAATGTCCTGCTTCCTTGCTTCTGCATGTTTCCTGTGTCCCTAAGTTTATATCTGAACATTTGACGTAACAATTCCTTCTTCTTCATGAAGTAGCTTTCACTAGAAAAGACTTTTATGTTTGTATGGAATGTGAAGTTTCAGTTGGGTAGTTCTTTGGTTTTGGTTCTAGGTGAACCCAGATGTGTAAGTACTGAGTGATTTTATCAGCTGTAGTCAATGTCAGTAGTGTCTGTGAGTGCCCAAGTTGTCAGATTTGCAGCAGCCCATGGAGGTAGTAGTGTGACTATGAAGTGAATGTGTGCGTCTTCAGGCCCTAGAGTATTGAACATCAGGCACCCTATATTTGTGATGTCAGTAGTCAGACTTCTGGTGCTATGGGACACAGAGTGGGCTGTCTCTCTTTTCCCACCAAACAATCCTGAGTGATGCTGTGGCTTGTGGCATGAATAGCTGCAATTCCATAATTTTTTGATATGTGTGGGATCTTCTGCATGTCCTGCTGGATGGGCTAAGGTGATGCTGGCACTAACAACACCAAAATCCCCAGTCCTAGCAATAGGGGTTAATTGGAATTTTTCCCAGATTCCATTGGGTGGATACAAATTATGTTGATGCTCGTGCACTGGCAGATGTGGATTTGAACCAGAGAAATGAATGTATGATCTTCCATCACATGATTCTAAAGAATACTGTGCTAACAGTTATAGTTCCTGAGCTGCAGAGCAGATAGGATACCTTGCCTAGATCTCACAGGGAAATACGATATGCTGGGGATTGTGAACAGGAAACTCTTAACATACAGCAATGGAACTGAGACAGAGCCTTACCTACGTCCCAGAGGGCAATTACAGGTGTTTTGGGGACTTACAGGTCCAACGGTCACAGTTCCAGAGCTTCAGGATGCACTGTGGCTCTTATCTAGGTTCCCTTTTTCACACAAAGATTATGCTGTGGTTTGTGCTGGGGATTGGCAGGGATGGATATGGAGCAGTGGAATGTGAACATTCTCCCCACACACAAGAAGTGAACACAGTTGAACATGTAGTATGTAGTTCCAACATTCCCGGTCCTATAGCGGCAGGACTCAGGGAATACCTACCCTACATTCTTCAGATTGATCTCAGGTTATGCTGAATATTGTGTACTAGTAGGGGAAATCCTGGATCAGTGGGATGTAGTTCTTACCCAGAGGTGAGTACAGGTATCTTTGGGATTTATGGAACAGTCACAGACTTAGAACTGCAGAATGCAGTGGATTCCTTATCCAGGTCCTTTGGAATGAAATCATGAAAGTCACCTTTGAGTGACTCTGGAATATTATTCCAATATCCCCAATCTCAGAGAAACAGGACCCAGAGTGTTCCTTACCATGGTCCTACATGATGACCACAAGTTACAGTGAGTATTGTGCAGTAGCAAGTTCAAGCCTGCAGCAGAGGAATGCAGGTTATTTTGGGTATTGTGGACTGGCAGGCATCAGCCTGAGTCAGAATAATGCAGACAGGGCCCTTCAAATCCCACTGATGAGTGTGATAACTCCAGGAATTATAGCAACTAAAGCCCTATTACCAGAGCTGCAAGACACAGAATGGACTTTCCCCAGTTCCCAGTGCATGTAAAGGTGACCCTGGGGCTTGTGTCCTGGCCACCCCATACCCCGTGCTTAGAGATACAAAAGAGGATTTCCCCAGGTTTGATCCTCTGGGTTTGTGTAATGACTGCTGCTGGTGTTGATCACGCAGAACAAGGAAACATGGTACTAGAACTTGTGCCCAGCAACCACACAGCTGCAGATTACAGAGGAGCCTGGTCTCTCCCCTGTGAACATCCTGGCTCTGGGCTGGGGGTGGGGGAACTTCTGGCATTGATGGGGCTGCCTGCTTTCCCCCAATGCAGAATGGAATTTAGTAATGGCAGTACTGTAGCAACTCTGGTGTGACTGTTGGGGTTGGGGACCAGGCAATAGGCGTTCGTTTTTGGATCAAAGCAGCTGCTCAGACTCCAGTCAGCTTTCTGGACTGTATTTGAAGCCATTTAGGACTATGGAATGTTAGGACTGCCAGTCTGTGGTGCTGGTGGGAGTCATGGAGCTTTCTGCTTACCCCTTCCCTGCACAATTGAGTCCTCTTGACAGAGTAGGAACCATGGTGTGCTTTGTAATTCTCTGTACTGGCTTTTTGAATCTCTGTGTTGTTTCTGGTTCCATAATTTTTACTGAAGTTTACCTTCAATTTTCTGAAAACACTGTCCTTCCTTTGTAGTTCAGATTTTTTTCTGTGGGAGAGGCAAGTCTAGAGCTTTTCTGTTCAGCCATATTGTGTCTTATTTATATTATCTTTGATCACTCACATTTTTAAATTTTCGGAAATACTAAACATATATCTATTGTAAGACACTATTTTGTTTCATTTCATGTCGATCTTTCCAATTAAGTTAATTTATTGAGAGCAAGAGCTGTATTTTATTCATCTCCATAGCAACCAGAAAAGAATTTGGATTACTGGTAGATTTTTGTTGCATTGAACTACTGATGTCTTTAACCAAAAGAGATGACAGTGACTCTTCGAATAAAGAAATGAGTAAAGAATATTGCTAGGTGGGGCTGGCGCTGTGGTGCAGCAGGTTAAAGCCCTGACCTGAAGAGCGGCATCCCACGTGGGCACCAGTTCTAGTCCCAGCTGCTCCTCTTCCAATCCAGCTCTTTGCTATGGCCTGGGATAGCAGTAGAGGATGGCCCAAGTCTTTGGGCCCATGCACCCGCGTGGAAGACCTGGTAGAAACTCCTGGCTTCTGGCTTCGGATTGGCGCAGCTCCGGCCATTGACGCCATTTGGGGAGTGAACCAGCAGAAGGAAGACCTTTCTCTCTGTCTCTCCCTCTCACTGTCTGTAACTCTACCTCTCAAATAAATAAATAAAATCTTTAAAAAATAATATTGCTAGGAAATCCATAAAATCAAAGATTCCTTATTTTTAGCATTTGTAGTGGAAATCTGTTTTCTGGAAGCCCTGGGAACAGTCTCTTCCGTTGGCCCTGATAGTTGTTTTTGCCTCATTCTCTCTCACACTATTTCCATCTTTCTAGTTCTCTCCCAATGTTACCCTGAAAGACCACATCTTTGGAGCAGGCAACTTCCCACATCACCACACAAAGCTAGTATTAGTTCTAAATGACTTTGGAGTTTAAAGCTTTCCCAGCACCCTTCATTCTCTTTTACTTCTTAGGAAAAATACAAAATGGAAAACCTAGGGGCCAGTGCTGTGGCTCAGTGGGTTAACACCCTGGCCTGAAGAGCCAGCATTCCATATGGGCGCCGGTTCAAGAGCCAGTTGCTCCACTTCCGATCTAGCTCTCTGCTGTGGCCTGGGAAAGCAGTAGAAGATGGCCCAAGTCCTTGGGCTCCTGCACCCAGGTGGGAGACTGGAAGAAGCTCCTGGCTCCTGGCTTCAGATTGGCGCAGCTCCGGCCATTGCGGCCAATTGGGGAGTGAACCATAGGATGGAAGACCTCTTTCTTTGTCTTGCTCTTGCTCTCTTCACGTGCTCTCTCTCTGTCTCTCTCCGTTGTGGCCACTTGGGGAGTGAACCATAGGATGGAAGACCTCTTTCTCTGTCTCGCTCTCGCTCTCTCTCTCTCTGCCTCTCCTCTCTCTCTGTAACTCTGACTTTCAAATAAATTAATAAATCTTTAAAAAAAATGGAAAACCTAGCCAACTGCAAGTGGATTCCACAAACTGTTGTCAGATCATTTGTAGGAAATATATAAAAGGAAAAGACTCTTCATGGAACCCCATTCAGGAACATGGTTGAATATAATCTCAAGAATGGGAAAGTGTTCATGTGCTTAAACAGAGAAATTATTATTGTGTTTATGATAGCTCCATTTCCTTTCTAGTCCCATGATACTATCCTGTGATTTAATGATCTATTCATGACATGCTGAAGAAACACATTTTGAGAACAAAGTAAACATAACAGCAATTGTTTCTGAAGTTTAAAATATTTTTACTAATAAAAAAGTACAATAATCAAACTGAACAAGATTGCTTATAGTACCCAAGCATACACCCTGCCCAAATGCCACAGTAGGAGTGGCCCATTGAACTAGAAGTGAGTAACCTCTAAGTGCCCATGCTAATTGAGGCAATTCTTGACTATCTCCAGTTGCATAACAGACTTGTGGGTGGGAGATTGTTCATGATCGCAGCCTCAAAGCCATGCCTCTGGAGCAAAAATTAGTACAAAATAGAGGAAAAATGAGGTGTTGCTCTAAAGCACTAAAATAATGAGGTACAAACATAAGAGCTACATAGACTAAAGCTTAATATAATGTTTTTATAATTTCATTAAACAAAGTAACAATGACAAAACCCCAACCAATCCCTTCATGGCAGGCTCCTTTCCCCAACACACACACACACACACACACACACACACACAAAGAGAGTCAGTTTCTGGCACTACTCTCCTACTGTAACCTCCAGTTAAAAAACAGGGATAGACACCACCAGGGATTTTTTCCCTTTTTATTCAGGAATACAATCAAAACAGCACTGCGTATAACATAGTTATAAAGTAATGTCCAACATAACTGACCCTAGGAAACATATACTGGAAGGGAAGGAGAGCTTCTTAACAATTAGCAAAATAGCATCTCTTCTTCTGTCCCCCACAACCAGAAAAGGAAGTGGAAAGTGAAACCAGTGTTTGTAAAACAAAGAAAATTCCTGCCACTGGTATGAATTCCATCCACTTCCAGCACACTATCACCCCAGCCACCCTGCCCCACTTCTCCCCTACCTATACTTTCAGAGTACAGTAAGGAAAGAGAAAATGTAACTGGTGAAACTGAACTTGCCAAAGCCTGAATGGCTTTGGGAAATTGCCTTTGTGCTTCTGATAGGGTGACATGTAATGTGGTCCTGGCAGAGTGAGAAATGGGTAAATTATAGCTTTTGAAGCAATGGATTTTGCCCACCCATTCTTTAGATCCTAACAATGTTTTGAGTCTGGAAATACGTGATAATCTTATAGTTAGTAACAGAGAGAATGTAAAGAAAGTGAGCATAAGAAATACTATTGCTTCCAGTGGCCACTTTCAATTACCCCTCTGACTGACTCAAGTTTAACTCTTTATCATCTAGGAAGCCTAATTCCCTAATTTTCATATGGTAAATATAGGTTAGTATAATTTTCATCATAGTAATGGATATAATACTTTGTTGTTCATTTAAAGATCTCTTATCACTTTTGCCAACATCCATGAACAAGAAGCCTCACAACATTCCTGTGAGGTAGATATTTGGATCCCCATTTGGCAGATGGGTTAACTGAGGCACAGAGAGGTGATGTGACTTGCCTAAGGTCAACTAAGTAAAAGAGTGAGGGGAAATGCAGGAGAGAAGTAACTCAGAGTAGCAGTCCTATTGTCAGAGAACCATATTTAGCAGTGAGAAAAGATAGTGCTAAGTATTTCTTTAAATTGGACCCACCTGGTTTCCTCTGTGTCCATTCCTCTAGGGAACAGCATACTGTAGAGTATCAATAAGTTCCCTTAAACTGAAAGGTTAGGTCAATTCCAAAGGTTTAGTTAGTCTGAGAACATCTGGGGGGTAGAACAGACTCCCAAATAACACAAATCTCCAATTCTAGAATTTTGAAAAACATTTTGTTTCAAAGATCTGTAAGAATTTTAAAAAATTACTATCATGTACATAAGCACTGTGTTCTAGTTGATAAAGTTTCTCCCTATGAGTGTACAGATTAACAATTTAGATGCTGCAATATATGTATATACTGGAATTGAACAATTAAATTAATAGATGGCAGAGGGTGGGGCCCAGGTTCGTCACTATTGGAGAGAGAGGCTACAGATAAGAGGAAAATGCTACAATAAGTCATCCAGTAATGATTTAAGAGTGCAATACATCAACATGAACTCATGTTTAGCTAAAGATATGGATTATTACATGTAGGAATATCTAAAGATACGTGTATATGCGTAGGTTACTATATACACATATATTTTCTTTCTCTGTCAGCTGAGAAGGCCTAGAAGAAACTATACCCCAGTAGCAGCAAGCATACAACATTCCCAGATTTCAGTTTCTAATACCATTCTCTAATACATGGAACCAGGACTCCTCGGAGAAATGGCTGATTATAGGAATGAACCAAAAAGTGTATAGGATGAGCCTGGAACACCTTGCAGTGCCAAAAAGTAAAGACATGCTTAAAATAATAAATGGGGTATATCAAAATGACTTGACAGTCAATGCAAAAGAGTTCTGTATGGCCAAAGCTGGAACAATTTGAAAAATCAAATAAATAAAATAGTATTGGGTTGTAGCACAAAGTATAAAATAAATATCCATGAGTCCATGCTGATATAAATGACTGCTTAAATAAATAGAGAGAGTGAAAATTCTCCTGTGCAGGCAGAATAATTTCAAATAATTCATGTAGATACTTGCTCTCATGAATGTGGTACATAACTCACCACCTCTTGAGCATGAGCTGTACATAGTGACTTCCTTCCTAAGAGTACAGTATTAAAAAGAGGAAAAAGAATATAAGAGAAAAACCTGATAAAAACTATCTCAACCAGGTGATCAAGGTTAACATCAAGAGTGATAAGTCATCTAAATAAGTGATAAGTCATGAAAATGGCACCTCACCTCTGTGGTCTTCCTCCTAAAAACCCATAACCCCAGTCTATCATAGAAAAAACATCAGATAAATCTCAACTGAGAGACATATTACTCAAGGCTGTCAAGGTAATTGAAAATAAGGAAAGCCTGAGAAACTGTCATAACCAAGAGGAACCTAAGGAGATATGACCAATATATGTAAATGCAGTATTCAGAATGGGATGTTGGAACAAAAAAAATATATATAAAGTAAAACTAAAAAAAATTTGAACAAGCTATGGACTTCAGTTAGTATTAATGTATCGTTATTGCTTCATTAATTGTAACAAATGTACCACAGTAGTGGTAAAAATGAGAGGAAACCAGATGTGAGGTACATGGGGACTCTACACTATCATTGCATTTTTTCTATAAATGCGAAACTACTCCACAATGAAAAGTTTATTAAAAAAGAAGTCACTATCACAAATCTTTCTGTTTTTTCCATAATGAACTCCACCTAATTTGCCCAAATGATTCACATTATTCATAGTTTTTCTTAGAGCATACATCATAATTATCAAGTTATGCTCAACTGCAAATCATCTACAGATGGAGGAATTCCACTGCAACAAATCCAATGATCTTATCCAATCCTACCAAACAAAACCATTCATGTCATAGGCAACTGTCCATGCTAACAGTTTTCTGCAAGCATAAACAAAGCAAACTCAAACCCTAAATATTGTCCAGGAGAGACACATTTTTGTTACTTTCCTCTTAATTGTCATTTAGGAAAGTTTTATGTGCTTTTGGTGAATTAACTTTGTACTGTATTGTTTTTGAATCCCTATATGTTTATGAAATTCCTTTAATGAATCTTAGAACACTTCTTAAAGCATAGATAAGTAATTGA
The DNA here is from genome assembly GCF_964237555.1 of Oryctolagus cuniculus. Classification (NCBI taxonomy): domain Eukaryota; kingdom Metazoa; phylum Chordata; class Mammalia; order Lagomorpha; family Leporidae; genus Oryctolagus; species Oryctolagus cuniculus. The sequence continues at coordinate 39,840,343 of NC_091453.1, read as the reverse complement.
AAGATTTTATTATTTGAGAACCAGGTTAAAATTGATTCTTGAGTATGGACAATTAACAAACTATTTAAAATTCTTTCATTCCCTTATATAAAATTCTTTTAATAAAGATGCAGGGATATCAGGAACACCAATGTTTGAGATCATAATTTGATCATCCCAATTAGTACAAGTATTTTTGACAGTATTTATAAATAGATGATATGTCTCAATGCAAAAGATCCTGCAGTCTAACAGGCACAAATAAGTTCTGAACTCTGGACAAGAGGTCATGGGATCCAAACTGTGGAGAAAAATAGGTAAGCCCTTGGGCTCTACTGTGAAACACTGTACCAACTACTTAATTATAAGCTTAAATTTACATATGATAGAAATTCACCTTTATTAATATGTCTTGCAGCTATACAGAGGTCCCTCTTTAATAGACTGGCCTAAATACTTCCCAGTGCTTTAGTAATCATTATATAGTTTAGAACTCACGCACCAAATGTCAGGAATAGGCTCATATCAAAATAACAATGATAGTAGTAAAAACTCACATGTTGTTTTGAAAATACAGATACTTCTTAAATTTATGGAGCAACAAGGATCTGGAAAGACACTGTAAATTGAAGGGATGATAAATAAAACAGATATTATAGAAGTGTTAGAATAGAAGAACCATATGCCTGATGTTATATGGCAATGATCACAATCACATTTCACTTACTTACTATTTAATCAACTATTAATGATTTTTGAGTCATCTAAAGTTTTCTGAAGTGTAACATACAAAATTGGACAACTATCATAACCAATAACATAAATTTTCTTTAATTTGGTTTAATAATGTGACCTCTGGAAGAATGAGTATGCAGATGTATAAGGCCTTAAGGAAATATCTGAAGGGAGAATCTGACCCGTATTTGTTTCACCTGTAACATATGAGGAATGGGTAGACTATCAGCTAACAGGATCCCTTCTTGGTGCTAGAGTTCTATGAATTAGTCAGTGTAGAGAGCCTCAGGAGGTAGTGACCTAAAGTTTTCAAGCAGGGACTGGTTGAGTATCTACCAAGGGAAAAGGGTTCAATATGAAGATAACTGTTAGGAGAGAGGATGAATCCAAATCCAAGTGATGCAAAGCTCCCTCCTCCAACCCAGAAGAGGAAATATGCAGTGTGGAGGTAGATTTGAAGTCCAAGGCCAGAAAAAGAGGGTTTTATGACCCAGAGCATATTCTTAAACAGTCTGACTGGGTGATAAAATATGTGTACATATCTGTAATAATGCACAAAAGAAATGGCTTAGGTCTTCATAGCAATTACAAAACATCAAATTATTTTTTTTGGATGTCAGTTTTCACAAAAAGCCATATTCCATTTAAAACATAGGAATGATTATCAGTAATGCCATAGAGTGAAGAAAAATTTCTGTCTTCCAATCTCTCCCCTCTGTATAATATGGCCCCAGTGTAAAATTTCTCATCATGCAATACACTCAACAGTTGCTTATGTAAACAAAAGAATAAACAGTACAGTGCAACCCCTTAAGACACTGCTTCAATAGGATACCGTTTGAATGAGGTTTATAATTAACAGCACTTTTGATGTCTTATCCAAATGAAAGTTCACTCGATATGTTTTAGGATTGTCCCAAGTCTATTTGTTCTTGTCACTGCCTGATATACTCTTCTGGAACACTTTGCTCCCCACTGACAGGTCTATGTGTGCTTTGAATATTTGCCCAATTTAACTTAACAAAGAATGCAATTGTGCAGCAGAATCCTTAATCCTGAAGGAGAAAGAAGAGGAAGAGAAGAGAAAAGGACAGGATAATCTTTTCATTCCCTTTGAATGAAGCAGAAGCACCAGCACTGTCTGAAAATCAAACTGCCAGAAGAAACAAGATTGGATTTACAAAACATTTGAGTTTGATATGGGACTCAGCTTATACACTGAGAATGTGCCCCATACTCAGGCCCCAAATCCTTATAAATCTTAGCAATCAACTACATTGTTTTGCCCCTTCTATCTAGGAATTTGGGGAAAAAGTCATTTTAGGACACTACCAATTACCCTTAAGTATTGACTAAAAAAATATATGTATGGATAAGAGTTCTAGAAAACAAGGAGAAAAAATAGGAGGGGAAAGCAGCGTATGTTTGTTCACAGCCTTAAGTTTGATTCCTGTTTAGTTATCGTAGGAAAATGTCTTATTTCAGAGCAAAGGGAAGGGGGCAGCCATGGGTGCCGCTCTGGAATTCAACCCATGTGGAGGTTGAAAAAACTGGGGTCTGGACAATGGAGAGGTAAAGGTGGAATATGAAGAGGCCCATGAGAGAATAGCTATCTTTTCCTCCAGTCTTCTCAACCTGTCTCAAGGAGCTGTTCAAACCCCATCCAAGAGGCAGGTTGAAGTCAGAGGGAAAAAAATGGTCTTGATCTCAGCACAAATACAGGAAAGAGATCAGTGCAGTTCCTCTAGTGCAGCTTGTGACTCTCACATTGTGTCGTGGCGCCGGCGGTGCAGGGACAGGTGGTCAGAGCGAGAAAAACTGCGGTTGCAGTCTGTGCACCGGAAAGGCTTGATGCCTGTGTGCTTGCGGAAATGGCGGGTGAGCTCATCTGAACGAGCAAATTTCCAGGAGCAGCCATCCCAGGTGCATTTATAAGGCTTTTCTCCTGAAATGAAACATGACAAAACAAAGGGAATCAGAGAGGAAATGCTTGATTACTAGAATGACAAAAGGATACCTAAATTTTATCACATGATTAGCAAAAAGGTGAGAATATTATTTTTAAGACATACTTTCATTCACCTGTAAAATTAATTAGTTTATTCATAAATAAAAATTGTATTTATTTGTTGTAAACAATATGTTTTGAAATATATACACACGGAGGATTGGCTAAATTGAACGTACACATGCATTCCCTCACATATGTATTAATTTTTGTGGTAAGAACACTTCAAATCTACTTTTTTGGTAATTTTCAAAAATATAACACAGTGTTATTTACAGTAGTCCTAAAGAGAGTCCAACATAACAGAGTGGAAAGCACATAGGCATTGGCTCAAACAGGCTTTCATTTGAATCCTGATTCTAACACAAATACTTTTTCCTGGCTGGGTCTCTGTTTCCTCATAAAAATATATCACAGGGATGATCAAAATATTTTCTTTTTTAACAGCTAGTATGCAATAAAACTGGAATCCAACCTAAGGACTTTCGATGCTTTCCACTATACTAAAGTATATCATAGTCTCTCTTCTAATATTTCCCACCAAATATTCTAAAATAAGAACCATATACATAGGAAAACCATGTGATTTAACAGAAAGGAACTTCAGCTAAGGCTACCAGCCTTTTTCTGTGTAAGGTCAGAAATATAAAGAACATAGAATGGTATGGGGACAACTGTTGGGTCAAACTTTTTGAAATAACTCCATACTCAGAATCTTCAGATTGTATCTGAATTATATATGGGATATGTATGCTCAGGATAGAAAGTAAACAGAAAAGGAAGCATAAAAATTAACACAGCATGACCCACTATATTGTACAAATTACACACCACTGAATGCAAGCAATATTAATTATTATATGCTTAAATGTAAATTATGAGACAAATTATTAACAGTGATGAGACATGGTGAGAAGATGATTTTTCCTTTTTTACTTTACATCCTTTTGTATAACTCTGAATACTCATGGTTTATATGTAATAAAAATTTTAAAATAAAAAGGAGGCCAGCACCACGGCTCACTTGGCTAATCCTCCACCTACAGCACCGGAACCCTGGGTTCAAGTCCCAGTTGGGGCACCAGATTCTGTCCCGGTTGCTCCTCTTCCAGTCCAGCTCTCTGCTATGGCCTGGGAGGGCAGTGGAGGATGGCTCAAGTGCTTGGGCCCTGCACCCACGTGGAAGACCAGGAGAAGCACCTGGCTCCTGGCTTCGGATCAAAGCAGCGCATCGGCCGTGGCGGCCATTTGGGGGGTGAACCAACGGAAAAGGAAGTCCTTTCTATGTGTGTGTCTCTCTCTCACTGTCTAACTCTGCCTGTCAAAAAAATAAAATAAAATAAAATAATAAAGAGGAAAACAACTATATGAATGAAAATAAATATACACTGTGGTTACATATGTGTTGTAGGATTAGGTAATGTTTGCTTTCTTAATATATTTATCTATTTCCCATCTCATATAAAAAGCATTTACTCGTCCTGCGCCGCGGCTCACTAGGCTAATCCTCCGCCTTGCGGCGCCGGAACACCGGGTTCTAGTCCCGGTCGGGGCACCGGATTCTGTCCCAGTTGCCTCTCTTCCAGGCCAGCTCTCTGCTGTGGCCAGGGAGTGCAGTGGAGGATGGCCCAAGTCCTTGGGCCCTGCACCCCATGGGAGACCAGGATAAGTATTGGATCAGCGCGGTGTGCCGGCCACGGCGCGCTGGCCGCGGCGGCCATTGGAGGGTGAACCAACGGCAAAGGAAGACCTTTCTCTCTGTCTCTCTCTCTCTAACTGTCCACTCTGCCTGTCAAAAAAAAAAAAAAAAAGCATTTACTCTATGAGAAACAGTGACTTGATCAGCCCTTGCCCTGACTGTTGATGAACAACTTAATACGTTATCCCTCTTAGTATTTTTTTTGTTTGTTCTACTTAATACTTTTGGTTGAATACTGTAATCAATACACAGTTATTCTCAAGTGTTGAAACTTAACTGAAAAGTGATCGCTGTTAAATATAAGAGTGGGAATAAGAGAGGGAAGAGATGTGCAATTCGGGACATGCTCAAGCTGACTTACCTCAAACGGTAGAGTTAGAAACATACCAGGGGATCCCAATTCAATCCCATCAAGGTGGCATGTACCAATGCCATCTCACTAGTCCTGGTGATCAATTTCTGTTCACAACTGACCATAATGATAGGACTAAGAGCCAAAGGGAGCACACAAACAAGACTAGTGTCTGCTAATACTAGCTGATAGAATAAAAAAGGGAGAGAATGATCCAACATGGGAAGCGAGATACACAGCAGACCCATAGAATGGCAGATGTCCTAAACAGCACTCGGGCCTCAGAATCAGCCCTTAAGGCACACGGATCTGGCTGAAAAGCCCATGAGAGTATTACAGGCATGGAAAGCCAAAACACTCTGGCAAAAAAAAAAAAAAACTAAATGAGAGATCTCTGCGAGTGAGATCCCAGTGGAAAGAACAGGTCATCAAAGAAGGAGGTACCTTTCTCTCAAGGGAGGAGAGAACTTCCACTTTGACTACGACCTTGTCTAAATATGATCAGAGTCAGCGAACTCAAAAGGCTTCCATAGCCTTGGCAACTCATGACAAGAGCCTAGGGTCATTACTGATGCCATAAACAAGAGTGTCAATTTGTTAAGTCAACAACAGGAGTCACTGTGTACTTACTCCTTATGTAGGATCTCTGTCCTTAATGTGCTGTACATTGTGATTTAATGCTATAACTAGTACTCAAACAGTATTTTTCACTTTGTGTTTCTGTGTGGGTGCATACTGATGAAATCTTTACTTAATATATGCTAAACTGATCTTCTGTATATAAAGAGAATTGAAAATGAATCTTGATGTGAATGGAAGGGGGGAGGAAGAGGGAAAGGGGAGGGTTGCAGGTTGGAGGGAAGTTATGGGGGGGGAGCCATTGTAATCCATAAGCTGTACTTTGGAAATTTATATTCCTTAAATAAAAGTTTTAAAAAAAGCATTTACTATTTTGTAATCAGAAATGAGCAATAATTCACACACAAAATTAATTAGTATTTTCATGGTCTTTCTTCCCCGGCTCTTTTTTTCTTTTTATACTTGTAAATCCTCCAGAGCATTTAAGTTTATACTGCTCTAAATTCTGGTGGCAATATGGATTGCACATACTGTTTTTCAACTTATTGCTCACCCCCTACTAACCTTCTTAAGTGTTTGCTAATTAACTGTATAGCTTTCAAATAATGGGCAACAGAATAAAATCCAGCCTGACTCACAGCTTTGGACCATACCCAGGCAGCAATTTTGATAATTAAAGATGTCAATTGTTTATTATGTCAATATTGAGAAATTGCTGCATTAGCTGGTAATAAGATCGAAGTCAGCGAACTCAAAAGGCTTCCATAGCCTTGGCAACTCATGACTAGAGCCTAGGGAGATTTCTGATGCCATAAACAAGAGTGTCAATTTGTTAAGTCAACAACAGGAGTCACTGTGTACTTAACTTCTCATGTGGGATCTGTCCTTAATGTGTTGTCCAATGTGAAGTAATGCTATAACTAGTACTGAAACAGTATTTCACACTTTGTGTTTCTGTGTGGGTGCAAGCTGATTAAATGTTTACTTAATATATACTGAATCGATCTTCTGTATATAAAGATAATTGAAAATGAATCTTGATGTGAATGGAATGGGAGAGGGAGTGGGAGATGGGAGGAGTGCGAGTGGGAGGGAAATTATGGGTGGGGGAAGCCATTGTACTCCATAAACTGTACTTTGGAAATTTATATTTACTAAATAAAAAAAGAAATAAAAAAGAAAAAAGTAACACCAACAAAAAAAAGTTATAAAGTCAGAAAAAATGATGAATAAAAATATTGTAAGTCAGTGGTTGATTACTGGGAAAAAAAAAAAAAGGAATGACATAGGGCTGAATGTCTTGAGGCCAAAAGAAGGTCAGTGAAATATTATCAGGTGAAAAGATAAAGCTATCAAATGATTATCAACACGCACACACACATACACACGCACACATCAGACAAAGGAAAGATCTAAAAGGCTTCATAGAAAATTATTAACAGTGGGGAGGAGAATGAAATTTTAGAGGGTGATGAGAATGTGTGAATGCGATTTTCAGCTTTTGTTCTACATAATTTTATATCATATCCACACTTCTCAACTGCTACATTGCTGTCTATATATTTTGTTGCGATCTCTCCAGAATTTCTCCTGAGAATTTCGACCTTCCATATACCCAAATGAAGAAAATTTGTCTTATAAAGTAGTGACACCTTGTGGTGGTTGGGGCTCATTGCTAGAACACTCAAACTGAACAGCAATTCAGCAAGGGGGTCTATTTTCATTTTCAAAAGCAATTATCTTTAATCATCATTGAACAAACTACAGTTTGTGCCAACTTCATATGATACAACTTATGACCTCTATCAACTTATTGTCTAAATTGAAAAATAAGACATACACAGAAAAAAAAGAATTTGTAATATAAACATGAACTATGTGACAATGATAGTATGGGAAATGTAAGTTCCAAGGCTACATAACACTCTCACAGATAAAGTGAAAACACTGATATGGAGGTATGGGTAGGTTTTAGATGAGTAGAAGACAGAAAGCAACTCATTCAGTTGGGTGCAAGGTATGGTAAGACATAGGATTAGCTATCCTGGAGGATGGAGCATCTGTACAGGAGTACTACGAGATGATCTCAATTATAAAAGCTAGGCCAAAATAATCGGATTTAATAAAAGGGAAGGTGGGGAAGGAGCAGTGTGAACTAGGTGCAAGCCATGAGGATGGATTGACAATATATAAACTTTAAATAATAATAAAATAGACTAAAGTTAGTAGTTCTTGTTATCACCACATGCCAATTTTGAACTTTTTCAATGATAAAATACTCTTCATTGCCAGGACACACAGCTCCCAAAGCCCTTTTCCTCTTGGTACACCACTTCATGAAGGCAATTAGAGCATGCACTAGGCTAACACTGAATGTGTTTTTAACACAAGGGTAACTCTGCCAAAGTTGTACATGAAAATAAAAAAAAACATGATGTGTAAGGTGGATTATAGTGAGCAGGAGGTTACTAGCACACAAAGTAGGTGCTTAATTAATTATTTATTGAATTGCTAGGGCAAGCAAGAATAAATGTCAGAAAAAAATCTGAGGATGGCAGAGGGACTGAAATTGAAAACAAAACATAAATAACAGTTAGCATTTATTGAATGTTTATTACATGCCAGACACTACAAATATTTTAGACTATTTCTATTCTCTGATAAGGAAACAGAGGTGAAGAGAATGGACATCTGGCTTAATGGTTAAGATACCCACATCCTGTATCATAATGCTTGAACTTGAGCCTCAGCTCCATAGATAGATTTATTGAATTTTGGGTCCCTCTTGTAGTTGCCTTGGCAGCACTAGAACAAATGATTTCATAGGTCTTATATGGCCCATAGGCCAGATATTCCCCCATGTCTGCATAAGGCAGTCACAAACACAACTCAAAGCTTAGAAATGTCTATATAAGAGGAAACAAAAGACTCCACTAAGACATTATCAGAACTCATAAGAGTTGGGTAAAGTGGCCTTATCTAAAATTAACACAAAAAATCAACAGCTGTTGTATACACAGAAAAAGATATGGCTTAGGAAGAACATGTAGTATCAGTCTTATGCTCAATAGCTACAAAAAATTAAATACCTTAGAATAAATTTAACAAAGGAGATGAAATATCTCTACAGTGAAAATTACAAAATATTTAAAAAAGAAATAGAAGAAACAAAAATGGAAAAACATTCCATGTTCATGAATTGGAAGAATTAATAATTAAATCTCCACACTACTGAAAGCAATTTACAGATTCAATGTGATCCTAATCAAAATACCAACAACACTCTCAGATCTAGAAAAAATGATGCTAAAATTCATATGGAAACACAAGAGACTATGAATAGCCAAAGCAATCTTAAATAATAAAGATGAAGCCAGAGGTATCACAATACCATATTAAATGACATACTACAGAGCAGTTACAATTAGAACAGCCTGGTACTGGGCAAAACTAGACACAAAGATCAATGGATGGCCAGCGCCATGGCTCAGTAGGCTAATCCTCCACCTAGTGGCGCCGGCACACCAGGTTCTAGTCCCAGTTGGGGCACCGGATTCTGTCCCGGTTGCCCCTCTTCCAGGCCAGCTCTCTGCTGTGGCCCAGGAAGGCAGTGGAGGATGGCCCAAGTCCTTGGGCCCTGCACCCCATGGGAGACCAGGAGAAGCACCTGGCTCCTGCCTTTGGATCAGCATGGTGCGCCGGCCACAGCACGCTGGCCGCGGCGGCCATTGGAGGGTGAACCAACGGCAAAGGAAGACCTTTCTCTCTGTCTCTCTCACTATCCACTCTGCCTGTAAAAAAAAAAAAATCAATGGAACAGAATAGAAACTCCAAAAATTAGTCCCCGCATCTACAAGCAACTAATGTTTGACAACAGTGCTAAAATCAATCCCTGGAGAAAGGACAGTCTCTTCAAAATGAATGGTGCTGGGAAAATTGGATCTCTACACACAGAAGTATAAAATAAGACCCCCTACCTTACACCTTATGTAAAAACCAACTCAAAATGGATCAAGGATCTAAATCTATAACCTGATACCATCAAATTACTAGAGGAGAACACTGGGGAAACTCTGTAAGACATTGGCATAGGCAAAAACTTCTTGGAAAAGACCCCAGAAGAACAGGCGATCAAACCCTGTTAAGATGAGATTACATCAAGTTGAGAAGCTTCTGCACTGTAAAGGAAACAATCAAAGTGAAGAGGAAATTGACAGGATGCAAGAAAATATTTGCAAACTATGCAACTTATAAAGGATTGATATCTAGAATATATAAAGAGCTCAAAAAACTCAACAACAACAAAACAAACAATCCGGTTAAGAACTGGAAAGAAGAGGAAATTCGAATGGCCAGCAGACACATGAAAAAAATGCTCAGTATCACTAGCCATCAGGGAAATGCAAACCAAAAACATAATGAGGTTTCATTTCATCCCAGTTAGAAAGGCTTGCATACAGAGATCATCATCAACAACAACAACAACAACAAACAAGCTGGCGAGGATGAGGGGAAAATGTACCCTAATCCACTGTTTGTGAGAACATAAACTAGTACAGCCATTGTGGAAGACAGTATGGAGATACCTCAGAAAGCTGAAAACAGATATAGCATTCCATCAATCTCACTCCTGGGAATATACCCAAATGAGATGAAATAAGCACATGAAAGAGTTATCTGTGCCCTTGTTTATTGCAGCTCAATTCACAATAGCTAAGATATGGAATTAAACCAGATGTCTATCAAATTATGACCGGAAAAAGAAATCGTGATGTGTTTATATATACATATATATGTGTATATATATATATCTTTATATATATAAATTGTTATATATATAATGTGATGTATACATATATGTATAAATGCACACTTCTCAGCCATAAAAAAGAATGAAATCCTGTCTTTTGCAACAAAATGAATGCAACTGGAAACTATTATACTTAGTGAAATATGGCAGTCCCAAAAAGACAAATACCATATGTTTTCCCTGATTGTGGTAACTAATAGAGCACCAAAGAAATGTAATATACATAAGTGAAATTGACATTTTGAGATTAGATGATTTTTTACAGCTCTTGTCTCTACTGTTGAAGAACAGTGTTTTCTTTTTCCTATTATTTATGGAACTCTGCTTAGTGTAGGGTTAATTTTGTGAGTACAAAATAGACTGGGAGTAGATCATTGTAAAAATTTAAGGAAGGAATGGGAAAGGAAGAATGAGGGAAGAAGGAAGGGTGGGAACATGGGCAAGAGTGAAGGTAGACTGGGAAGTATACTCTGCTCCTGCATGCATATATATGAAATACACAAAATTTGTTCACCTGAAAAAATAAAATAAAAACAAAAGCAAAAACATTCTCTATATATTGGGCTTATCTTACGAAAAGCTGACACCAGAGAAGCTGACACATGAGAAACTATATATTGGGCCCTTCTATGAGAAGGTGACACCACTCTGGGGGAAAATAGCACTGAAATCTAAAAGGAAAATAAAAGCAAATAATATATATTCTGTTATCTCAGTTCAAACATTAAAGGGGGGGGTTATATGAAAGACAGCCAAACCTTCAGTATTATAAATACACTTCTGGCCGGCGCTGCAGCTCACTAGGCTAATCCTCCACCTGCAGCGCCGGCACCCTGGGGTTCTAGTCCCTGTTGGGGTGCCGGATTCTGTCCCGGTTGCTCCTCTTCCAGTCCAGCTCTCTGCTCTGGCCTGGAAGGGCAGTGGAGGATGGCCCAAGTGCTTGGGCCCTGCACCCGCATGGGAGACCAGGAGGAAGTACCTGGCTCCTGGCTTCAGATTGGTGCAGCACGCCAGCCTTAGTGGCCATTTGGGAGGTGGACCAACGGAAGGAAGACCTTTCTCCTTGTCTCTCTCTCTCATTGTCTAACTCTGCCTGTCAATAAATAAATAAATATATAAATACACTTCCAACCTGTGTATATATGGGACCTTCTAGAGAGGCATGTGTTAAGATACATTCAAATTCAAACCATAGGTCTCTGGACAACAAAAGTCAAATGGGATCACTTAGTCCAAGCCCCTCATTTTTGGGAAATCTGAGATCAATGAGATAGACTTGTACCAGATAATACAGCACTTAGGTGGTGAGCTGAGATTAGAACTCAGGTATTCTAAGCTCCTTGTTCATCATTTTATTCCTCTTTACCTTCAAGAAGCATGATTTCAAAACCCAGAGGGGAAATATGTGAACTGGCATCTTCATGTATGTGAAGGCAATAGATAGTAAGGAAAGGACATTTGAACTCAATTCTATCTGGACAAATCAATGATATATGTATGTTTTAATTATACCACATTGCTTCTCATTAAATAAACTCATTCAATAGGCTTCAGATCTACTTTCTAACTTTATAATCTAGAAAATATAGAACTGCTACCTAAACCCACTGATCAATCTTAATATTACATAGAGACAATCAAGTGGCATGTGCTCTCTAAAATCATGCAACAGAAAGTACACAACATCTCTTATGATCTATTGTTGCCAAAAATTGAAGTTGAATTTGATTAACCCTCCAGATTTATCCATCAACTTATAGGAACTATGGGGAACCAGTAACACATTGTAATTATGCAATAAAGATATAATCATAAAAATTCAAAACATGGAGAGCTCTATTGGAAAAATAACCAATGTTTTATGTTGAAAAACCAAGGGCTGGCACCATGGCTCACTTGGTTAATCCTCTGCCTGCAGTGCCGGCATCCCATATGGGCTCCGGGTTCTAGTCCCGGTTGCTCCTCTCCCAGTCCAGCTCTCTGCTGTGGTGTGGGAGGGCAGTGGAGGATGGCCCAAGTGCTTGGGCCCCTGCACCTGCATGGGAGACCAGGAAGAAGCACCTGGCTCCTGGCTTCAGGTCGGCGCAGCGCCGGCCATAGCAGCCATTTGGGGAGTGAACCAACAGAAGAAAGACCTTTCTCTCTGTCTTTCTCTCTCTGTCTAAAACTCTACCTGTCAAATAAATTAAAAAAAAAAACAAAAGAGGAAGAAAAATAAATATTATAATTATGAGAAATATTAACCAAATTCAATGAATGATCTTTGTTTAGATACGGATTTCAGCAATGCTTTAAAGAATAGTTTTTAAACATTTGAGGAAATTTGATATTAAGGAAATTTTATATACTAATAGTATTGTGCTTATTTTGGAAAGTGTCTGTTAACATATATTCTGACATACTTATGACAAAAATATGATGTTTGGTATTTGTTTCAAAATAATTAAATAGGGGGATGGGGGAGTAAGTGGGAATGTAGAAGAAACAAAATTGGCATGGACTGATATAATTTTTAACGTTAGATGAAGAGTACAACAAAGTACAGTAAGCTATTTTTCTCATATTAAAAGCTTAGGTTGGGGCCAGTGCTGCAGGTGTAGAGGGTAAAACCACTGCCTGCAGTGCCAGCATCCCATATGGGCACCAGTTCATGTCCCGGCAGCTCCACTTCTGATCCAGCTCTCTGCTGGGAAAGCAGTAAGAAGATAGCCTAAGACCTTGGGCCCCTGCACGTGTGTGGGAGACCTGGAAGAAGTTCCTGACTCCTGGCTGCGGATCAGCACAACTCCAGCTGTTGTGGTCATCTGGAGAGTGAGCCAGTGGATGGAAGACCTCTCTATCTCTCTCCCTCTGCCTCTCTGTAACTCTGCCTTTCAAATACATAAATAAATCTTCCCCCAAAAAAGCTTTGTTTTAAATGTGTATACACACACACACACAAATACACATGGCAAGTTGAAATGTATCTGTGAAGTGCTTCTAAGTTACTACACCTGAGATCACAAACCAATGGCAAAATATAGTCAGTAGAATCAGTATCCATTCATATTAAAGAGAAGCAAATAAAAAAATCAATAAATAAAAATAGAGTCATGAAAATATTGGGATAATGGAGCCTGGAAATCTATCACTTGCTCATAGCTTCAAAGTACAGCAACAAGGTTTCTGGGACCTTCCACACACATCTTAATATAGCAAAGGTAAAACAGCAAATATTTACATGAACAGAGGACCTCTTCCTTGTCCAAGTTATCTAACTTTCAATTCTAAGCTGGGAGGAGTTGTAAAGGCAAAGGGCAACAAATTTATGGCTAATGTGTTGCATCTGGGTTCTAGGCAGTTTCCTTTGAATTTTTAGTGTCAAAAAGAATTTTTTAACTGGATGCCAGAATTAAAAATCTAAGACATTTCACATGAAAACCTTTATTTTCTGGTTGTGGTGTTTAAAAATTAAGAAATTTACTAATACTCAGCTGGAGCTAAATAGCAGTTCTGCTTCAAATGGGGCATGTGCCCTCCAGTTTGAGTCAGCCATCATGATGTCTGCTTTACTCATTTATGTGTAACTTTTTTCCTAATATGAATAAAAGTACATCATATGCAAATGCATGGTGCTGAGCTCCAAAAGCCTGCTTTAATGTTGACTAGTTTAAATAACTTTTGTACTTTTCCATACTCAGAAAAACCTGTGGGGCCCTGGTAGAAGGGGATGGAGTAATATTCTATCTGCCTTGGCCGGCACCTTGGCTCACTAGGCTAATCCTCTGCCCTGCGGCGCCGGCACACCGGGTTCTACTCCCGGATGGGGCGCCGGATTCTATCCCGGTTGCCCCTCTTCCAGGCCAGCTCTCTGCTCTGGCCCGGGAGTGCAGTGGAGGATGGCCCAAGTGCTTGGGCCCTGCACCCCATGGGAGACCAGGAGAAGCACCTGGCTCCTGGCTTCAGATCAGCGCAATGCGCCGGCCACAGCAGCCACTGGAGGGTGAACCAATGGCAAAAGGAAGACCTTTCTCTCTGTCTCTGTCTCTCTCTCTCACTGTCCACTCTGCCTGTCAAAAAATAAAATAAAAAAAATTCTGTCTGCCTTAATTTTCGCCGCAGTGCTACAAATTTCCAATTATAAAGACTCACAGTGGTGGTGACCAATCAGAACACACCACACTCAGTGTTTTCCTAGGCTGGTTTTTACATGTTGCCTTATAGTAAGAACAAGGCAGAGGTTAAAAACCTTGAATGGAGCCTGTGCATATGACTATAAAAGAATCAGTCTTTGTTGCAAGATGTCCTTCCCTTCTGAGCTCTCAGATATAGTGTGCGTGTGTGTATGTGTGTGTGTGTGTGTTGAAGGTTGGTTGGTGTTTGCAGACCTGTATGAATTCTGCGGTGAGCTTTCAGGTGAGAGCTTTTAGTGTACACTTTGCTGCATCCTGCAAAGTCACACTGATGAATTCGTCTTCTCTTCAAATCAAGTGACTCCTCTCCCTGCATTTGGGTCATTGCAGCTGGTCTGAACAAAAAAAGAAATAAGGTCAAAAACTTACATTAATGTGAAGATTAAAGAAATAGTCTTACATATAGTAGTGCCACATAATACCTGGTTTTAATTTATATAAATGCAATGCTGGATCCCCCTGAGAAGAAATAATTGGACTAGCACAAGCAATTCTCTCAAGTAGACCATTTCTTTCAGTAAATGCAAGGCCTCAGAAAGCATGCAAAGTACTTATGCTTCCTTGGTTGGTTGTATTCCCAGAGTGAGCATTTCATTGCAACGCATATGATTGTTGTGCTTAAGGAAGCTTATTTTTCATGCAACATTGTTGCTGAACACAAGCCAACTGGTTCCAACAATGGTAGACAATGCTTAACAGAGAGAACTACAACTGCACTTTATGGGAAATTCGAAGATTTTTCAAGGGTGAAATTGATAATCCACAATTGGAAAATAGCTCCATCATAACATGCATGTGCATGCACTTGTGTACATACAGATTCACATGCCTTTTCTGGAAAGGAAGTTTATCTATATTATGTTGTCAAATTGCTTCTGTTGTATCTGGTAATTAGCTTCACCTATACATGCATGTGTACACATAGGCACACAAACAGAAAGACCTGAAGTAAAGACAAAAGTACTAACAGTAGGGATCGGTGTTGTGGCACAGCAGGCAAGACTGCTACTTGGGACACTTGCATCACCTATCAGAGTACTAGGCCCAATCCTGGCTACCCAGCTTCTGATCCAGTTTCCTGCTAATGCATACCCTAGGAGGTGGCTGATAATGGCTCAAGTGCTTAGGCCTCTGCCACCCATGAAGGAAATCTGGATGAAGTTCTGGGCTTCTGGTTTTGGCCTGGGCCAGCACTGGCTGCTGTGGGCATCTGAGCAGTGAACCAGCTGATGGAAGATCTCTCTTTCACTCTCTCACTGCTTTTCAAGTAGATGAAAATAAACAAATAAATATGTTTTTAAAAGAATACTCACTCCTGTTGCAGTCCCTGTAGACTCTGTAAGGCTGAGGATCCACTTTCAATTGCACTCTCCTCACTGTCACTCGGAATCTCCAGTGGAGACATGGAGGTGGGATCGACTTTCACTAAAAGCAAAGAAAGAGGGCAATGTGGACCAGAATGTATGTGCCTTTGTAATCATTTTCTTTGTAATTTTCAGGGATTCCCAGTTTGAACTGCATGAGAAGTAGCAGCAAGATAGAGAGATAAAGAAAAAGCAAAGATGGAAGAAAAGTGTATTTATATGGTAGAAAGAAAATTATATATTTTCATTTTTAGCATAGTAAGGAACAGAACTGCCTTTGAGGCAAGGGTAGTTAAAAGCTTTTATTGCCATTAGAATGTGAATTTTTCTGGTATGAAGTCAATATGATTCGTTTATCTCTCTCTAACTCCTAAGACTTAGCCTAATAATGTCAGATTCATTGAATGTTTGTTGAATTGAATTCTCTGAAAAAATTCCCTGGCTTCCTAAAATCAATTCCTAGGATTATCTCAGAGGTCAAAACATCTCTTTTGGCCACCAAAATGGAAAAGAATAATTGAGATGAAACATGTAACTAGCACCTGGTAGGTACCTGACACACATTAGCTCCCTTCCTTTTCAGTTATGTTAGGAGAAATTCTCAAATATCCCTTGTTATTATTCACTGGTGTGATTCACTAAAAAGATTTAAGCATGCATGTCAATATGTGTTCATGTCTCTGTGTGTACATGATACAAATATACTAATATCCTAAAAGTTTATGCATATTATTAAAAACCAACCAAAAATGCATAAAGGCTAAGAAATTATATATTTTGATTCTTCTCTTGCTCCAGTTATTTTTGTGTCCCCTACATCAAGGTAAAAGCATTCAGTTTGCACATGACTGGACTAATGTCCTTAGTTTGAAACTGATTTAGAGTGGTTATGGTGGACAGTTGGATATTATGGGGGGAGGCACAGTTCAAAGCTCTTTCAAAGTAATTCTTGATGCTACTATTGCCTTATATAAACACTTCCACATAAAGAATTTTATTTCCTTTTTATGTGTTTTCTTAGGGGGGTGGGATTCCCATGTGGAAATTGACATCACATCACAAAAACAAGATTGTTACGAATATCTATCATTACCAAAATTAACCACTAGCTGGTAATGGTGTTTTTCTTAAAAGCCACTGCAGAGCCTAAGCAACTCTATGCATATATGTTGTTTTAATAGCCTCCTATAGTGATGAAATACATACAGGGTATTGAATTTCAAAGGTAGTTGATACAGGGGCCCAAGCTGTGGCGCGGTGGGTTAACACCCTGGCCTGAAGCGCTGGCATCCCATATGGGTGCTGGTTCTAGTCCTGGCTGCTCCTCTTCCGATCCAGCTCTCTGCTATGGCCTGGGAAAGCAGTGGAAGAGGGCCCAAGTCCTTGGGCCCCTGCACCCAGGTGGGAGACCCGGAAGAAGCTCCTGGCTCCTGGCTGCAGATTGGCACAGTTCCAGCCGTTCCGGCCATCTGGGGAGTGAACCAGGGAATGGAAGACTCTCTGTCTCTACCTCTCTCTGTAACTCTGTCTCTCAAATAAATAACATAAATCTTTAAAAAAAAAAAAGGTAGATGACTCAGAAAATTTGTAGACTGAGCTGGAATCTGGTACCTGGTCATTTTCACCCACATATTTTTTTCCTTTTGGCCTTTTTAATTCATGCTAAGCATTATCAGCTCTTCATCTGACATGACTTTGTGCCTTCCTAACATTCTTGTCTTTCTCCTCTCCTTATCCTACAATTTCTCAATGTCTTCCTAAAACACAACACTCAAAAACTGATTGTAATGGTACAGATGAGGTAAAGTTAAATATATTTTGCATTACTAACTAAGGAGATGTATCTCTGGGAGGGGAATTTGGTAGCTGGGGGATAGAGGCAGAAGGGAGACAGTTTAAACATTTCTTAATTTATTTTAAAAAATAAATGAATGGGACTATTACAGCACACAAATTTTCTCCTGGAAAAAGTTTTAAATTCATTTGTTCATCAAAATTGTTGTGAGACAATTACTATTTAGTACTTGTCAATTTGTCTGTAGAGGTACATTCACAAAAAAATAAGGGTCATATTCTTGAGAAATTTACAATTGAGTTGGAAATACTTTTCATACACTTGTGATATAGGCAAGTAAAAAAGAAAAATGGATGGTGATAATCTAAAAGAGGAATGCAGGGAAGATAGAAATATTTCAGAGAAGAATTTTTTGAAGGGGAGAGAAAAGGGAAGGTATTGGAAGGTATTGGGAGACGCATAAGCTAAGGTTAGCTAAATAAAAACATTGCTCTCAATTTTTCCATCAAAGCATTCCTAATGACATAAAAGAATGAACACATTCTTCAGAAAAGTCCCATGGCGGGTGACTTAGTAAGTTTAAATTATTTTTGAAGTTTGCATTTTATATTACATGGTTATTCAACTTTTGCATTTTCTTCTATAACATAATTATATTTAAATAGAAAATGCCCTAAATTATTTACTATTGTATAATATAGAGGTTCCAGGAATATGCATAATATTTCACTCAAGTATATGCATACTCACTTGAGAAGCACAGTCTTACAGTCATTATATGCTCTTTTTTAAAAAAAGATTTATTTTATTTATTTGAGAGACAGAGTTACAGAGAGAGGTAGAGACAGAGAGAGAGGTCTTCCATTTGCTGGTTCACTCCCCAGATGGCCAGAATGGCCAGAACTGTGCCAATCTGCAGCCAGGAGCCAGGAGCTTCTTCCGGGTCTCCCACCTGGGTGCAGGGGCCCAAGGACTTGGGCCCTCTTCCACTGCTTTCCCAGGCCATAGCAGAAAGCTGGATCAGAAGAGGAGCAGCCGGGACTAGAACCAGCGCCCATATGGGATGTTAGCGCTTTAGGCCAGGGCTTTAGCCCATTGCACTACAGCACTGGCCCTGTCATTATATGTTCTTAAGAATTAGGGTTTAGCAGTGTGGTGTAACGAGTTAAGCCGCCACATATAATGCTAGCATCCTCTATGAGCACCAATTCAAGGTCTAGCTGCGACATTTCCAATCCAGCTCCCTGCTAGTGTGCCTGGGAAAGCAGCAGAAGATGACCCAAATACTTGGGCTCCTGTCACCCATGTGGGAAACCTGGATGAAACTCTTGGCTCCTGGCTCCTGGCTTTGGCCTGGCCCAGCCTGGGATGTTGCAGCCATCTGGGGAGTAAACCAATCTCTCTCTCTCTCTCTCTCTCTCTATCTCTATCTCTATCTCTATCTCTGTAACTGTGTCTTCAAATAAATAAATAAATCTTTTAAAAAAGAATTAAAGAGACATTGTTAAAAGAATTTTGATGATAGGTCTAAGAGTCAAAGGGATCACACAAACAAGTCTAGTGTCTGATAATACTAGCTGATAGAATCAAAAAGGGACAGAATGATCCATCATGGGAAGCGGGATACACAGTAGACTCATAGAATGACAGATGTCCTAAATAGCACTCTGGCCTCAGAATCAGCCCGTAAGGCATTCGGATATGGCTGAAGAGCCCATGAGAGTATTACAGGCATGGAAAGCCAAGACACCCTGGAAAAAAAAAAAGAAGACCTAAATGGAAGATCTCTGCGAGTGAGATCCCAGTGGAAAGAACAGGGCCATCAAAGAAGGAGGTACCTTTCTCTGAAGGGAGGAGAGAACTTCCACTTTGACTATGACCCTGTCGGAATAAGATCAAAGTCAGCGAACTCAAAAGGCTTCCATAGCCTTGACAACTCATGACTAGAGCCTAGGGAGATTTCTGATGCCATAAACAAGAGTGTCAATTTGTTAAGTCAACAACAGGAGTCACTGTGTACTTACTTCTCATGTGGGATCTGTCCTTAATGTGTTGTCCAATGTGAAGTAATGCTATAACTAGTACTGAAACAGTATTTTACACTTTGTGTTTCTGTGTGGGTGCAAACTGATAAAATCTTTACTTAATATATACTGAATTGATCTTCTGTATATAAAGATAATTGAAAATGAATCTTGATGTGAATGGAATGGGAGAGGGAGCGGGAGATGGGAGGGGTGAGAGTGGGAGGAAAATTATGGGGGGGGGGAAGCCATTGTACTCCATAAACTGTACTTTGGAAATTTATATTTACTAAATAAAAAAATTAGCACAACTTTTCATCATTTAATGAAAAGTATTTTAAGCTTTATGAAAGCTGCAGAAGATTCTAACGTATAGTAGGCCTTATCTATTGGTTGACTTAAACATAAGACTTCATAATTTCTTGTATCTACAAATCATTGAATTTGTTACAATTAAAAATAAAATGAAAATGAAATAAAAGACTTCGTAATTTAAAAAAAGAATTTTGATGAAATATTACTTTTTACGCAGTGTGCAAGAATAATTGGAGAGAGAGAAAAGATAGCAGATAGGACAACCCACAAAGGGAATAGATGGAGGAATGTGAGACACTCAAAAAAATGAATTGATGCTCACCTGATCCAGCATTTTTGCCATCTCCTCCTATAAGTGGTACTGTAATGGCTGCAGGGCCCCCATCTGCAGGCAAAGTAGTATATACCATGGGCAGAGACTGTACCACCACTGGGATAGTCTTCAGGCCACCCATCTTATTTGGCAGAGTGACTGAAGGGATGGTGTGAATCACATGCAAGATCTGCTGGCCACCAGTGGCCTGAGAGGAGGCCAGGATAGAGCCTTGAGTCAAAACAGTAGGGATGTTGGCCGAAGTGCTTGTGTCAGATGTTGATGTGGACACCACAAGGGGCTGGGGAGCAGACTGTGGCTTGGGAGGACGTATTGGAGCTTGCAACATGCTGGCAGGCTGAAGAGGAGCCTTGGGCTTATGAAAGGAGAGGTCAACTGGTTCCACCTGGGGCAGGTTGAAATCATTAGCCAAAAGTTCTTCTGGGGGCTCAATCTTGATGTCATTAAACAGGACTGGATTCTCCATGGGGTTGGCATCTAGGAGTTGTGAAGATGTCATATTAACTCTGTCAGGTGTCTGAGGGGGATCTTTGATCTGAACAGGGTTAGTGACCTGAAATAAAGAAAGAAACAATGTAAAAGATGTAAAACAGTCAGCATTAGTACCCTAAAGGCACATGTCAACAATGAAAGAAATAAATCTTTATTCCTTTTTCATGGAAAAAACACAAGGTACTGGGAAAACACTAAAGAGTAAAAAGGAAAGGAAATGTTACTGAGCATCAGTAAGTACCAT
The DNA here is from genome assembly GCF_964237555.1 of Oryctolagus cuniculus. Taxonomy (NCBI): domain Eukaryota; kingdom Metazoa; phylum Chordata; class Mammalia; order Lagomorpha; family Leporidae; genus Oryctolagus; species Oryctolagus cuniculus. Next base: position 39,819,441 of record NC_091453.1, on the reverse strand, counting down.
GTATTGTATTAGGCAACTGATAAAAATCATTTCATGTAATCTTCACAATAATCCTGCAATATTAATTAGGGTCAAAACTTTCTGAGTATCCAGTACAAGAATTATGCCAAGGCCGGCGCTGCGGCTCACTAGGCTAATCCTCTGCCTTGCAGCGCCAGCACCCCGGGTTCTAGTTCCGGTTGGGGCACCGGATTCTGTCCCGGTTGCCCCTCTTCCAGGCCAGCTCTCTGCTGTGGCCAGGGAGTGCAGTAGAAGATGGCCCAAGTGCTTAGGCCCTGCACCCCATGGGAGACCAGGATAAGCACCTGGCTCCTGGCTTCGGATCAGCGCAGTGCGCCGGCCACAGCGCGCTGGCCGCGGCGGCCATTGGAAGGTGAACCAACGGCAAAGGAAGACCTTTCTCTCTGTCTCTCTCTCTACTGTCCACTCTGCCTGTCAAAAAAAAAAAAAAAAAGAATTATGCCAAGCAAAGTAGCAGCATAAATGAATAAGGTACAGCCAAGAAGAGCATACTAATATACTAATTATAATGACAAAATAATGTAACTTGCAAGTTGTATCATAACAAGTCATGCACAGACAAACAAGCAAAGTGTTTTAGAAAAAGAAATGGAAACTCTTCATTCTGTCTAGTCAGGGAAGGCTTCAAGAAGGCAGTGATATTTTAGATAAGTCTTAGAGGGGGATCTTCCCATCCACTGGTTCACTTCCCAAATGGCCACAACTCCCAGGCCAGGGCCAGGCCAAAGCCAGGAGCTAGTAGCTTCTTCCTGGTCTTCGACATGGGTGAAGGGGTTCAAGTACTTGCACTATCTTCTGCTGATTTTCCCAGGCACAATAGCAGGGATCTGGATTAGAAGTGGAGCAGCCAGTACTCGAACCAGCACCCATATGGGATGCTGGCACTACAAGCAGAGGCATAACCTTCTAAGCCACAGTGCCAGCCCCTAAACTTATCTTACGGCTTCATGTCCATGAACTCTTTGAAGTGCCCTTATATATAGTCTGATTAATCACATACTTTGAATATACCTATCCCTGTGGTTAAAAAGGCAATTACACAATGTTTTACCTTCTCTTTCTAGATAGCATGTTATTTGAGGGCTTGAAGGTTTTGAAAAAGACATAATTTACAGAGATAATAAATTTTTGGCTCCAGAATTCTGGTAATTTTAGAAATTCTCACTAAGATGTCTCAGGATGGCTCCCTATTCCACAACTCTGAGGATTTATTTAAAGCACTGCCATCAGATCATCAGATTTTTCTAAGTCACCTTTTCTCATCTTAAACATTTTGTGATGGCTTTAGATCCTTTTAAGATTTATTTATTTACTTATTTGAAAGGCAGAGTTACAGAGAGGCGGGGGGAGGGAGGGAGAGAGAGAGAGAGAGAGAAAGAGAGAGAGAAATCCTCCATCTTCTGGTTTTCTCCCCAAATGGCCGCAATGGCCGGAGCTGGGCTGATCTGAGGACAGGAGCCTGGAACTTCCTCTGGGTCCCCCACATGGAGGTGCAGAGGCCCAAGGACACTGTTCTCCCAGCCACATTAGCAGGGAGCTGGATAGGAAGTAGAGCAGCCAGGACTTGAACCGGTGCCCATATGGGATGCTGGCACTGCAGGCAGCAGTTTTACCTGCTATGCCACAGTGCCAGCCCCAGCTTTAGTGTTTAAGTGTTCTCTAGTCAATCACTATCTTCTTCAAAGAAAAAGCATAGTTACTTTCCCTATTTGCTATTTTAGAACTTGAGGCTGCAGCTTTGTAGGATTTCTAATTCTGTGAAAAACACTGTACATGAAAAAAAAATGCAGTAACTGGGGAGTGGTTTTGAGGGAAGCTTTAATTTCCTTTCCTATGCATAACTGCAATCAGTTTACCTTAAGTCAATTTGAGAAGGCAAAAAGAGTTGTTTATTGATGCACTACCAAAGATAGTGGAGAAAGTTACCTAGGATTCCCCAATTCCTGAAAGAAATGCAGGTTAATTTCACCAATATGTGTACTCTTAAGTATTTGATGAGGATTGGTGGAAAAGCTTTGGTGGATGATGAGTCAGAGGAATCGTTAAAAATAATTTTCATTTATCTGAAACATCTCTGAATGTGGAGATTGAAAGTGAGAAGGGAAGACTAGAAAGAAAATGAAAGCACAAAATACTCCAGACAGCACAGTAGGTGGAAAGAACAGGAAGGGGTGTTGTCATGGTAACAAGATTACACTATGGCTCCTCCCAAAAAGAAAAATGAAAGCTGTTTTGTACACAGCTCTGCTATAGCTCTGCTCTGGGTTTAGACTAATCATTTCATGCCTGGAGCATATACGTGCACAAATGCACACATATTGTGTACATTCAGTATTTGTACATTGAGTATTTTAAGTCAAAAAGTCAGTTTAGTCCTCTCAAAATCCAATTATTCTCCAATAAGGACATCATGTGTTTGTGTATTAGAGAAAATAGGTGAATGAATATAGATATTACTAGAGAGTTGGATTTCGGCTGGTGTTGTGATGAAGCTGATCAAGCCGTGGCGTGTGATGCTGGCATGCTATGAGTGCCAGTTCGAGTCCTGGCTGCTTGGTTTCCAATTCAGCTCCCTGCTCATGTTCCTGGGAAAGCAGCAGAAGATGGCCTAAGTAGCTGGGTCCTGCCACACATGTAGGAGACCCAATGGAGTTTCAGGATCCCGGTTTTGGCCTGGCCCAGCTCAGCTGTTGCAGCCATTTGAGGAGTGAACCAGCAGATAGGAGATCTCTCTCTCTCTCTCTCTCCCTCTCTCCTCCTTTAGCTTTTCTTCTCTCTTGTAACTCTGCCTTTCAAATAAATCTTTTAAAAAAGTAAAAGAAAGCTGAATTTAATATAATCATAGAGGAATTTCTAATCTTATATCACTACCATCTCAATCACATCAGGAAATGAAGCACCATAAGACAAAAGAACTCATCAATATGTATGAACTAACAAAATAAGCAGTCTTAAGGGACTGGGATAGTAATGGCCACATCCAGGCAACATAAGATCACAAGTGTACACATGCATATATGTGAATATATGTATATATATATATATATGTGTGTGTGTGTGTGTATGCATATATTCATTCATTGATTAGGTATTTGCTGAACTACTTGCCTGAAAATATGGAAATATTAGTACACAGCATGGAACTGTATAAAACATAAAAATAATATAATACAAACTTTTTTCTTTCTTTTTTAATTCTTAAATTCTTTTTTTTTTTTGACAGGCAGAGTTAGACAGTGTGTGAGAGAGAGAGAGACAGAGAGAAAGGTCTACCTTCCATTGGTTCACCCCCCAAATTGCTGCCACGGCTGGCGCGCTGCGCCAATCCGAAGCCAGGTGCCAGGTGCTTCCTCCTGGTCTCCAAAGAGGGTGCAGGGCCCAAGGACTTGGGCCATCCTTCACTGCCTTCCTGGGCCACAGCAGAGAGCTAGACTGGAAGAGGAGCAACTGGGACAGAATCCGGCGCCCCAAGTGGGACTAGAACCCTGGGTGCCGGCGCCACAGGTGGAGGATTAGCCTAGTGAGCCGTGGTGCTGGCCTATTTCTTAAATTCTTAAGATTGTTTTGAGGGAATGCATGGATAACATTATTTTATTTTAATATTTATATATTCATTTTCTCTTCAGAAAAAAATATATATAACACATTGTAGTGGGTCAAATGGTGGTCCCAAAAAAGATTTGTACATATTTAATTCCCAAATCCTATGAATGTTACCTTATTTGGAAAAAAGGGTCTTTGCAGGTAAAATAAACTTTAGAATCTTGAAGAGATCATACCAGATTATCTGGTAGAGGGAGTGCTAAATTTAATGACTAGTTCTTTATAAGAGACACATAGAGGAGTGACACAAAGACACAGAGGTAAAGGTGATGTGAAGATTCAGGGAGAATTTGGAGTCAGGGAGTCACAAGATAAGGAATGCCTCCATTCTCCAGAAGCTGAAAGAGGCAAGGAACTCAATTTCCTCTAGAAGCTTCTGAGGGACTGTCAGTCACACTGGACTTCTGGTTTCCAGAACTATAACAGAATTAATTTCTTTTATTTGAAAACATCAAGTTCATGCAACTTGTTACAGCAGTCCTAGGGAACTAACATCTCACATCAAACCCAGAATTATCCAAATTGCATGGACATAACTGATGTATTGATTTGTTAGTTTGTTAACTCAGCGAATTTTTTTAAAGTAATAATATTGATGGCAAAGATATGATAAAAATGTGAATTTAGTAAATAAATTGAAGTTTGATAGACAAAAAAGTGTCACTTGGAAGACAAGAGACAGAAGCAGCTGAGCATAGTCACATGAGCTACTGATAGAAAGTTCGGTGTTCCAGAAACATGGGTGCACTAACAAATTGAGAAAATTGAGGACAACAGTGAAACTTTTATGAGAGAGATAGGACTAGAATTTGGGACCCATGGAAGGTAGGAGGTTTGGTAAATTAGGCCAACCAAGGCACCATCCAGGCAGAAAGAAAGTGTGGGAAAAGTGATACTGAGAACCTTTTAGAAATGTATAACCCAATTAGATATTGTTATGAAACACTGTTGATTTTTTTTTTTTGTTTTTTTTTTTTTTTTTTTTTGTTTTTTTTTGTTTTTTTTTGTTTTTGACAGGCAGAGTGGACAGTGAGAGAGAGAGACAGAGAGAGAAAGGTCTTCCTTTGCCGTTGGTTCACCCTCCAATGGCCGCCGCTGCAGCCGGCGCACCGTGCTGATCCGATGGCAGGAGCCAGGATCCAGGTGCTTTTCCTGGTCTCCCATGGGGTGCAGGGCCCAAGCACCTGGGCCATCCTCCACTGCACTCCCTGGCCATAGCAGAGAGCTGGCCTGGAAGAGGGGCAACCGGGACAGAATCCGGCGCCCCAACCGGGACTAGAACCCGGTGTGCCGGCGCCGCAAGGTGGAGGATTAGCCTATTGAGCCACGGCGCCGGCTGAAACACTGTTGATTTTCTTGGGTGTGACAGTACTGATACAGAGAGTAATGCTGTTATTTGTAGGTGATGCATGTTGAATTATTTAGGCATGAAGTTTCTTGATGAAACTTACTTTCAAAAGTAAGAAAACATGGGGCCAGCACTATGGTGTATATGGTAAAGCCCCCCGAGAGGAAGGCATCCCATATGGGCGCCGTTTATAGAGTCCTGTGTGTTTCACGTCCTATCCAGTTCCCTGCTAATGCACCTGAGAAAGCAGCAGGAGATGGCCCATGTACTTGGGCACTTGTATCCATATGGGAGACCAAAAAGAAGCTTCTGGCTTCTGGCTTCAGATTGGCCCAGCTCCAGATGTCGCAGCCATTTGGGGAGTGAACCAGTGAATGGAAGAAACAGAGAAAGGAAGGGAAGGGAAAGGAGGGAAAAAGGAAGCGAATATCATTATATTCTTAGAATTGTATCTATGAACTTAATTGAATCTACTAAAAACATAAAAAATAAAAATTAAAAAAATAAATTAAAATCCATTTTTAAAATATAAAAAAACCTCACTTCATATCATTTTTGTCACTTTTAGCTGTGTCACACTGAACAATCTAGCATATGTCCTCTCACCTGTAAGAGTGTATTAAAATGCAATTAAAAGATAATTGTTCAATTGAATGAATTAATGTAAACAGTTAAGCCTGTACTCAGTGTTCAATAAATATCACAATTCAAAACTATTTCCACTTTCAATCCAAAACAATTACATTTCTAAATACAGTGAACTCAGCGAGGGAATTTGAAATGTAGTTTCTTCTCAATGTTTTATGTGACATATGTCAGAATGTATGTATTTCAAGCTTGCTCAATAAATTAGATTAAAAAATTGCATAAAAAGAATGAAATATGTTGTGCAGCATACCACTTTTAAATAAAATATAGAGAAAATTTTAAAAAGTCTCATTTCTAAAAGATAATCAGACATTTAGAACAAAAGGCAGGTGACAACCAATTGAAAAAATCTTTTTTTCTATGATGATACAGGAATTCAGAGAAGCAAGAACAGCATGTGTGTTCTCAGCTAGGCAGCCATTCACCAATCCTAACTCATGACATAAACAATTAACACAAAGAACCAAAACAGGAAGTTTCTGGACACTCAGATGATGCAAGTATTGTGTGATTATTGCACAAATTCCTGGTCTTTGTCCCCAGAGAAATGACCAATATTATGTGGCTATGTAGCACAATCAATCCAAGATATCCTGGAAATAGCAAGAGACAAACCAAAAAAAGTGCTTACATCACCTACTACTAGAATTTTGTACATAACAAACCAAATTTAAAAAGCTTTCAAATTCTGGAACTTCAGTATACTTAGATAAGGCAAGGGAAAACATGTTTGGTATTTCACAGTGCCAAAGATTCTACTTGGATGCACTGAAACTTCAGAATAAGGTACTATATGCATGTTTGACAACATTTTACCAATTATTTTTTATACAAGTTCAAATAGATTTTTATCTAACACTACTTATATCTAACTTCCTTTTGGTATTAACTATGAGAAAGTTTAGGCTACTAGTAGATGTTTTGCAACAATTAGCAAGTTTTGATATGCTAATAGTTCCTAAATGGTAACAGCTACAAGTAAGGCAAACAAGACACTAAATTGAGTTTAATGTAATTAAACCAGTACAGAGGAGTCGTCCATAGTATGTGTAACTTAAGTTCAATTATACACCATGGGCCAAACATGCAATGATCAAAAACAATTAAAAATCATTACGCCTAAATGTAGGCTAAATACTTTATCTGGTGACTTAAGTAAAACTGTACACATCAAACTATAAACATAATTTTATAAGCAATTTAAGGGATTCTCAGGATAATTTTGATTGTAGTTGGGTTTCGCTTGCTGACTCAACCCTGAATGAGATGGGACTTCAATATCTAGCACAGTGGCTGTAAAACAACACATGATGTTTAATCTTTACTCTTGGGCTTTCCAAGGCCACTTTTCTTTTCTGAAAAATGGAACAACATTCAGAATAGTGATCGTATGTGACAGCTTAGCTGGGTACTGTGTCAAACATTTGGTCAATCATTATACTGGATGTTTCTGTGAAGATATGTTTTTGGATGAGACTAACATTTACATTATTACCCTCCATGTAATTTTACAAAGAAAATGAGATTCTGTTCTGCAGTAATTACCAGGTAACTGACTATATTTATGACCAAATATTAGCAACTCATTTTCCTGATAACTGACCTGTTTGAAAACCTGCATTGAACCACCTTCTGAATTAAGCTGGACTTCCAAATTGTTTATGAGTTGATCCATATCTGGAAAAAAGACAATAGAAAGCAACATTTAGAATAAAATCTAACCCACTATGTGCAGACCATAAGCCTCTTACCCTTGATCATACCTGTAGTGTTTTATGAACATTGCTTTTCAGGACTTAGTAGATATTGAGAAGTCACTGAAGCATTCTGATTCATTCTACATATCATTATTTTCTTAGAATTGTACTTATGAACTACATTGAATCTGTTCTCTTTGTATTTTTATATTAACAGGAGAATTGTGTTGCATTAATTGTGCATTTGCTGTGACCCTGAGAATCTAAGGTAATAAAAACTTCTTTTTAAAAAAAATACTTATTTACTTATTTGAAAGTCAGAGTTACAGAGAGAGAGAAGGAGAGGCAGAGAGAGAGAGAGAGATCCTCCATCCACTGGTTCACTCCCCGATTGGCCACAACAGCTGAGTTGTACCAATCTGAAGCCAGGAGCTAGGAGGTTTTTCTGGGTCTCCCACGTGGGTGCAGGGGCCCAAGGACTTGGGCCATCTTCTACTGCTTCCCAGGGCCAAAGCAGAGAGCTGGATCGGAAGAGGAGCAACCAAGATTGAACCAGCGCCCATATGGGATGCCGGCACTGCAAGTGGCAGCTTTACCTGCTATGCCACAGCGCCAGCCCCGATTAATAGCTTCTTTAAAAACAAACAAGCCCCACCAACATTAGCTGCTTTTTTCCTCCAAACTCCAAATGCAAGTGAATCTGTTTCTTGCAGCCTCTCTAATCTGCCCAGCCTCCACAGGAATATCAGTATAGTTACATAGTTTCCTGCAACCTCCCTTCCTGGTCTAGTGCTTGCTGTAAAGAGATACACAGCATTGCCAAAGCTCTCTAAAGGAGTATTTTACATGTCTACCTCTCTTAGCCTACAAGCCAGGAGAGGTTAATGAAAATTGATGTATTCCAAGGGCTTAAAACATGGCCAGGCACATGATAGGTATTCAATACATTCCTAAAGTTTCATTCACTCATATATCTATCTATCTATTTGAAAGGCAGAGTTAGAGAGAGAGGGAGAGATCTTCCATTCACTGTTTGCCCAGATGGCAGTAACAACCGGGGCTAAGCCAGGCCAAAGCCAGGAACCAGGAATTTTTTCTGGGGTGCAGGTGCCCAAGCACTTGAGCCATCTTCTGTTGATTTTCCCAGGCCATTAGCAGGGAGTAGGATTGGAAGTGGAGCAGCCAGGACATGAAGCAGGTGCCTCTATTGTCTGTGACAGCTTTGCTGGCTAGGCCACAATGCTGGCCCCTACAAAGGTTTTTGATAGTGACAGAAATGGAGAGCGCAGAAATGTGTTTTTGCAAGTACAGTAATTACACAAAAAAGAATGAGAAAAATAAGAGATAGCTGAAGTGTAATTAGCTATGAAAGGAGAGGTGCCAGAGAAGGTACCTAAATTTTTCTGAGTCCTAAGATAGGAAAAGAAGTTCTGCTGATAAATATTAAATCAGGTAACTCTTGTATAGTCCACAAGAGGGCACCAAAAAGCCAAGAGAGCTTCCTCAAAACTCTGTAGGCATATGGAGGGAATTTGGTTCTCTGGCTACCTTTACAGCACCTTCAGCTAAGCTTCATTATTTCTAGCCAGGGCAATTTACAAGAGCCATCTCTTATCTGATCTTTTTCAATTCTAATGGATTAAGAGGCAGCATGGTTAAAGAAGCAGAGTGAGGTTCACAAACTGTTTAGATTCTATGAATTTCAGTTTCTTCAACTACCAAGAGGCAGAGTTGGGGTGGGAGTGGGGGAGGGGCGCCTCATCATAGTTAATGTGAGAATTCCATGTTAGTACATGTAAATTACATTTAAAAGTTCTCAGTTGGCTATTATTGTCATCACCACCATTACTATTATTAATAGTCAGAATCTTGAGTTCTGGATCAGAAGAATGTCTCCTAGGTATCATACAGGCCCTTTATATTCAATGACTTTCCAAACCCACTCCACCCCTTATATTTCCAATCTTATTTTCTGGCACTACTATCAACCTAGTCTAACAATCTAAAATCAATTACTTTTGACTCTTCTCTTTACATCTTTGGCCAAGTGGTTATCAGCTGCAACAAATCTTACTGCAGAAATATCTCTTAAAACTAGCCCTCATCAATTCCCAGTAATTTCCCCCTCTAGTATGCTTCACATTGCTAACAAAGTGTGGTAAAATGTATGGGCTCTGAAGTGCCTACTTGGGGTCACATCCAGGCTCTGCAACTTCTTAAGAGTAAAATATTTGGGCAAGTTTTCCCAGTCCCTCTATATTCTCATCTGTAAAGTATGAATAATAATAGTAGCAGCTCATAGAGTTATCATGAGGATTTATCACGGTAATATGTGTTCAAGTGTTTATAGTACCTGTCCACTGAGTTGTCAGTTTTCCTCTTACCAGAGGAACTAACAGTTATCTAGTTTTGTTCCTCTCTGCATCTCTACCTTCTAGCCAAATATTTAATATATATTATATATTAACGTCCAGTAAATGGGAATGAGAATTCTCAGAGCCATATCTACAACCACAACTGCTTATCTTTATAGGCTATAATAGCAATAATTAAGAAACCTGAAAGAGACTGCTTGCAATATCCATATCACAAATATTTTAGTCAAATGGATAAATGAGGGTGGCTGACAATTAGAAATGTCTCAGCAACTTCTTGTTATAGTTCCATCTCACCTACTCGCTAAATGGAATTGGCATTAGATCATTCTGGTCAGTATTCTAAGTATTGGTAAGATTTGTTGATAGGGAAAGATATCTATCAGGAAGTTGTATAATATCCTCCTCTAAATTATTTTTCTTTAATATTTGACCAGTTAAAATTGAAAACTGAAGGGAATTAGAGTTCACAGAAATTCTTAAAGACAGCTCAATTTTACCAACATCTTTTGATTTGATTATTGTTTAAAGCCCTTGTCTATAATCCTGTGGAATAGTAGTCTTTCTACTTTTTACTTGTTGAACACTATGGTTAGTGGTTCATTAAGCCTGCAATTATAAAGTAAATTCAAAGTATGTTATTGCAAAAATTAAAGGAAAAAAGAAATGAAGTAAGGAAGAGGATTGAGGGATGGAGAGTGGGAGGAAAGTATGGTTATCTTCTTAGAATTATTTCTATGAAATACATGAAATCCATTCTCTTTATATCAATAAACAAAAAATTATAAACTTAAAATTCTCTACATAATAGAAAAAGAAAAAAAGCTTAGTTTTTTCAAAAAGTGAGTCTTGTAAATCTCTTGTTTTTCTCTAGAATAGGATTGTTGTTCCACGTGTCTAAAGGAGACCAGACAGCTGCATAAAAGTTGTCAATGAAGGAAGCAATAAAGAAATGTACAAAGAGGTTATAATATGTACATCAAGCCATTGAGATGTGAAACACCCAGGCATGAGGGCTTCAGACATACAAATTACCTACTTATGGTAATAATAATTTTTCTATTTGATTAGCTCTTCAAATCTTTCTATCTGTGGGTTGGAGTGTCTAGGCCTTCTTCAAAGGGTTGGGGGAGGGGGGGAGTTGAGAAGGAAACAGTGGAAGAGAATTGTACTCTATCCCACGTGTCCCATATAGGCAGGACATCATAGATCATATTCCAGGCACCATGAACATAAAAATTTGATAAGACTATGAAACTTTTTTCATGTTCTTAGGCTTATTTTGTAACCCATGTGGCATTTCCCATAACGATCTTCTTCTTTTATGAAAGTGAACAGCCTCTCCAAGGAATAGGAGCAGGTGGCTGGCTAAGAACACATTGCACCCTTTGACCAGTTCTAGAAGACAAAAAAAAAAAAAACACCACTTACAGATGAAGTCAGAACTTAGATTTTTAAAAAGGGAGACAAAGTAGACTCATTAGAGTCTACAACCAAAAAGAAAGCAAGCAGAGAAATATGAACCTTGACATGGGCCTAAGACCTAGTGCCTTAATAGGCTACAGCAGTTGAGCAATGCAATAATAATACCTTGTGTGTATTTACATATAGCTTCACAGAAGGGAAATAGACAGCTTTCATATCATTCCAATTTTATAGATAATTAATTGGTAAACCTAAGGTCACCAAGTTTAGAAGTGCTAGAATCAGAACTAGATTCTTTTTTGCTGAATCAAATTATAGTGCCCTCTCACTACTTTCTAATATTACAAATCTGGTGAACAACTTCTTTCTGAAAAACTATTTGCTAAAAGAACAACAAAGTAAGGACTACAAGCTAATCATTTAAGAACACATCTCATTTATCTTTAACTTCTGACCTATAAGAAATACTGGAACTATTAAAAAAATGAAAATATATGTTTTTCGTGTTTGAGATTATAAATCATTTTAAGTGTTATTTCTGTTTTTCTTCAGGAAAAAAGAATTAAATAAGGATTAGGGTACACATATATTTTAAGGTAGTTTTATTGTTTATCTTCCAGGAGATTACAGAAAATGTTGGAATGGGCCTTTTGAAGAATTCTTCAGGATTAAGATTATGTTACACCATAACATTAACAACAGAATGATGATAAAAGAACTTTAATGGTCAACATTCACTGAATGCTTACTATGTGCCAGGATTCTTCTGTTAATAATACCCTAGTAGTAGGAAGTATTATTGCCTAATAAAAAAAAAAAAAAAAAAAAAAAACAAGAGAACTAGGGAGCACAAAGATGAAGTACTTTACCTATAAAAGGCAGACAGAATGTTTGAATCTTAGCAGTCTGGGGTATAATATAGCTGTAATAAAATTGTAATCCTACTTCACTTTGGTACTAGTTGAATCCTTTAATTTTTACTTGAAATAAATCTTATAGCAGAGGGTAAATGGTTGCTAGAAACAAACTACCTAATAACTGGAGAATGCAAAATCTTCCAATTATAAACATCACTGGAAAAATCCAATCTCAAAGAACTTCCAGTTGTGGCATCTCTGTAGCCTACTCTTTATGACTATCCTACTAAAGAGTTTCAACAGACACAAAAGCTGAAGGATGTCTTAGGTATTCCAATCAATACAACAGGTACTCAGAAGTGGCTCCAAGACAGGAAACTCCTGTAGCTTGCCATCTCAGTTTAGCTGGAATGAGATGAAAGGAAGTAGAGGACAACCCAGATGCCAAAAACAGGAATTTAAGAGGAGAGAACATACTACCACAAAACAAAATGAAAGCTGACAGCACATACCATTTGTGAATGACAGTGACAAAAATAATGAAATTGAGTATTACATCCTTCCTATAACAGCCAGCTAAGTTTGAAGTAGTTTAGTAGTGTGAGGTACTGAAAAGATAAACTGATAAGAAACACCAAAATCAAGCTTTATCACTCTACTCACGCCATTTGATCTTTCTATGCTTCATTTTTTCCCTCAGAAGATGAAAATACATTAGCCAAGCCTTTCCCCTCATATGAAGACTAATTATGACGACACATGTAAAAATTACTTATAAGATGTAAATGTTAAATATTCATATGCTTTTAGGACCAAATCTGTCAGAAATTAAAAGTACATAAAAATGAATACCATCATATTTTAAAGATCCAAACCATTTACCATAATATTATATTCTTATTTTAATATGCTTATTGCAATCTTCCCTTGAATTCATGTTTTACAACATCACTTGCATAGTTTCCAGTGCTTTCAACCACTTTCACTGTCCTGAGATGCTGATGTTAAGCCCTATTTTCTTTTCCACCAAAATAAAATAATTATGAGCCCAGCATTATGTTTCAGCAGCTGAGGTCCCTGTCTGTGATGCCAGCATCACAGGGTGCCAAGTCTAGTCCTGGCTGCTCCACTTTCAACCCAACTCCCTGCTAATGGCCTGGGAAAGCAGTGGAGGAGGGACCAAGTGCTTGGGCCCACGAATACAGAGAGCCGGAAAAAGCTCCTGGCTCCTGGCTTTAGTCTGGCCCAGCCATGGCCATTGCAGCCATCTGGGGAGTGAACCAGCAGATGGAAGATCTCTTTTCTCTCTCTGTTTCTCCTTCTCTCTGTGTAACTCTGAATTTCAAATACATAAAACTTTTAAGAAAAGAAGACAAATATGATGAATGAAAAGTCACCTTGGAATGTGATGAAGATTAAGATTCCTCATTCTGAAAATGACAGAGGCCAAGGGGAATTATAATAAAGTCTAAAACTAGTATTACAGATAGAATCGAGGCTCAGTGAACTTTAAGTCTGTGTTTCAGTTTTAGTTTAATGACCAAATTATTGGGTGACCTTAGGCAACTCCCATTGCTTAATGTAGAAAATGTTAATAACTCCTTCTCACTTACCTCACAGGATTCTTGAGAGAATTAATTGAAAGAACAGATTTTAAAGTATTATACAAATATAAGATTTGGTTTCTAGAACTATTGTTTATTTATGTGTTCAAATCATAATTAATCTGTGTTACCAAGAAATGTTATTAAATTTTTTTATTTTTAAATTATTTTTTTAAATTTTGAAAGAGTTACAGAGAGACAGGGAGAGAGGGAGACATTTTCCATCCATTGGTTCACTCCCCAGATGGCCACAATGCCCAAGGCTGTACCAGGACAAAACCAGGAGCCAGGAGCTTCATCCAGGTCTCCCACATGGGTGCAGGGTCCCAAACACTTGGACCATCCTCAGCTGCTTATCCCAGATGCATTAGCAAGGAGCTGGATAAGGAACCAGCACAGGAACTGGCACCCACATGGGAAGCAAGAATCACAGGTGGCAACTTTTTTTATTTTTTTAAATTCCATAGATACAACTTTAGGAATGTAGTGGTTCTTCCTCTCATACCCACCCTCCCACCCCCTCTCCCATCCTACTTCCTACTCCCTCTCACATCCCATTCTTCATTAAGATTCATTTTTAATTAACTTTATGTACAGAAGAGCAACTTTATACTAAGTAAAGATTTCAACAGTTTGCACCCCCCCCACACACACAATGTATAAAGTACTATTTGAGAACAAATTTTGTAGTTAATTCTCATAGTACAACATATTAAGGACAGAGGTCCTACATGGGGAGTAAGTGCACAGTGACTTCTGTTGTTAATTTAACAATTAACACTCTTATTTATGATGTCAGTGATCACCCAACACTCTTGCCATGAACTGCCAAGGCTATGGAAGCCTTTTGTGACCACAAATGCCATCAGTATTTAGACAAGGCCATAAGCAAAGTGGAAGTTCTCTCCTCCCTTCAGAGAAAAGTACATCCTTCTTTGATGGCCCCTTCTTTCCACTGGGGTCTCACTCACAAAGATCCTTCATGTAGGATTTTTTTTGCCACTGTGTCTTAGCTTTCAATGGGTGGCAACTTTATCTGTTATGCCACAATGCTGATCCCTAGCTCTGTCATTTTGAGTAAGCTACTTTACTATTTTTAGGCCTCTTCCAAATAAGTATAATATATGGTCGTATGAAAGGGATATGGGTGTAAAATTCATAATAATCATCCCAAATTTCTGTTTAACCTATGAGATTGATGTCAAGAAGGACAATTAAATTCTCCAGAAACTAATAGGGTGAATTTGGGTTTCACTCTGAAGCATTAAAAAAATTATTATGTATAAGTTCAAATGCATGCAAAAGTAAGGACCAACACTCATGTGCCTGTTTCCAGCTTCAGTGATTTTCAACTAACTACAAATCTTTAATCAAAACCCCAAACACTCCTAACACACAATAGATACATTCATGCAAACCGTTGATACTATATCATTTTGCTCCCATGGCATTTCTTAAAAAAAAAAAGATTTTTGAGCCGGCGCCGTGGCTCAATAGGCTAATCCTCCACCTTGCGGCGCCAGCACACCGGGTTCTAGTCCCGGTTGGGGTGCCGGATTCTGTCCCGGTTGCCCCTCTTCCAGGCCAGCTCTCTGCTATAGCCAGGGAGTGCAGTGGAGAATGGCCCAGGTGCTTGGGCCCTGCACCCCATGGGAGGCCAGGAAAAGCACCTGGATCCTGGCTCCTGCCATCGGATCAGCGCGGTGCGCCGGCTGCAGCGGCGGCCATTGGAGGGTGATCCAACGGCAAAGGAAGACCTTTCTCTCTCTGTCTCTCTCTCTCACTGTCCACTCTGCCTGTCAAAAAAAAAAAGATTTTTTTTATTTATTTGAAAGTCAGAGTTACAGAGAGAGAAAAACATACATAGAGATATCTTCTATCAACTGGTTCACTCTCCAAATGGCCACAATGGCCAAAGTTTGGCCAGGTCAAAGGCAGGAGCCAGGAGCTTCTTCCAGGTTTCCCTGTGCATGGGCCCAAGCACTTGGGCCACCTTCGCTGGTTTCCCAGGTGCATTATCAGGGAGCTGGAAGGGAAGTGGAAGAGCCAGGACTTGAACCAGCACCCATATGGGATGCCAGCATCACAGCTGATGGTTTAACCTGGTAAGGCACAACGATGGCCCAATCTACAGTATTTCTAATGGGACACATTTAATCATTGCCATCACTCTGCAAGGTAAGTACTACTATCCCATTAGTAATGTGAGGAAATTCAGGCTCAGAGAAATAAAGTAATCCTAAAGTCACATAAACTGAGAAAAGACTGAGATTTGAACCCAGATATAATGTCTGATATTAAAGCTCTTTTTGTTGTTTAAAGTACTTGTTATCACTCTGTACTTCGGAATAACTTGCTAAAGTCGAAAACAATAATGGAAGTGTTTTTCTACTGTCATAGTAAGATCTACTATTGAACATTTACAAAAAGTATGAAAAAATTTTCATTAATTGCGATGTTAATCAAAGGAGAAGACCTCTAAGAATCATAGTCCAGCATGACAATAAGGCATGTTCAGTTTAGAAAAAAGATAAAGACCCTAAAGCAAAAACTGATTGCTCTATAACACCAAGTAAAATCTCATACCATCCTCATTATCACTTGATGGCACTATTTCATGTAACAGACCTCCAACAAATTAAACATAGTGCTACTGCAGCAATCAAAAGGAATCTATAACAATACAATGGTCTTCATCCATGTTTACTGGATAGGTGCATAAAGACAGAAACATTGTCTCATAGCCTTTTCACTCACTGACTGGGTTATATGGCTCAAGAGCACCAAGTTAAATAGACATAGAAGAATCCAGGGCCATCTCACTTTGTAGAACCCCAGAAGGTCAGATTAATGCAGTGACCAATTCAATGCTATATATCTATCCTAGTGTTCTCTACCAAAAAGGGAGAAGGTATGACATTATCCTTTCCATGTCAACTCTCTTGTATATTTCTCAGAACCAGTTTTTTTTTTTAAAAAGAAAACTTTTAGATTCACATCACACTCCCCAATTCTAATGGAAAATGAAACAACAAGATCCTTAAAAAGTATAGGACAGAGAGAGAAAGAGAGAGAGAGAGCTAGGATTATTATCCCCAAAAAATCAAAGTTAGATATAGGCTCAGCATTGTGAAGACCTTTCTGAAGACACTTTATCTTGTTTGTGAGTGTGTATACCAAGGGAAATAAAAAATAGAAGATATATGCAAAACAAAAAACTGAAAGCAACTCTAGAGAAAAAAATGGATCACATTTTTAAGGAAAAAGAATGGAGCTAGATCAATAAATTTGGATGGTTACATTTGGCATGTGATGAGGAAAAAAGCTAGACTGATAATTGTTTTGAAAAGAACATGCTAGGTATTTGGAAAATAGAACTGTTACATTACTTACTAGAGATTACAGCAAATTTAAAGAGGAACTTTATGATAATAATCAAGTCTTCACAAAGGACCTATTAAATAGCCAACACTGTAATAGATACTGAGTGTGTGTGGAGGGAAAAGATAATACCAGATGGAAGCAAAAAACGTTCTTAGTCTCTGGTCTCTACCTTCAAGGAATTTGCAGTCTAGATCAGACAGAGAAAACTGGCAGCACAATGAAGATGCTGGCCTGGTTCCCACCATGATACTAAAAATTAAAAAAAATTTGCTAACAACCTTTCAAAAACAGGGGATTTCATTTTTCACTTCCTTTTTAAATTTTACTTATTTTCAAAGGCAGAAGGAGAGAAGGGGAGTGACAGCACAAGAGTAAGAGAGAGAGAGAGAGAACTCTTATATCAGCTGGTTCACTTTCTAAATACCTGCAACAGCTGGGATTGGGTCAGGCCAATGCCAGGATCTGGGAATTCAACTCACATCTAGGAATTCAACTGAAGTCATACTCTGCCGTCTCCCAGGGTGTAAGAATAAGAAGTGGAGCAAGCACCAGAATGTAGGCATTCTGATAGGGGATGAAAACCTCCCAAGTGGCAATTTAACACTTTTTCCAAACATTCAACATGTGATTTCATATTTAAAAAAATACTTCAAAATTTCAGAGGTAGGGGATGACAACTAAACTTCAGGTAACTGTTACCAAGAGTGAATGCTATAGGGGAAATCCTTCAAGATATCGGAATAGGCGAAGAATTCCTGGAGAAGACCCCACAGGCACGGGTAATCAAAGATAAGATAAACAAATGGGATTACCTCAAATTGAAGAGTTTCTTAACAGCAAAGGAAACAGTCAGGAAAGCAAAGAGGCAACCAACAGAATGGGAGACCTTATTCGTTATTCGCAAACCACACAACAGATAAAGGATTAACAACTAGAATCTACACAATGATCAAAAAACACCACAGAATCAAAACAAACAACCCAATAAAAAAATGGGCCAAGGACCTTAACAGACATTTTTCAAAAGAGGAAATCCAAATGGCCAACAGACACATGAAAAAATGCTCAGGATCCCTAGCCATCAGGGAAATGCAGATCAAAACCACAATGAGATACCACCTCACTCCGGTTAGATTGGCTTAAATACAGAAATCAACCAACAACAGATGCTGGCGAGGATGTGGAGAAAAGGGGACACTAATCCACTGTTGGTGGGAATGCAAACTGGTAAAGCCACTATGGTAGACAGTCTGGAGAGTCCTCAGAAACCTGAATATAGCACTACCACAGGACCCAGCCATCCCACTCCTTGGAATATACCCAAATGGAATTAAAGGGGTGAAAAAAGCCATTTGCACCTCAATATTTGTTGCAGCTCAATTCACAATAGCTAAGACATGGAATCAACCTAAATGTCCATCAACGGATGACTGGATAAAGAAACTATGGGATATGTACTCTATGGAACACTATACAGCAGTAAAAAAACAATGAAATCCGGGCATTTACAACAAAATGGAGGAAGCTGGAAAACATCATGCTGAGTGAAATAAGCCAGTCCAAAAGGGATAAATATCACATGTTCTCCCTGATTGATGGCAACTAAAGGAGCACCTAAAATGATACCAATTGAAGTGAAATGGACACTATGAAAGACAATGACATGAGCAGCCCTTGGCTAGACTGTTGAGGAACAACTTACTATTTTGTTCCTTTAGTATTTTTGTTGTTGTTGTTGTTGCTCGATTTGCTCTACACAAGACCACTGGTTGAACTCTGCAATCAATGCACAACCATTCTTAAGCGTTTAAAAATTAACAGAAAATTGATCTCTGTGGAACATGGGAGTGGGAATAAGAGAGGGAGGAGATATATAGGACGGCACATACTCACTCAGACCTACCTCCAATGGTGGAACTGGAAATGTGCCAGGGGATTTCAACTCAACCTTACCAAGGAGGCAGGTACCAATGCCAGCACACTTGGTAAAGTGACAAATATAAATACACAACTGATCCAAAAGATAGGGTCAGTGTCGAAGAGATTACACAAATAAGACCAGTGTAAGCAAATAATGAAAGATAGAATCAAAAGGGAGAGAATGATCCTGCGGGGGAAGCAGAACACACAGCAGACTCACAGAATGGCAAATGCCCAAAACAGCACTCCTGCCTCAGAATCAACCCTTGGGACATTCGGATCTGACTAAAAGGTCCATGAGAGTCTCGCAGGCATGGAAAGCCATGACACGGTGGCAAAAAACAATCTAAATGAAGGATCCTGGTGAACAACACCCCAGCAGAAGGATCAGGCCATCAAGGAGAGAGGCGCCTTTCGCTGAAGGGAGGAAGGAACCTCCACTGTGATATGGCCTTGACTAAACAAATTCAGAGTTGGTGAACTCAAGGGGCTTCCATAGCCTAGACAGCTCATAGCAAGAGTCTCGGGTGATTGCTGACATCATAAATAAGAGTGCCAATTGTTAAATCAACAACGGGAGTCACTGGGTTCATGCTCCCCATGCAGGATCTCTGTTCTTAATATGTTTAACTATGAAACTCAAAAACAATACTACTAGTCGAACAATACCCTATACCTTGTGTGGTTGTGTGAGTGCAACCTGTTGAAATCCCTGCTTAGTATATACTAAGTTGATCTTCAATATATGAAGGTAATTGAAAATGAAATGGGAGAGGGAGTGGGTGAGGGGAGGGCCATGGGAGGGAGGGAGGGAGGTCGGGGGGGAGGAAGCCACAACAATACAAAAGATGCATTTTATATTCTACTTAAAACTATTGGTTGAACTCTGTAATTAATACACAATTACTCTTAGGTGTTTAATTAATGCTATAACTAGTACTCAAATAGTATTTTACACTTTGTGTTTCTGTGTGGGAGCAAAATGTGGAAATCTTTACTTAACATACGCTAAATTGATCTTCTGTATATAAAGATAATTGAAAATTAATCAGGATGCGAAGGGGAAGGGGAGAGGGAGTGGGAGAGGGGAGCGTTGTGGGTGGGAGGGAAGATACGGGGGGGAGGAGGCTATTGTGGTCCATAAGCTGTACTTTGGAAATTTATGCTCATTAAATTAAAAAAAAAAAAGAGTGAATGCTAGTTCAGTATCTTCTGATTACTCAATATAAATGGGAATTATAGAGTTTTAATTGAAATTTGTGAGATGCTGGCAATCAACCAATTCTTTAAAATATGTGATGAGCAAATTGACATACTGCTGTGTTCTAAATCGTGTACCTCTCCCCAATTCAAATGTTAAAACAATAACTCTCAATGTGACCATGTTTGGAGAAAGGGCCTTTAGGGAAATAATCAAGGTTAATTGATAAGGCTCTGATCTTCCAGGATTAATATCTTCATAAGAAGAAACAACAGAGTTATATCTCTCTTCTTTCTTGCACAAAAATAGGTTATGTGAGTACATAGGGCCTTCACAAGAATCTGACCACACTGGCACCATGATTCTCAAACTTCTAGACTCCATAATTGTGAGAAAATAAATTTCTGTTAAGACACACAGACAATGGTATTTTGTTATAGCAGCCCTAGCCCTCTAAGACACTACTCACAAAGATTTTATTGCTATTACAAACATTACAGCAAAACTTTGGAAATATCTTAAATGCTAGTCAATAGAACACTGTTCAAATAAATCACAGCTCATTCATATAGTGAAAAGCTTTGCAGTCACACAAAATAATTTCCATATGGAAAGATCTCCAAAGAACAATTTTAAACAGACAAAGCACATTGTAGAACAATATTCAGAATATGTTACCAACTCTGTATCAAATGGAAGAGGCAGAAAATATATATATATATATATATATACACACACCCATTGATTAATATGAATTAAATATCCTAATAAACAGATAACTTCAGTTGCATCCAGTGAGGCAAAATGGGTGGCTAGGGGTTAGGCAATAGAAGGGAAATTTTTTCACTGTATATTCTTTTGTATGCATTGGATTTTAAACCATGTGAAATGCAGTACCAATTTAAAAAGCATTTTAAAATGAAAGTTATAAAATTTTAGAGGATACAAAACACATGTCTGTGTCATATTTTGTCTGTAGGCAAAGCACAGATAAGATCTTTTAAAAAAGGAACTGATGCCAGATAGAAAAACAAAAAACAGCTTTGGCAACTAAAGAGATGAGGAAACTGAGGAAGAGGCATAGTTTGATACCACCATTCTGAGCATAGGATAAAAGAACTACCAAGTATGTTTGCCCACTGTGCATTCTTCTAAGTGCTTCACTAAATTAAGACTTATTCCTCACTGTAGCCCTATGAAGTAGTTTCTACTACTAACCCAAATTCACAGATAAGAAAACTCTAGTGCAAAGCTTAAATCAGTTCACTAAGGTTATATTGTTACAAGACAAGGAATGTGGAAAGGAGGAGTTTTGAATAAAAGGTGAGTGAGAATCTGGTAGTGATTAGAGGTTTTACATTACAAATGTTAAGTTTGTCAAACTGGTAGGAATTGTATGCTACTATAGTTTTAATGATTTTGTGACTATCTAAAAATTTATATGATTGAAGTTGAACATCTTTTCATATGATTATAATTTATAGCGCTTGCCTATGCTACTGGTCTGTGGTCTTTTTACTTCCTATTTTTGAACCTTTTTTGTTGTTGCTATTGAACTCTTTATTTAGTAGATCTACTAACTCTTTGACTATAATGTAAGTAAAAATATGCTATCTTAAAAGTAATGAATAAAATATTAAGTTGAAAATGTTTTAATTTTAAAAAATGATAATTTGAGGTTACAACACAATGTCAAATTGTTAGTCTTTTGAGATATCTAGATTTGCCTCTTGATAATTGTTGCCTCTTGATAATTCTAAGTTTTATTTGCTCACATTACATATATTTTGTGTAAGTACACAGATAAGATCTTTTAAAATACCATACAGAATATCAAGTATGATCCAACATTATATTAAGGCTTTTTATTACACTAATTTACATTCCTTCCCTCCCAACACACATTATAATAAAACAAATTATGCAAAATAACAAAAATGGGCCCCTCTTCTTATGAAATATACATTAGATATCAGGCACTGGGTCCTTAGGTTATTTATAATCACAAATTGCTATGCCATTTTAAAGATGAGGAAACAGAGGTTTTGACAATGGAGCTGAACTGGGGATAATAAATAGACCAGAAATCTGACTTCTAAATAAAGTATATTAGTATATAAGTTGATCTTCTGTATATAGAGATAATTGAAAATGAATCTTGATGAAGAATGTGATGGGAGATGGAGTGGGAGATGGGATGGTTGCAGGTGGAGGGAGGTTATGGGGGGGGGAGCCACTATAATCCAAAAGTTGTACTTTGGAAATTTATATTTTAAATAAAAATCGAAAAAATAAAGTATGTTAGTATATAAAATCAGAATAATGGGGCCAGCACTGTGGTGTAATGGGTAAAGCTGCCAACTAAAGTGCTGGTATCCCAAACGGGCACAGGTTTGAATCCTGACGGCTGCACTTCCAGTATGACTTCCTGCTAATGTGCCTGGGAAAGCAGTGGAAGATAGTCCAAGTCCTTGGGCCCCTACACCCATGTTGGAGATCTGGATGAAGCTCCTGGCTCCTGGCTCAGCCCTGGCCAGTGAGGCCATTTGGGTGGAGAGTGAACCAGTGGATGGAAGATTCTCTCTCTCTCCCTCTCTTCTCTCTTTGTCTCTCTGCCTCTGAGTCTCTGTAACTCTGCCTTTCAAATAAATTTTAAAAATACATTTTTTTAATCAGAAAGAAAACTAAACATGGTCTCACATTGTCTTTGGGTAAAAAAAAACATGAATCCTATACTACAAAATTATTAATTTATTCACACTCTACATAGAAATGAGATGGCAGTTATATTAGATGATTATCTAGATTAATTATCAGAACCATGTTTTCCCTCTCACAGACACAAGCATTTTAGAGTATGATCTTAGATCATCTGTAAAACATATACCAAGCGTTTACATGGGAAAAGTAATTGGGTAAGTACTTTGAAAACACAATGACAGAATGCAATGCTCAAGCATCTCTCATTCTGGAACAGAGATAATAACCAAAATTCAGGACAGAGAATAATGCAGTTCTAGAAAATACAGGAAAAGTGATGTGGGAACTCAAAAGAGTATATCTAGAAGCAAGAATCAAAGCAGGTTTCATATAAATGGTCTTTAAGTGGGATTAATGATGAAAGAGATACTGTTTTCAGGAAAACTCATAAAAAACAAGTGCATTATCAGGGAATTTGTGTTAAGTATCAACTGAGCAGAACAAACACAAGTTTATGATAGTTAAGACATAGGTGAGGAGGCAAGAACTTGCTGTGAGTGCCATGGGCTAAAGTAGGACTTCAAGGAATAACAGTGTTTATATGGGGAATAAAACAGACATTTGAGATGGAAAGAATAGAGAATGAGTTGTATTTTTTCTCAAGGTGGACCTCTAGCACAGTGGTTATGTCACAGCATGGGATGCCTGCATCTCATTTTCTAGGGTCTGGCTTTGACTCCTGGCTCTGCTTTTGACCCAGCTTCCTGCTAAAGTGCACTCTATTGAATTGACAGAAGGTGATGGCTCAACTAGTTGGGTTCCTCCCACCTACATGGAAGACTTGAATTGAGTTACAGTCTCCTGGCTTTGGCCTGGTCCATTCCTGGTTACTGTAGGCATTTGGGGAGGGAACCAGCAGATGGAAGACTCTCTCTCTCTCTCTCTCTCTCTCTCTCTCTTTCTCTCTCTCTCTATCCCCAGATGGAAGACTCTCTCTCTCTCTCTCTCTTTGTCAAAAAAAAAAAATAATTAAAAAAATAGTGCCTGACATTCTGGCACAGCAGGTTAAGCTACTGCCTGTGATCCCATATGAGCACTGATTCAAATCCTAACTATTCTGCTTCTGATCCAGCTCCCTGCTAATGCGCCTGGGAAAACAGTGGATGATGGCCCACGTACTTGGGCCCTTGCCATACATGTGGGAGAGCTGAACGGAGTTCCAGGCTTCTGGCTTCTGCCTGGCCCAGCCCTTGCCAATGCAGCCATTTCCAGCAGATGGAAGATCTCTTTAGCTCTCTGTGTCTCTTCTGTAACTCTGTCTTTCCAGAAAATAAATCTTTTTAAAATTAATAAATCATAAGTTAATCTAAAATTTTCTCAGGCAGCTGACATTGTGGTGTGGTGATTTGGGCAGCCACCTGCAATGGCAGCATCTCATATAGGTCCCTATTCGAGTCCTGGCTGCTATATTTCTTATCCACCTCTTGTTAATGTGCTTTGGGAAGCAGGGGAAGATGAACCAAATGTTTGGACCCCTGCTACCCATGTGGGAGACATGGATGGAGTTCCAGGTTTCTAGCTTCCACCTAGCCAAGCCTCTGCTGTTACAGTCATCTGGGGGAGTGAACCAGAAGATGGAAGACACGCCTCTATCTCTCTCCAACTTTGCCTTCCAAATAAATAAATAAATCTTTAAAAGATGATGGCTAGACTATGGATGGTACCTTGATTACTGGAATTCAAATAGTTGAACAAATAAGTACCCCATCTCAGAAATGCATATACTAGAACTATGAGAATGGTGATAGTGATCTGATTCATGTTTTATTTTCCAATGTACCCAGAAAGCCTAGACAAGAGATACCTATGGTTTCCAAGGACTTTGAAAGTAGAGCCATTCTCTAGTTTGGTATTGAGGATGGACTAGATAAATGCACGTTTCACTTTTACTTATAAATTTATACTCCTGTTTGTCCTATGTTTTCAGTTTGCTCTCAAAGCTAACCTAAAGTCACTGTTTCCAGCTCATCCTCTGTGTCTCCAATAGTCACCAAAGATCAACAGCTGTTAAAAAAGGGTTCCCCTCAAACCCTGAAGAATGGGATGAGGTCATTTATGAGTCATTACTTTCTGTTGCCCAAAGGTTCTGTTGGTTATAGCATGCTGGTTAAGTTGCCCAAAGAATGACGGGAAAGGCAGGCAAGTGGTCTTTTCTTTTAGAGGTGACAAGTTCCAGTGGGAACAATGCTACATCAGAAACAAATAAAACCTGTATTCTGGCTTCAATCTTTGGTAAACTAGTTTAATTTTCCCAGGCCTCATTCCACCTCATCTGTTTTAAAGAGAGCAAAGCATAATTCTATCAGCAATCTTCAGAGAAAAAATTCCAAGCTAAATGCAGAAAGGAGTGAAATTAAGATACAACAAGTGATAGCCTGTCACATACACTATGTCATTTAACCTACCTAAATATCTCTTGAGATAGAATTATTAATCTGCATTCTGTAGAGGAGAAAATAATGGCCAAAGTCCACACTGTTAATGGTGGTATCAAGATTTCAAAACAGATCTTTGTTAACCAGATCATCATAGTCTCCATCACTTTCAAATCCAAACTTAGATATTATTCTTTTTGCTCAGTTATTATCGCACTAAGAAATAAATGCCTAATAAGTGTTTTTCTTCACAATGAAGACAATAATAAAGGAAAAAAAAAGGTGCTGTTCCTTTGGCCACCTGTTTGGATATAATTTATTTTTCCCCAAATTCTTAGGTTTAAAAGAAAAAAAAAGGCCACAGAAAGACAGTTCCACCAAGTGGCTGAGCAAGTCCATTTACTCCAACAATCACAAAAATTCACCCCAATTTCCACCTATACCGAGGAACCCATGCCTTGGCCACGTCTAAAAGGGCCTGGGCTGGGCCAAAGCTCAAGCTTCCTCCTCCAAACAAGTTCAGCCCCTCCTTAAAGAGCCGGCACACCCAAAGCAGCTCCTCCTCCGTGGTTCCTCCCAGGGCCTCGCGTTCTGTACCCCCAACAGCCTAGGCTCCCACCTTAATCCCCTGCCTCCTCCTACCTCTCTTTACAAGCATCTAGGTGCTTGCTACTGCTTAGTGGGGTTACCTGGGAGCGCTGGCTGTCTTAATTCTGCTCTCGCCAGCTGTGACTTTGGCTGTGTGGGGTTAAGCCAAAGGCAAATCTTACCACTTAGGAGGATTGAGAGCGGTGAGCCAAGGCAGACAAGACAAATCCATCCATTCTAACCCCTTTCACTTCTTCCACGAAGCCTCCTCCCTAACTTAGTCCTTCTTTGCCCAACCTTTTAGCAAAGTCATTTTCCCTTGAGTTGTTTCATTTGATTAGGACATGGTGTCCTTACCCTTCCGTTCCCCCACCCCCTTCTAAAACCCACAGGAGAGAAGTGGTGTGTGTGTGTGTGTGTGTGCGCGCGCGCGCGCGCGCTCGAGCTTGTGTGGAGCGGGGGAGGGAGGAGGGTGTTGTAGAATCTAGACGGAAGAGATGGGAGCGGATGGGTTCTAATCCGGAGTCACTTACCGCCCATGTCACTAGCTGAGGACTCCTGAAGTGTCCGGAGCTCATGCGATCCTCCAGGAGGCTCATACTCCTGAGCTGATCGAAAGACAGCTGTTCCCCTCACACCCGCCCCTGTCTGACAGCGCGCCAGGCGATGCGCTCTCGTCTTCTCTTTCTCAGTCCCCCACCTCCCCTTTTTCTCCAGGATAGAAAATGGGGAGGGGGACGAAAAGGGAGAGAGTCAATTCAGACCCAGCTGGACCACCCTCAGAACAAGGAAAACAAAGCTCTCAAGCATCCAACCCAAAAATCAGGGGCCGGCAGAACAGACTTCCTAAAAAGAATCCTCCTCCTGCAGCGTTTCCTCGGCTAAAAATAAAGTGGGTTCGCTGGGCCGAGTTGGCCAAGGCCGAAGATCCTCCGTTCTCCTTTTACCTCCACCAATTCAGTTCCGGCCAAGCCCACTCTCCACCCATCCTCTGAACTCCACACACCCTTGAAAAGGAGAGGGCAGGGAGCAGGGGCTAAGAAAACCAACCCAAACCTCAAAATACTACTTGAACACAAAGTTGAGTCAGAAAAGGAATCCTTCAAGACAGGAACCCACGAGGAAATATCACAAGAGGATCGCCATTGCCACCGTACACCCCAGCGCCTTTCTAAAAAGAAAAAAGGGAGGAGAAAATGCCGATGATTGGTAAGAACATATAGCCCAGCGCAGGGCCTTCGGCAAAAAACCGCAGCAACTCGCGCGGGTCCTCTGGGGCGGGGTTTCTTGGAGGCACCTAGCTGCCTCACTGGGGACCTTGCGCCCCCCGCGAGTCAGAATCTAAAAGTGCTCTCTGGGCAACCTGAGTGGGTGGAGTGACTCTGTCTTTCTCCGCCCTGCTAGGCCCAGAGGAGAGGTGTGACTATCGTGAAGACTCCACCTAGGGTGGAGTTCCTTAAAAGGGACTGGAGGCCGCTAGAGGAGAGAGCAAAGTGGGAGGAGGTGAAGGGTGGGGCTGAGAAGGCGGAGGGAGTAGGGAGGGGGTGGGGCGGGGCCCTGGGCTGAGAGAGCTGGCCTCGCCCCTGGCGGACGCCTCCTGCTGTTTCAAGCAGCAGCGGCGGCGGCGGCATCAGCAGCAGCAGCAGGTACAACTCAGATCAATTCCAGTTCCTTATTCGTCCCAGAAAGAGGCTTGCGGACAAACCGCTTGGTTACCTATTCATTCAGGTCATGCTAACTCTCCAGGGGTGGGTGACAGAGGTACAAAGATTGGAGCAGGGAGCTGTCTGGGAAGAAAGGCATGGGGAAAGGGAAAAGGAAGAAAGCTGGTGCAACTGGAAGTGATATTTACCGTCTTAGTTCTCCATGGTAACAGTGTGACACCAGCAAGAAGAGCGAGGTCACAGTGTCTTCTCTACGATGAGGCTGAGGAATGGAGATTAGATCTGGGTGCATTTTCTACTAAGAGATAAGGGAAGGCCATGAGGGTAAAAGGAATGGGTGGGGATAAGGAGGAGTTGAAGGGTGTGGCCCAGCAGGGAGACTTAAGGCTTTCACAATCTTGAAGATACTTGATCTCTAAGAATAGAGTTCTCAGTCCCCCTGATACCAGCATCTCAGCCAGACATTGGGGTGGATACCTGTAGAGCTGAATCTATAGGATAAGAGCCACATTTCCAGGATTTCTTTACTTTGCCTGAAAGTCTCTCTCTAGTTCATTTGAATCGGAAGCCAGAAAGTCACAAGCAACCCTTTCATTACCTTTACCTACCACAATTTTTTTAAGTGGAGGAAAGGAAAAAGAGACAAGAAACAAAGCAGAGGAAGAGTGGGAGCAGTGAGACAGGAGAAATAATAGCTATCATGTATTCAACACCTAATATGGGCAAGTCACTGGGCCAGGTGGCTTTTACATTCATTATTTCTCCATTTATTTCTGGCAACAACCCTGTGAAATAGACACTATTATATTCCTTGTGCCCTTCCTTTTTTTTTTTTAAATAAAGACACCTGAAGGTCATAACCCAGTACTTCTCAACACATAGGTCCATTTGTTTGTCATTTCTACTTGAATGTATTCTAAGTAACTCATCTTCCTTCTTCCCACCAAAACACTGCATTCTTCCTCTTGTAGGTCACCAGCTACCAGATGACATCACCAAACACCTCAACATTCAAGACAGGATGCTGGAACTCATCTTTCAACCACTATGATCTGGCCTCTGCCTAAGTCTCAAGCAGCAGAGTTTTGCTGCTCTCCTGGGCTTTGCCTGGACTGCAAATCCCACAGAATGCTAAACTTTCCAACCCCTATGCCTTGAATCACCTTACTTTCTTTGTTTGAAATGGCCTAACTTCTTTTTTTTTTTTTAAAGAACAGCCTTTTTAAAAAATATTTATTTATTTATTTGAAAGTCAGAGTTACACAGAGAAAGAAGGAGAGGCAGATCACTCCCCGATCTGATGCCAGGAGCCAGGAGCTTCTTCCGGGTCTCCCTTGCAGGTGCAGGGGCCCAAGGACTTGGGCCATCGTCTACTGTTTTCCCAGGCCACAGCAGAGAGCTGGATCAGAAGAGGAGCAGCCAGGACTCGAATCAGCGCCCATATGGGATGCCGGCACTGCAGGCGGTGGCTTTACCCGCTATGCCACAGCACCAGCTCCAGAAATGGCCTTCTTTGTCTACCTTCTAGAAATGACTAACTCAATGTCACCTCCCCTTCTTATTTAATTCTTTCAGGAAGAGTTGACGATTGCTTATTCTGTGCCCCTCTCTACCTCAGGGTTATATTTGTTGATCTAATTACCTCTCCCTGTAAGATTATAAGATTTATGAGATTAGATGCCAGGATATCAACCACGTGGCACAGTGGGTTAACGTGCTGCTTGCCACATGGATATCCCATACCTGCGTGCCAGTTTGAGTCCCAGTTGCTCTGTTTCTGATCCAGGTTCTTATTAATGCAACTTAGAAAGGCAGCAGAAGATTGTCCACTTAGTTGGGCCCCTGCTGCTTGGAGTTCCAGGCCCTTTGCTTAGGCCTGGTCAAGCACTGGTTGTAGTAGCCATTTGGGGAGGAAACCAGTGGATGGAAGATTCTGTCTCTCTCTCTCTCTCTCGCTCGTTCTCCCTCTCCCTCCATCTCTCTCATCCCTCCTCATTTCTGCCCTTGTCTCTCACTCTATTTTTTTTTTATCAGGCAGAGTGGACAGTGAGAGAGAGAGACAGAGAGAAAGGTCTTCCTTTGCTGTTGGTTCACCTTCCAATGGCCGCCGCGGCCAGCGCGCTGTGGCCAGCGCACCGCGCTGATCCAAAGGCAGGAGCCAGGTACTTATCCTGGTTTCCCATGGGTGCAGGGCCCAAGCACTTGGGCCATCCTCCACTGCACTCCCTGGCCACAGCAGAGAGATGGCCTGGAAGAAGGGCAACCGGGACAGAATCCGGTGCCCCGACCGGGACTAGAACCCGGTGTGCTGGCGCCGCAAGGCGGAGGATTAGCCTAGTGAGCTGCGGCGCCGGCCGTGTAGGTACTATTATGATTCCTATTTTATAGATGAGGAAACTGAGGGATGTAGATTAAAGAACTGTACATGTATTAGTTGCATGAAAATAAGTCCCTTTAGGAAAGGTTTTGCTCTTGCAAAAGACTCCCTGTATTACTATGTTATGTTTTTCCACCACCACTTGTAACTGCCCAACTTGAAAGATATGGAACTATATGTTTCTATGGAACCATATAGACAAGTATGCAACGCTATACATTCTTTAAAAAAGAATCACCTTATCTCTTGGATCCTTACTTTCAAAATGCATAAAATTTGGGGAGGGGTGGGTATTTGACACAGTGGTCCCACTTGGGAGTCTCCCCGTCTATACTGGGGTACCTGGTATTTCTGGTTGCTTCTGATCCAACTTCCTGAATGTGAACTCTAGGACATATAAGATGATGGCTCAAGTATGGGGGTCCCTGCCACCCCTATGGGAGAGGCAAAATGAGTTCTGGGCTTCGGCCTGGATGAGCCCTGGCTGTTGCAGGCATTTGGGGAGTAAACCTTAGTGGATGAAAAATCTCTCTCCATGTGTCTCTCAGCCTTTCAAATAAAATGAAAATGAATAAAAATTTTAAAAGCAACATGTTATTATTATAAAACAAAATAAACTTAGGAGAGTATTATTCAATATACGATTCTGAAAACTCTAGCCAAGGTTATTTTTAGCAGCACTGAGAAGTTGTCTCTAAATTCAAGTCCTTGAAAGGACACTGAACTGTTTATAACATAAATGAATGCATTTTTGTGATGGGCAGATGAAAATTAGTAAATAACTAAAGTAAAAATTTGAAGAGTATAGCCACTAGTATTCTTTGTACAGGTGTGATGTACTTTAAGGTCATCCTGAGTTCCTTGTTCAATTTGAGAAGGCAAGAATAGCTGTCAGTTTGCAAACAGCTAAACAGTTTATTTTAATTTTAGCTAATTTATTTTAAGCTTTAGCTTTTTTGTTTGTTTTTGAAATGCTACCTCAACTTTTGAAAAACATAAAATAAATTACTGAAACTTGCCTACACAAACCCAAGATTATTCCCCATTCATCCTGTCATCCATTTAATCAGGACAGTGTAATGAGGACCTGTGTTATATAAAGAACCATGCTAGGAATTTTGGGAGAAATGAGAACATACATTCTCTCCAAGAGGCTCCAGTGGAGGAACCCTTGGTTTCACCATATTCAACATTATTAGTACACGTCTCCCTTTCAAGTCTTAGAAATGGCCTGGTTTCACTCACATTAGGACTCAAAGGTGGCTCACAAGAAACTATGTATCCCATGACCATAGTAAAAGGCAAAAATAGGACTTTCCCCATATATTTTTGCCTTATGACACATCAATAATCAGGATGTGATTGGTGTTTATGCCACAGGAAAGGATGTAAGGGAGAAGGAATGGAAAACTAGGACTTGTGATCAGATTCCTTTTTCTTCTAAGAAGCACCACAGGCTGCCCTGTCTTTCCTCCTTTCTTTAGCTGGTTTAAGAAATAGGCCAAATAGCAACCTGTAATACCTTCACCTCCTTCCATCCCATTCTAAGTCTGATGGAGATTGATCGCTTGAAGAAGCAACCTGTGCTTGACTCTATATAACCAAAGATCAGATAAGGAAGATAGGAGTTAAACACGAGACCTAATCAGAGACAGCTTAGAAGTATGCAGACACCTCACATATAAGTACCCACAAGATGCTGTTCTCTCCTTCTCCTCTTCCTCCTCCTCCTCCTCCTCTCCTCCTCCTTTTCCTCCTCTTCCTCTTCCTCCTCCTCCTCCTGAAATCCAGCTGACAAACTACCAGGGTGGAGCCCAGCCTGAGGGCTGAAGGGAGGGGAGGAGGAAAAGCTTCCATAAGAGGACTCCACCCTCTCTGCTCCCAGTAGAACAACAACAATTTTAAAAAAAAGTTTGAAGAGCTGGGGCTGCGAGGAAGGTGGGGCAGAAAAAGATGAAGTGAGGAAGGTGAGGAGCCTAGGAAGGGGAGGGAATTTAAGCAGTATATAAACAGAAAAACTTGCATTCTTAAGGCACAGTTATGTATAGAACAATAAATGTTTAACTGAAACCAGTGCATAACTCAGAGAAAGCTTTCCATAAAGGTTAATTATTATTCTTAGCTAGGACAGTTAGCTGTGAAATCTACCAAATAGGTTGAGTCTCTTTCTGGCCATTGAGACCATGCCCCCATATTTCCCATATCTGTTGTGTGTGTGTGTATATATATATATATATATACACACACACACACACACACACCAATTTATAAACATTACTAACTAAACTGCTTGCCTGGAACACTCAGAGGCATTATTAAATTCAGTTTAGGAGTGACCAATAGACCAGAAGTATGTGGCTTGAGTTTGAAATTCTCCTGGCACAGCTCCATTGCAGACAAGCTCTAGCAAGCCTATTGACTCCTATTAGTGTAGTTGTCCCTCAGGCTACTAACTTTATGAGCAAAGAGCTTAACTGTGTGTGTGAGTGAGTGAGTGTGTGTGTGTGCGCGCGCGCATGTGTCTGTGTGTGTTAGGGCCAGGGGGGTGGGTATGCATGGATGCCTCACACCCTTTTTGACCCTAGAATCTACCACACCCATAAACTGGAGGAGGGAAGAGGCTTTATAATCAGCAACCAAGTCAAACCAGAAAAACTGGGAGCGTCAGTCTCACCTACAGGAAAGGGACAACATCCTGAATCTTATCCCCAAAATGTGAATTTCTGAGTCAGGGAAGGAACTTAGTTACTGTACAAGAAATAGGCCTGGATTCTTGGTTTCATATTAAACAAATAAATATATGAGATTGTCTAAGGAAATATATAAATAGAACAGGAACTCCTTTATCACTGAGCTAATCCAAAGAGGCGCCAGGGCCCTGAAAGCTCCCAAAGGCAGGCTCATACTTATCATCCTTGTGATACTTACCACAAGCAACTCTCACTTCCCCAACAGAGGGGGGTGTCTGTCCCCACTTTCCCCCAAACCAACAGGAGATTGGCCTTTATCCTTCTGTTCATTGCAGTCTTATCATTTTCCTCATGAAGTAAAACGAAGAAAGAAGGGGCAATATTCCTTTAGTGCTTTCTTTTTTTAATATTAAGATTTATTTATTTATTTGACAGGCAGAATTACAGACAGAGAGAGGGACAGAGGGAGAGAGAGAAAAACAGAAAGGTCTTCCATCAGCTGGTTCACTCCTCAAATGGCTGCAAGGGCCAGGGCTGAGCATATCCAAAGCCAGTACACTTTTCAAGGTCTCCCATGCAGGTGCGGAGGCCCAAGGACATGGACCATCTTCCACTGCTTTCCCAGCCCATCAGCAGATAGCTGCATGAGAAGTGGAGCAGCCGGGACTCAAACTGACACCTATATGGGATACTGGCTCCACAGGTGGAAGCTTAACCTCCTATACTACAGCACTAGTCCCTAGTGTTTTCTTAAAACTATTCTACAAACGCATCTATTGAAATATTGCACCATTACTCTTTATTTCTTCTGTTCTTTGTTTGCTCAAATGGCCCTGCACTGTGGTAATCATTTCCATCAAGTCAACACCACAAATATAGTTGGAGAAATCTACCATGGAGCCACAATGACAGGACATTACCTTCTCAAATCAGGCCAGCAATGAATTTAAGACTAAGATAGATTAGCAGTAATATTTTACATCCTAAGATAGGTTAAAAGATTTGACCAATGATGACAGTCTAAAAAGTATGTCATGAGGATATAGACAATGATACTTGGTTGTATGCTGTAAATATGATGTGAAAAGAATATACATAAATATGTTGAAAATAAAACTTTGGAGGCACACCATCTTAGCAAGATTTATAGACCCAATTTCAGAATGGTGTACAAAGGATGTAAAGAGGTTATTTCATTTTTAAGCATGTGGTATGCAAATAGTGGCATAAAAGGTTATTTTAGGTGTTACATAGATAAATATTGTCTAATAGTGTGTATTTATTTTTATGGTTACCTTCTATTTATGGAGAGTAAAATGCTTTCCATTTATGGTAGTGCTATTTTTGATAACATTTACTTTAGTACAATATGCCATTTCATTTAAAGAAGCATTTTAAGTACATGATGGTTCAGATGGTACTCAGATATGGTCTAGGTCATGAAGGTGAAACACAAATAATTGAACTTCAGCAAACAATGACTGAATCTAATTCTCATCTCAATTTGGTACATGACACTTTCTTAAAAGATGTATCTGAAAGGCAGAGTTACAGAGAGGCAGGGAGAGAGAGAGAGAGAGAGAGAGAGAGAGAAAGGTCTTCCATCCTATGGTTCACTCTCCCAGATGGCTGCAATGGCTGGAGCTGTGCCTATCTGAAGCCAGGAGCCAGGAGCTTCTTCCAGGTCTCCCACATGGGTGCAAGGACACAAGCACTTGGATCATCTTTTTGCAGCTTTTCCAGGCCATTAGCAAGGAGTTGGATTGGAAGTGGAGCAGCTGGGATTTGAACTGGTGTCTATATGGGATGCCAGCACTGCAGGCAGCAGCTTTACCTGCTGTGCCACAGCATCATCCCCAGTAGATGACACTTGATTAAGAGGAAGATCTTATCCTTAAATTGATAAATATAAATAAAGCAAGATTGTCTCCTCTTCCTGTTCCCATGGCAGAACTGTTAATAGAACATGGAATTTTCCCCCTGAACCTAGGTGAATGTCTTGTACTCTTCTTTCTTGAATCTCCAATTTGAGATAAAGAGACCTCTTCTGGCTCTTATAATAGTCTGGCATACCTCTTTTACAGGGCTCTCCACATTTTAGCACACTTATCATTTTTTAAGGATTTTTTTATTTTATTTGAAAGGCAGAGTGAGAGAGAGAGAGAGAGAGAAAAGAAGAAGAAGAATGAGGAGGAGGAGGAGAAGGAGGAGGAGGAGGAGAAAAGACAAAGAGAGAAAAAGCTCTTCCATCCACTAGTTCACTCCCCAAAATGGCCACAATGGCTGGAGTTGGACCAGACCGAAGCCAGGAGCCAGGAGCTTCCTATGGGTCTCTCACGTGGGTTCTTGGGGCCTAAGCATTTGGGCTACAATCTTTTGCTTTCCCAGGCACATTAGCAGGGAGCTGGATCTGAAGTGGTGCAACTGGCACGAAAACCGAGTCCCACATGGGATGATGATGCTGCAGGTGAAGCTTAGCCTACTATACCACAGCACATGCCCCTACACCTACCTTTTTATACAGCATCTGACTGTCAAATCCTTGAGGTCCAGGAATTCAGTCATCAGTAGTTCAGTTATTTTAATGCTTTTACCTCAGAGCACAATGCCTAGCATATGACAAGTGCCTAATAAAAGTTTGTAGAATGAAATAATTCAGAGTTACAAATGTCTGTGTATTGATATTCACTTTACTACTTTAACTCTGTGACCGTGGATAAGTTATTTAACCTACCTGGGCCTTTGTCTCCTCATTTGTAAAATAATGATACTAACAGTATCCACTACATATGTTCTTCAGAGGATTATGTAAATTAATACATTGTATGTTATATTCTTAGACTAGTACTTGTTACAGAGTAAGTACATTGTAAACTTTTGCTGTTACAGATCGAGTATCCCTAACCTGAAAATACCAAATCCAAATCAGAAACTATTCTTGTGCCAACATGATGCTACAAGTGGAAATTTCCACATCTGTCCTCATGCAGTCACAATCAAAACTCAGGAACACTAAAAACATTGTATAAAATTACCTTTAGGTTATGTGTGTGAGATATAAATTTTGTGTTCACATCTGGGTTTCATTCCTGAGTTATCTCATTATTTATATCCAGCTATTCCAAAATCTGAAAAATTCCTAAACTCAAAACACTTCTGGTCTCAAGCATTTTTGATAAAGGATACTTAACCTATTATGCTGAACTGAAATATGCCTTCTTAAGATTTATATTTACTACAAAAAAGACAATAAAAAAGGCCAAAAAATTTCTATTTGCCGATCTTGTATTCACATCTGGAGAAATACAGAAGTCTACTCCTTGCATGTTCATATCCCTCAGATGACTCAACTTCAATCCTCTCCTATAAACACCACAGGGGTGGGAGACCTTTTTTTCTCCCAAAGGCCATTTGGGTATTTGTAACATAAATTGTGGGCCATACAAAATTATCAACTTAAAAATTGTCTGTTATAGATTTATTGAATTTCACATTCTACCTGCAGTTGCCTTGGCAGGGCCAATCTAAAATGATTCAGCAGGCCTTATATGGCCCTCAGTCTGGATGTTCCCCACTCCTTATATGACATAAGTTTTATATTCACTTTCTGCTTGCTATCTTGGTTGGGTGAGCAAAACAATAAAAGTCCCTTGGCCAGGGATGTCATCTCATAGAGACTAAAATGCTTCACTATATTATTTACCAGGTAGAGAAGTGCAAGGATAAGAGTATATGTTTCTATTATCAGAAAAACAGAGATGAGGGCAAAGGAATATCACCTCAAAATTAAATATTATAATGAAAGTTGAAAGATTCCAAATGTTCAAAAGTAAGGTATTGGGTAGTCCTATTGTTTGAATAAAATACCGTTCCCAAACTCAAGTAGTTGATTAAACCTCAAAGTAATAACTTGATGGTATGGATAGCGTGAAATCTGAATTCAATTATAATGTCTAGGAGGTGGGCCTATTGGGAGGTCCTTAGGTCACTAAGAGCATGCCTATGGAAGTAGTTCTCACAAGAGGGTTGGTTATAAAAGCTTAAGCCAGGCTCAGCCACTCTGTTTCCTGGCTCATCATGTTACCATTCTGCACATCTACTCTTACCAAACCAATGGCGTCACCTGATCTTGGAATGTGAAACTCCAGATCCAGAGCCAAAATAACTTTTTTCCTTAATAAGTTGATTCTCTCACATATTTTGTAGTAATGAAACACTGACTAATTTAATTAAATAAATTAGAATTAATTTATGTAATACACTTTTGTGGTCTGAATATGTGCTTCTTCCTCTAATTCACAAGTATAAATCTTAACATTCAAGGTGATGGTATTAAGAAGTGGGGCCTTGAGGCTGGATTTGTGGTGCAGTGGGTTAAGCCAACACTTGCAACACTGGCATCCCATGTCTGAGGGCCATTTCAAGTCTCAGCTGCTCTTCTTCCAATCAGTTTCCCTACTAATATGCTTGAGAAGGCAGCTGAGTATGACCCAAATACTTGGGCCACTTTCACCCATGTGGGAGACCTGGATGAAGCACCAAGTTCCTCACTTTTTCCTGGCCCAGGCTCATCTGCTGTGGACATTTGAAGGATAAACCAGCAGATGTAAGCTCTCTTTGTCTGTCTCTCCCTCCTCCTCTGTTGCTCTGCCTTTCAAATAAATAAATACATTTTTTTAAAAAAGAGAGAGAGAGACTTTTAGGGAGGTGTTTAGGCTTTATCCGCTATGCCACAGCGCTGGCCCCAGGATTAGGACTCTTATAAAAAGGGTTGAGGGAGCAAGTTGTTTGGTTCCCTTTCCATTCTGTCTCTTCTTGCTCTCTTTTTAAAGATTTATTTATTTGAAAGACAAAGTGACAGAGAGAAAGGGAGAGATAGAGAGATCTGCTGGTTCACTTTCTTAATGGTTGCAATAACCAGGGCTGAGCCAGGCTGAAGATGGGAGCCAAGAGATTCATCTGGGTCTCCCATGTGGGTGGCAGGGGCTCACGTACTTGGAATACTCTCCACTGCTTTCCCAGGTGCATTAGCAGGGAGCTGGATAGGAAGCACAGTAGCTAGGACTTGAACTGGTGCTCATATGGGATGCTGGAGCTTCAGGCAGTAGTTTAACCTGATGTATAAAGATGCTGCTCCCCTCCTCCCCCTGCTTCTGTTTCCTCTGCCATATGAGGTCACAGTGTTTTATTTCCACCAGAGGATTCATCAACAAAGTGTCATCATGAGAGCAGAGAGCATCTTGTGCCTCCCAATTTCCAGAGCTCTGAGAAATAAATTTCTATTATTTATAAACTGCCATGTCTGTGGTATTTTGTTATAGTAGCAGGAATAGACTAAACCATAACATTATACCACTATTAAAATTTAAGTTTTTCAAGCATTTTAATGACCATGGAAAATATTTATGTAATGATATCCAGTACAAAAACAGTATACACAAAAATATTTGCACTAATCATTTATATTTTGCTAGACATATACATGGTCACAATTTTTCCCACAGAAGCAAATTTTAGCATTTAAAAAGGGATGGGCAGTAGGATTATAAGAAAAGTTCATCTTATTTAAATTTTTTTTTTAAATTTTATTTTATTTATTTGAAAGACAGAGTTACAGAGAGAGGTAGAGACAGAGAGAGAGGTCTTCCATCCGCTGATTCATTTCCCAGATGGCTGCAATGTCTGGAGCTGCTCTGAACTGAAGCCAGGAGCCAGGAGCTTCTTCCGGGTCTCCTACACGGGTGCAGGGGCCAAAGGCTTGGGCTATCTTCTACTGTTTTCCCAGGCCATAGCAGAGAGCTGGATCGGAAGTGGAGCAGCTGGGAGAAGAACCGGCGCCCATATGGGATGTTGGAGCTTCAGTACAGGGCTTTAACCTACTGTGCCACAGTGCCGGCTCCTATCTTATTTAAATTTTTTTCTATAATAGTCATGTTTATTTACATACTTGGAAAAATATTTGAGTTGGACATAGGATTATAGTTGTTGGTGCAAAAAAGATTATGATATATTTTATTTCCTTTATCATACTTATGTGCTATCCAAATTACTGTACAAATTCGTGTTTTCATATAATCAGAGTAAAGCAAATGAGTGAATTGTTTGTGAAATGGGACCTTATGGGGCCTGTGCCTTGGTGCAGTAGGTTAATCCTCTGCCTGTGGTGCCAGCCTCCCATATGGGCACCAGTTCTAGTCCCGGCTGCTTCACTTCCATTCCAGCTCTCTGCTATGGCCTGGGAAAGCAATACATGATCACCCAAGTCCTTGGGCCCCTGCACCCATGTGGGAGACCGGGAAGAAGCACCTGGCTCCTGGCTTCGGATTGGCACAGCTCCGGCCATTGCAGCCATTTGGGGACTGAACCAACGGAAAGAAGACCTTTCTGTCTATCTCTCCCTCTTACTGTCTGTAACTCTTACCTGTCAAATAAAATAAATATAGTCTTTTTAAAAAAATGGCATCTTATAACCATTACATGCCTGGGTCATATAATTTTAAGTAAAGGATGCCATGGAGCATATATATTCAACACTAGTAATAAGAATCATCATATCCTATCTTACCTAGACTATCAGTTGCATCTCAATTGGTTTCCTTGACCACTTTTTCCCTCATTAATTGCAGCTAGGATTGACCATTCCAAAATCATAAATTTCTCAAATGTTTCTCATTGTCCTCAAGATAAAAATCAGAATCTCTGTGCCATTCAATAAAAGGTTTTAGGAATGGCTTATATTTTACTGCACAGTCTCATTTCCTCAGTCTGGGTTTGCTATCTGCTTAGGACAATGATTTGCAAGCTGAAGTTCACAAGTGCATGCTGTGTTCATCCTTCTTATGCATTGGGCAGAACAATTTTCCTCAGTTACAATAGTCAAAATTTATAATTAGGTATATTAAACATTTGTGTGATTTTGTTTTCTAGGCTTGCATCTCCCACCAGACCTCTTTCAGTGAAGGTGGAATCCAAGTCAGTTTTAATCACAGATATAATCCATTGCTTATAGGGGAGTAGTTGCTCAATAAATATTTCTCAACTTTACTGACTGGCTGGTGGAAGAATATCCACATTTTCTTTTTGCATGCAGTATTCATCTTTGATTTTCCTAATCTAAACAATGCTTGCATGTATTTGGATGGCAAGTGATCATAGTAGTGGGGATAGACTAAGTTGTAGTAGGTTTTCTTACTCATGAATGACAATTGGAGAAAAAGCTTGTGGCTGAAATTACTCTGTATTTCCATAAAGAAAATAGACATTTAGGGGGCGCTTGCTATGTACCAGTCTCCAAGTACTTTAAATCAACATACGAAAGTGCTATCTCTATCCCCATGTCTATTGCAGCACAATTCACAATAGCTAAGATATGGAATCAACCCAGATGTCCATCAACTGTTGACTGGATAAAGAAATTACAGAATATATACACTATGGAGTACTGCTCAGCTATAAAAAAAAATGAAATCCTCTCTTTTGCAACAAAATGGATGCAACTGAAAAACCATTATATTTAGTGAAATAAGGCAGTCCCAAAAAGACAGATATCATTTGTTTTCCCTGATTTGAGATAACTAATAGAGTACCTGAAATGTAATGTTTTGGAGTAAAATAGACAATTTGAGATAAAAAAAATCATATTTGGCTATTGTCAGAACCCCATAAGTACTATTGTCCCCATTTTACAGAGGAGGAAATTGAGGCAGAAAAGTTCATTAACTTTGCTATGCTCACTTAGCGTATCATCCTTTAGTTACCCTGATTGTATCTGTGTAAAATAAACATAGGATGTGCTTCATGATCCTCAGAAATAGATAGTAGAGGTCTGGATAAGCAATTATTTTAAGCCTGTAGAGGCTTTCCCAAATTACAATCATTTTTGAAAGTTCATACATATTTATGGCCATGCCCCATTGGAATGATAACAGGAGAGATTACTCCAGTCATGATTGAAGTAGAAGTGAAGCCAGAGGCACTTTTTCATGGTAACCAAAAAGACTGTTTGCTGTCAAACAGCTTTAGAATTAAGCCTGACCATTCTAGCCAGTATTATTCAAATTTTAAAGTGCCAAAATGCTTGTTTTGCATAAAATAATCAAGATAGTTTGTTATGCTTACAGTCAAGTATGTGTCACATAATATAAAGTATTTTGCCAAAAAAAATAATATTGAAAATGAAAGTACAAAATGTCAGATTCTTTATTCAGATTTAACAGACTGTTACAAAGTATAGAACAGAAATATAAGAGTATTGCATAAAATACATTTATGAGAGAAACATAAAGTAGGTAACAGGTTTGTGGGAATAGTACATATTTTGTGAAAAAATGTGCCTTGCACAGAATTAAGATTTCATAAAAGCACTTAAAACTCCAGTATATCATGGTTCTTACACTTTAGCATGAGTCACAATCACCTGAAAGTCTTGTCAAAACACAAATTTCAGGGCTCTACTCCCCGAGTTTCTTTTCTTTTCTTTTTCTTAAAGATTTATTCATTTATTTGGAAGAGTTACAGAGAGAGAAAGGAGAGACGGAGAGTGACAGAGATCTTCCATCTGCTGTTTCATTCCTCAAATGGCAGCCAGGAGCCAGGAGCTTCATCCAGGTCTCTCACAGAGGTGCAGGGGCCCAATTACTTCGGCCATGTCCTGCTACTTTCCCAGGCTCATAAGCAGGAAGCTGGATCACAAGTGGAGCAGCTGGAACACAAACTGGCACCTATATGGGATGCCAGTGTCAGAGGTGGTGGCTTTACCCTCTACACCACAGCACCAGCCCCTACCTCCAGAGTTTGATATACACACAGTAATGATGGGTGGGGCCCAAGAACTTTCATTTCTAAAAGTTTGCAGGTGATGTTGATAGTGTTATTCTGGGGACTACACCTAAGGAACTAATGGTCTGGGTTTTGCTCTTCAGGGAATGGAAAAATACACCATGCACATGTAATATTGTTCCAGAAGGTGTCAGAAACCAAGAGTTGCCTGATCCATAGACAGTACTTTTTGTTGATCTTCAGAGCAAGGAATGTTTTGTATCATTAATTAGAAAAGAACTCTCGGGGCCAGCGCCACGGCTCACTTGGCTAATCTTCCACCTGCGGCACCAACACCCCCAGTTCTAGTCCCGGTCAGGGCACTAGATTCTAGTCCTGGTTGCTCCTCTTCCAGTGCAGCTCTCTGCTGTGGCCCGGGAAGGCAGTGGAGGATGGCCCAAGTGCTTGGGCCCTGCACCCGCATGGGAGACCAGGAGGCAGCACCTGGCTCCTGGCTTTGGATCAGCACAGCACTGGCCGTAGCAGCCATTTTGGGGGTGAACCAATGGAAGGAAGACCTTTCTCTCTGTCTCTCTCTCACTGTCTAACTCTGCCTCTCAAAAAAAAAAAAAAGAAAAAAGAAAAGAAAAGAAAAAGAAAAAGAAAAAAAAAAAGAACCCTTGGGATCGGTGTGGTGGTATAGTAGGTTAAGACTTTGCCTGTGGTGCTGGCATCCTATGTGGGCGTCCATTTAATTTCTGGCTGCTTCACTTCGGATCCAGCTCTCTGCTTTTGGCCTGGGAAAGCAATAGAAGATGGCTCAACTGCTTAGATCCCTGCACCCGTATGGGAGACCCAGAGGAAGCTGCTGGCTCCTGGTTCAGATTGGCCCAGCTCTGGCCATTGCAGCCATTTGGGGAGTGAACCAGTGGACCAAAGATCTGTCTCTCCCTCTCTCTGTCTGTAACTCTGCCTCTCAAATAAATGACATCTTTAAGTAAAGAATGACACAATTAGAGAAAAACAATGATGATGACGAGCATGATGATGATTATGATGATGATGACAGTGGGTTATCATAATGGAGCACTATGTTAACTACAATATTAGCTTTATTTAATCACCCTACAATTTATTATTCCTGTTTTACAGCCATATATATGTACCAGGATGTGTGTGTGCTTAATTTCTACTGCTCAGAATTTTCAGAGTCAGTCTCAGTTTTTCACCAGTTTTTAATTGGGCAGATGAGGAGGAAGTCAAGGATGGTGAAGAGTGAGTAGAGGACACAGGTCAGGGGACATTCCCATTTGAATATTTCTGGGTTCCAGCCTCATAACAAAGGATCATTTTTTTCCCTTTCATTAATGGAGGTTTTTTAGTCTGACAGAAAAAGCAAGTCTGGTAACATTATAACTGTGAATTCTCAATTGCTAATACCTAGGGCTTAAGTCCTTCCATTTTAATCATTTGTCTTTCTTCACAGAATATCTGCCAGGCTGACCTTTCCTGCTGCAGAAGCCATGGTAATTGGTCACTGATCATCTATGCTTGATTATATTGCAGTTCTTAAAGAGGCTCAGAATGGGTTTCCTTCATGGCCTATCACAGGTGATGCCTGAACAGTCACTTGGTTGAGGGCTTCCACTCCTAAAGAACAACAAGTTTAGACTTTTACTCTTATTGCCAAATCATGACATTGAAAGATTTCATAATAAAAATTCAAACCCATG
This sequence comes from Oryctolagus cuniculus, assembly GCF_964237555.1. Classification (NCBI taxonomy): domain Eukaryota; kingdom Metazoa; phylum Chordata; class Mammalia; order Lagomorpha; family Leporidae; genus Oryctolagus; species Oryctolagus cuniculus. The sequence continues at coordinate 39,776,414 of NC_091453.1, read as the reverse complement.
CCTCATGATTGACCACACCCCCTATAGCAAATTATAAAATTTTATAATTATAAACAAGAATATTTTATTTCCATGTGAATACCATTTCATTACATGAGTTTGTTAAAATGTAATTTTGTTTTATGAGAGAATTTAAAATGTACAACAATTTGGGGGACATTGTTTTGATATTTCATTTTTAAAAATATTTTGAGTCAAGGCAGGTGCTGTGTCATAATGGGTAAAGCCACTGCCTGCAGTGCCAGCATCCTATATGGATACCAGTTCAAGTGCCAGCTGCTCCACTTCCAATCCAGCTCTCTGTTATAGCCTGGGAAAGAAGATGGCCCAAGTGCTTTGGGCCATGCACCTGCATGGGAGACCCGGAAGAAGCTCCTATCTCCTGGCTTCAGATCTGCTCAGCTCTGGCCATTGCAGCCATTTGGAGAATGAACCAGCAAATGAAAGACTTTCTCTTTCTCTCTCTCTCTCTCTCTCTCTCTCCTCTCTCTCTCTCTCTCTGCCTCTGCCTCCCTATAACTCTCCTTTTAAAATAAATAAATAAATCTTCAAAAATTTTTAAAAAAATTTTAGTGTCTACACACACACACACAAAAGTCATCCAAATTCCTTTGAACTCTGTGGGATCCTACCTTCATGCAGTTACTCCCTTCCCTAAACTGACTCTGGATTCTTTAATCTCACATCTCTACTATCTCAGGGTGAAGGCCTAACCTAATCTTCACAAACCCTTTAATGGCTCTACAGACCTGGATGGACAAGATTCTGAGAAGATTTGTCCCCCTAGAATCTAGGTTAAAATTAAAAGAGTTAAAATTTTTATTGGCATTCCAACTTTCCTCACTACTTATGACCAGTTACTATGACTCAAAATAACAATTATATGTTTCAGTAAAAATATGTTAGATTTTTTACACTTAAAGCTTCAATTGATTATATCACTAAAATATTATGAGTCCTTTTGATCTGCATAGTCCATTGCTCAGAAAGAATGACAATCTGCTTATAATAAAAGGAAAAGATTATTGGTTTCAAGATAAGACATTGGTGTAACTTTTTTGCAAGTTTTTATGCAGAAAACAGCCAATTTATTTAGGAATTCCTTTCACAGAACACTTTTTGAACCAGAAAAATGACTTTTTTTATCATACCCCAAGATACATGCATATACACTATTAAGCAGGACTCTGCTTTCTATCATTCTTATCCAAACCCTTGAATCAGCTCCCAGAACTTCTGCCTAGGCATAATACCTTATTATAGTCTTCATGTAACAGAGGGGAGTTTGCATATTTTATCTCATACCTCAGATAACTATAGAGTTTTCAAATAATTTAATCCAGAGCATCAAGGTTCTGTGATTCCTGCCACTAGGATCAAGTTACCATAGAATCCCCCTCTGCACAGAAACAGGCATTAATGATGGGTTTTTCTTCCTGCTGTTGGAATATGAAGTGAGTAAAGTGATTCTGTCTCTCATTAGGGCCACTGCTGTATTGGCTGCTCAGTAGTCTCATATCTGACCTGATTAGTTAATTTGATTTGGTCATTTCCAGGGGTCTAGAAACTTGGAACTCCTACTAAGCATTCACTTCAAGAAAGCATTGTCGGGCCGGCACTCCGGCACAGTAGGTTAAAGCCCCAGCCTGCAGCACCAACATCCCATATAGGCACCGGTTCAAGTCTGGGAAGGCAGTAGAAGATGGCCCAGGTCCTTGTGCCCCTGCACCTGTGTGGGAGACCTGCAGGAAGCTCCTGGCTCCTAGCTTCAGATCAGCTCAGCTCTGGCTGTTGCGGTCACTTGTGGAGTGAACCAGCAGAATAGAAGACCTCCCTCTCTCTCTCTCTCTCTCTGCCTCTACCTCTCTCTGTAACTCTGTCCTCAAATAAATAAAATAATAAAAAAAGAAAGCACTGTCTTCACCTTGTTGCTCTGTATCCTTATTCCCGATCCTAGCTTACTTCTCTATTTCAATAGTTTGCTTGTGAGAATACCTGCTAACTTAGAATGTTTTCTTCTCTCAAAGTTATACTTCCCCCTATTCAGAGACTTCAGTAAAATCCCAAGAAGCAATGCACAGTAGACTAACCAGGTTTGAGTGGGGAAATGAATCCCTCTTACAAGCCCTTCTGATCTCTTTCTTGAGTACACCCCATATTTTCATATTTTAAACATACAATTAAGAATGACAAGGAAGAATCCTGGATCCTACAATTGCAATTAGATGGAACCTGAAGCAATTAGACTTTTATTTCATTCTAGTGAGTTTTACCATGAAAACACTATTAATTATGAGAACTTTCACATCACTGGACTTGTAGTAAAGATTTGCTGGTTTCTAATGCACGCTACATATGAGTATGAAAATATTATCAAGATGTGGCTCACTATCCTTCAGTACATCACAAACTGTTAAGATTTTCTATTAGTGATGTTCTGAAACAGGCAGCACATGTTTTCACCACCACTGTGAAAAAAGCCATGCACAAATTTATATTCCTGGCCACCATGGGCCAGCAGAGCCAGATTCTGAGTATCATTAAGGCTTTCCCTTCTTGGAACCCATATATTTATTTGACATATTGCTGTTTGGCCTTTATATATATATATATATATATATATATATATATATATATATATATGCTATGAAAGAAACTTGAGCTAACAAGAGCAGAGAAGGCTTACCTGAGGATGAGTAAAAGCTAACTAGATCTAGAGAAGTATCAGTGGAAGGAATGCCATAAGCAAAGGCCCTGTAACAGGAAGGTCATACGTGTTAAAAAATATGATAATCCAGAGAGGTTAGAGGAAAGTGAGCAAGAGACCATGTACAGCAATTTGAGGCTAAAGATACAGGCAAGGGCCAGATTACACAGGAGATTACAGAAATTCCGAAGAGTATTTTTTTTAAATCCAATGAACTACTAAATATTTTAAAAAGAGGTGTAACATGATCAGATACATGTTTTGAAAATATAACTTTGGTTGCATTATGGAGAACTGATTGGAGGGAAATGTAGTAAACTAGAGGCTGGTGAAGGGCTTTAGCAATAAAGGATAATAATTTTAAATAGATACTGGCAATGAAGATCCAAAATATACAGTTATTATAGAGAAATTTAGGATTTCTTATCAATAGAATTTAGTATTTGATTAAATAATGGCAGTCCAGGAGAGAAAAATATTTAGGATTATTCTTAACCTTTAATGAAGGGCCAGTGTTGTGGCATAGCAGATTAAGCTACCTCCTGCTGGGATGGTATCCCATATGGGTGCCAAGTCTAGTTCCAGCTGCTCCACTTCTGATCCAGCTTTTGGCTAATGGCCTGAGAAAGCAGCAGAAGATGTCCCAAGTGGTTATTCCCCTGCACCCACGTGGGAGACCAGGAAGGGGCTTCTGGCTCCTGGCTTGGGATCAGCCTAGCCTCAACAGTTGTAGCCATTTGTGATGTTAACCAGCGGGTGGAAGATCCCCCCCTCCCTCTCTCTCTCACTCTCTCTGTAACTCTGCCTTTCAAATAAATAAATCTTTTCTTTAAAAACAATTATTGAGAAATAATGGAAAAGAACCATGTTTGAAGAGGAAAGATCATGCGCTTGGTTTTGGGTGTACTGAGTCTGAGGTATCTTTTAGGTAATGTCAAGAAAGCAATCGAATCTGTGGACTTCTTAGGAGATGCATGTTCACTGTGGAAGACCTAAATTTTGCTTCTGCAGGCCTCTTACGTTAATCTCTATAAAAACACTCTCCCAAGCCTCTACTGGGTCTTCTCTTCCAACAGCATTTTAAAATTTATTAAAGTTGACTTGTTCAGTTTAGAGTCAATTTTTTTTTTTATTTTGTCAAAACAACTCTTCTGAATCCTCAGATTAACTCTCAGATTGGTTAGCCATCTTACAATAATGAGGATTGGATCATTTAATATACAGATCACCAGTGTAATGGTGGGACCTTTAGAGTGTCAGTTACATTCCATTCATATCAGCAATAGTAAGAGCAAATCATTATTGAGCACTTAATATGTAATTTATATTATTTGATATACTCTGGAAATTAAAAATTAGTTACGATTTGGTTACTGTCTATAAGAGACTCATAGTTTACTCATCAACTTGACCACTTATCTCTATCTCATAGCATATAATTTAGTAATAGCTGCATTTCTAAATTGGAATGCCACTGATATGTATTGAGTACCTGTTAGGTGTAAACTGTTTAAAATGTTTGAGATGCACTAATACATGGAGGGCAGTTCAGAAGTCTGAAATCAAGGTGTTGGCAGGGTTGGTTCCTTCTGAGAGCTATAGGAGAAGGATCTGGTCCTAGCCTTTCTCCTTAGCTTGTAGATGGCCACTTCTGTTGTTTCACATCATCTTCCCTCTTTTGTCCAAATTTCCCCTTTTTATGAGGTCACTGTTCATATTGGGTTGACTGAAGTCATTGGGCCTACCCTAATGACCTCATATTTGTGATGATGCTATTTCCAAATAAGTTCACATTCTGATATACCAAAAATTTGGCATTTAACATATGAATAGTGTGTGTGTGTGTGTGTGTGTGTGAGAGAGAGAGAGAGAGAGAGAGAGAGAGTACAATTGCGTGTGGCACAATTCAGCTCTTAACTCCTTGTCATAGGATTCTTGTGAAGATTGAAAGAGATAATTCATGGAGCTGGCACTGTGGCCTAGCAGGTAAAGCCACTGCCCGCACTGCTGGCATCCCATATGGGCACTAGTTCAAGTCCCAGCTGCTCCACTTCCATTCTAGCTCTCTGCTATGGTCTGGGAAAGCAGAAGAAGATGGCCCACCTCCTAGGGCCCCTGTACTCAAGTGGGAAACCTAGAAGAAGCTCCTGGATCCTCACTTTTATTCGGTCCAGCTCCAGCGGTTACAGCCATTTGGGGAGTGAACCAGTGGATGGAAGATATCTCAATTTCCATTTCCAGGAGTCTCCTAGTTTCCTGAAGCCAAAAATCATGAATGAAGCTCAACATTGATGGGTTTATCCTGCCAACACTGCAGTGTTAGCACACTTCCCCATTTCTTCCATTTAGGTGGACATTGGGCAGGACGTCAAAGCTAAACTTCATGACTCACTTCTGGCAGTCCAATAAACTCCTGCAGGTAACACAGGGGAAATTCACTCACTCTCTTTTTAAAGTGGTCAGAAATTCAACACATATGACTACTACACATATCATGTTCCAAACATATGCACCACAACATGGAGAATGCCATTGGCAGGGGTGGAAATCTTTGGTGGACTTCTCAGGTTTTGAATTAATGGCATCTATTCCTCAAAGTCCAACACTTCTCACATCTGGAATACCTCTATAGTAATCGTCAGCCAAAGCACAGATACCCCCATCCCATACCAGAAATCATACTCTCAGGGAACCCCCACTGCTGTTACTAATTACCCTACTGCTAAGAGGAAGGCTATACAATTTGCCTGAGAGTCTCTCCCAGTGTTAGTGATCAGGAAATCTAGGGACAGCAAAGAACACAGAAGAACAAAAAATGTGATTAACATTTAAAGTTTGCATATGCTGAATGACACTCTATTACCTACTATCTTTAGAGGCCCTGTGTTCATAAATGCAGGTTGTATAGCTCAGAGCCCATTCATTCTCTATCTCTACACCACTCTGGAAAGGCCCTCAAGATGTTCTCAGGATGTCTATGGGGTAAAAACATTTTATAATAATATAAAGACATTATTTGCCTTTTGCACTATGTTGATATTTGACCTGATGGTGCAAAGAAATATTAAATTATACTGCTAGAACCTTAGTACAAAAAAAGGCAGTGGCAGGAAACAGGACTAGTAGCTATTATATTCTATTATATTACACGTTTGTAGTTTTTACAAAATGCCAATTTTATTTAAGAATGCTATGATGTAGATGTAAAAAATTATTAATTTTATTTAATTTTCATCTTTAATTGTAACTTTAAATTTTTAATTATTCTAATGGTCTAATGGTTAAAAATAATTTTTTATTTATTCTAGTGGTTAATTTTTATTTCTATTGTTATTAATTTTTATTTGTCTGTTGGTTAATTTCCCAAATGGCTGCAGTATCTGGGACTGCAGGGACCTAACAACTTGAGCCATCACCTGTTACCTCCCAGAGTGCAAATTAATGGGAAGCTGGAATCAGATGTATAGCTGGATTCAAAAACATGCATGCTGATATATGATGTGGGCTTCCCAAGCAGCATCTCTTTAAAAATATCTATCTATCTATCTATCTATCTATTTGAAAGTCCTGGTGCCAGGCCATTTTGATTTTAACTGCCCTGGAGCATGTCTTTAAATCTGGTATTGTGATGCCTCTGACTTTGTTTTTGTTGTATAAATATTGCTTTAACTATTTGCAGTCTCAAGTTTCCATATGAATTTTCTTTAAAGATTTTATTTATTTATTTGAGAGCTAGAGTTACAGAGAGATGGAGAGACAGAGAGAAAGGTCTCCACCTGCTGGTTCACTCTCCAAATAGCCAATATGGCTGGAGCTGGACCAATCAGAAGCCAGGAGCTTCTTCTGGGTCTCCCAGGGGCCCAAGCACTTGGGACATCTACTGCTTTCCCAGGCCATAGTAGAGAGCTGGATCAGAAGTGGAGCAGTTGTGACTAAAACTGGCGCCCATATGGGATGCTGGTACTGCAGGCAGACACTTAGCCTACTACCACAGTGTTGGCCTCTCCATATGAATTTTAACATCGCTCTTTCTAGATCTTGGAAGAATGTCAATGGTATTCTGGACTGGGATCTCACTGAATCTGTAAACTGCTTTTGGTAGGATAAACATTTTGAGGTTATTGATTCTTCCAATCCATTAACATAGAATTCTTCCATTTTTAATGTCTTCTATTTTTTCTGTAATATTTTGTACTTTTCATTGTAGAGATTTTGACATCCTAGGTTAGATTTATTCCAAGGTATTTAAACCTTTTTGTAGCTATTGTGAGTGGGGTTGATCTTAAAAGTTCTTTCTCAGGCATGGCATTGTCTGTGTATACAAAGGGTACTGATTTTTGTGTGCTGATTTTATATCCTGCCACTTTACCAAATTCTTTTATGAGTTCCAATAGTCTTTAAGTAGAGTCTTTTGAATCCTCTATAAACAGAATCATGTCATCTGCCAATAAGGACAGGTTGACTTTTTCCTTTCCAATTTGTATTCTTTCAATCACTATGTCTTTCCTAATAGCTCTGGCTAAAACTTCCAGGACTATATTAAATAGCAATGGTGACAGTGGACATCCTTGCTAGTTCTGGATCTTAGGGGAAATGCTTCCAGCTTTTCCCCATTCAACAGGATACTGGCTGTGTGTTTATCATAAATTATCTTGATGGTGTGCTGAGGAATGTTCCTTCTTTGCCCAATTTGCTTTCATCATGAAAGGATGCTATATTTTATCAAATGCTTTCTCTGAATCTATTGAAATAACATATGGTTTTTGTTCTTCAGTTTGTTAATGTGATGCATCACATTTATTGATTTGTGAATGTTGAACAGTCCCTGCATACCAGGGATAATCCCACTTGGTCTGAGTGAATGATCTTCTGATGTGTTGTTGAATTCAATGAACCAAAACAGATCAGTAGACCAATGGGACAGAATAAAAACTCCAGAAATGAATCTACACATCTACAACTAACTCATCTTTGACAAGGGAGCTAAAATCAGTCTCTAGAGAAAGGACAGTCTCTTCAACAAATGGTGCTGTGAAAATTGTATCTCTATGTGCAGAAGTATGAAGCAAGTCCCCTACCTTACATTTTATACAAAAATCCACTCAAAATGGATCAAAGACATAAATCTACAACCCAATACCATCAAATTACTAATGAACATTTGGGAAACTCTGGAAGACATTAGTATATGCAAAGACTTCTTGGAAAAGACTCCAGAAGCACAGGCAACAAAAGCCAAAATTGATAAATGGGAATACATCAAACTACTAGGCTTCTGTACTGTGAAAGAATCAGTCAGCAAAGTGAAGAAGCAACTGACAGAATGGAAGAAAATATTTGCAAACTACACAACTGATAAAAGGTTAATATCCAGAATCTATAAAGATCTCAAGAAGTTTAACAACAACAAAATAAACAATACAGTTAAGAAATGAGAAAAAAGATTAAACAGGCATTTTTTTCAAGACAGGAAATTCAGATGGCCAACAGACACTTGAAAAAATGCTCAAGATCCCTAACCATCAGGGAAATGCAAAACAAAACCAACATAAGGTTTCACCTCATTCCACTTAGAATGGCTCTCATACACAAATCAGCAAACAACAAATGCTGGTGAGGATATTGGGAAAAAGGTACACTAATCCACTGTTAGTGGGAATGTAAACTTGTGCAGCCACTGTGGAATACGGGATGGAGATACTTCAGAAATTGGAATACAGAGCTACCATAGATCCATAGATCAGCCATTCTAATCCTGTGAATTTACCCAAACCAGAAGAACTCAACACACTAAAGAGTTATCTGTACTCCCATGTTCATTGTAGCACAATTCACAATAGCTAAGATATGGAATCAATCTATATGTCTATCAACTTTTGACTGAATAAAAAGATAATGGTATATATACACTGTGGGATACCACCTTGCTGTAAAAAATGAAATCTTGTCTTTTGCAACATAATGGATGCAACTGGAAACCATTATACTTCATAAAATAGCCAATCCCAAAAAAGACAGATACCATATGTTTTCCCTGATCTGAGGTAAGCAATAGTACTTAAAATATAATGTATTGGAGTGAAATGGCCATATTGAGGTTCAATGTTCAATGATACATTCCTTGTCCTTTCTGTTGTGGAACAATGTTTTTTTTTTTTCTTCATACCACTTGTTTAATTCTTTTACTTAGTGTAGGGTCAACTTTACAATCATTAAGTAACCTCAAAGTAGATCGTTGTAAAAACTATGAGCGTGAATGGGAGAGGGAGGAGGAAGAAGGTTTGGAGTGTGGTGGGGTAGAGGGAGGGTAGGCTGTGAAGTATCACTATGTTCCTAAATCTGTGTATATGAAATACATGAAACTTATATAATTTAAATAATTTTTTAAAAAAGAAAGAGTGACAGAGAAGACTGAGAGACAGAGATTTTCCATTTGCTGGTTCACTCCTGAAATACTTGCAGTAGCCAAGGCTGGACCAGGCTGAAGCCAGGAGCCAAGTAATCCATTCAGGACTCCCATATGGGTTGCAGGGACTCAAGTACTTGAGCCATCATCTGCTGTTTTCTCAGGTGCATAGAAGGGAGCTGGATTGAAGATGGAGTAGCCACAACTTGAACTGGCACTTCAATATGGGATGCAGGTATCCCAAGCTGTGGCCTAACCCATTGCATCACCATGCTCACCTCCCCAAGTAGCATCTTATTTATTTATGTATTTATTTGACAGGTAGAGTAAGACAGTGAAAGAGAGAGACAGAGAGAAAGGTCTTCCCCAAAAGGCTGCTATGGCCAGAGCTACGCTGATCCAAAGCCAGGAGCAGGTGCTTCCTCCTGGTCTCCCATGCAGGTGCAGAAGCCCAAGCACTTGGGCCATCCTCCACTGCCTTCTTGGACCACCGCAGAGAGCTGGAGTGGAAGAGGAGCAACCGGGACTAGAACCCAGTGCCCAAATGGGATGCTGGCGCCACAGGTGGAGGATCAACCAAGTGAACCGTGGCACCAGCCCCCCAAGTAGCATCTTAACTGATAAGCCAAATGTCTGTCCCAAGTATAAATCTTTTCATAATATTTTGTGTAACATAAAACACACTTAAGGTACACCGACATAGATGGTTGTTTCAAGGAAAAGCACATGTATGACTGCTATGAGTGGAACTGACTATTGTTTTCATGGAAAACTATTATTACTTTGAAAACACAATTGGAAAATTCTTGGCATTCAGATTCAAATTTCTGGCAGAGATTTTCCTAAATACAAAATTTGAGTTTTCAAACAAATATTAATATTTTGGAAGTTTTGTATCTCTCTGGAGCTTTATGGCTTCTTCTTCCTTTTTTATATTTGTTTATTTTTTTCAGTCTCTAATTTTATTTTTTATTTTAATTTTAGTTAATTTTTAATAGGTTAAATGATTTGTAGATATAAATCTAGGAACATAGTAATATTCCTATCCTCTCTTCCTCCCTTCTTCCTTCTTTCCATCTACCTTTGTTTCTGTTTTTATTCTTTTTTTAGGTTTTGAAATAATATACTTTAAATCTGTATTACAACAAAGTGTATTATGACTTCACTGAATTAGTCCAATTCATAAAAAGCAGAAAAATCCTAGTTTAGTGAGAACATAGACAATGGTTACAAAATACAATTGAATGGAAAAATGACCATTTCTTATGAGGTTGGTGGTAATATCAATAAATGTGATTTATGAAATATGGTGCCATTTGGAAGATTTTTTCAAAACAGAATGAATCAATATTTCCTAAGTAATCTAAAGAAGCATGCACAGGTAAAAGAAACATCAAAATTCAAATCAGGCCAATAGATTTTAGTGTTAACAGAGTAGGAAAAGTTCAATGTTGTTCACATTCCAGTTATACTTTAAGAAATTTCCAGTTGTCAAATTTTTGTATAATATCAAAGACAAAATTTCCATAATTAGTTGAAAAAGATTATTAAGATACTTTTCTTTTTTTATGTATATACCTGTATGCAAAGTCACGTTTTCATCACATATTTGAGCCAAAAAATATGAGAAATTGTCTGTATTCTTTTAAGTTATGTGTTAAAGAAACTTCTAAAATGTAAAACAATACAATACTTTTTTCTGGATAGGTGAAATATTTTCTATTACATTTTTATTTTGAAGAAAACAAGTTATACAACTCAAAAATAAAGTATAAAAATTAAATTTATCAAAATATATCAACCTACAGCATACAGAAACTACTACCATTTAAAACTGTACAGCTTTATCATCTCAGTAAATACTGGGACACACTCAAAATCATATAGAACTTATAAAGGAAAGATGCAATCTGCTAATTCAAGTTTGTTCAACACTCCAGAAAACATAATGTAAACGACAGGAAGCCAATGCAATCTTTCTTTTTTTTAAAGATTTATTTACTAAACTGATAAGAACAGATACTACACTTGATCTTAGCCAATCCCACTCACAATAGCTCTAAAAAATAAATAACTTGGAATAAATTGTACCAAGAATATCAACGATCTCCATGATGAGAATTACAGAACTTTAAAGAAAGAATTAGAAGGAGACACAATGGCAGATGTCCTAAACAGCACTCTGGCCTCAGAATCAGCCTGTAAGGCACTCGGATCTGGCTGAAGAGCCCATGAGAGTATTTTAGGCATGGAAAGCCAAGACACTCTGGCAAAAAAAAACAAAAAAACAAACAAAAAAAAAACACCTAAATGAAAGATCTCTGCAAGTGAGATCCCAGTAGATAGAACGGGGCCATCCAAGAAGGAGGTACCTTTCTCTGAAGGGAGGAGAGAACTTCCACTTTGACTATGAAATTGTCTAAATAGGATCAAAGTAGGTGAACTCAAGAGGCTTCCATAGCCTTGGCAACTCATAACTAGAGCTTAGGGAGATTACTGACACCATAAACAAGAGTATCAAATTGTTAAGTCAACAACAGGAGTCACTGTGTACTTACTCTTCACTCTTCATGTAGGATCTCTGTCCTTAATGTGTTGTTCAATGTGAATTAATGCTATAACTAGTACTGAAACAGTATTTTGTACTTTATGTTCTGTGTGGGTGCAAACTGATGAAATATTTACTTAATATATACTAAATCAATCTTCTGTATATAAAGATAATTGCAAAATGAATCTTAATGTGAATGGAATGGGAGAGGGAGCAGGAGATGGGAGGGGTGCGGGTGGGAGGGAAATTATGGGGGGGGGGAATCCATTGTAATCCATAAACTGTACTTTGGAAATTATATTTACTAAATAAAAGTTTTTTAAAAAAGGAAAAATCTTCCATGTTCATGGATTGAAAGAATCAATATCATCAAAGTGTCTATACTACTGACAGCAATGTACAGATTCAATGCAATACCAATCAAAATACCAAGGACATTCCTCTCAGATACAGAAAAAAATTATGCTGAATTTCATATGGAAATGCAAGAGACCTCAAATTGCAAAGGCAATCTTATACAAAAAAATGAAACAGGAGGCATCACAATACCAGATTTTAAGACAAACTACTGGGCAGTTATAATAAAAACATTTTGGTACTGGCACAAAAACAGATGGATAGACCAATGAACAGAATAGAAAGTCCAGAAATCAAACCATTCATCTACACCAACTTATTTTTGATGAAGGAGCTAAAACCAATCCCTGGAGCAAGGGCAGTCTCTTCAACAAATGGTGCTGGGGAAACTGGATCTCCGCATGTAGAGGCATGGAGTAAGACCCCTACCTTACACCTTACACAAAAACCCACTGCAATTGGATCAAAGACCTAAACCTATGACTTGATACCATCAAATTATTAAAAAAAAACCACTGGGGAAACTCTGCAGGACATTGGCAAAGGAAAAGAATTCTTGGAAAAGACCCCAGAGGCACAGGCAACCAAAGCCAAAATTGACAAATGGATTACACCAAATGGAGAAGCTTCTGCACTGCAAAAGAAACACAGCAAAGTGAAGAGGCAACCAACAGAATGGGAGAGGATATTTACAAGGTATTCAAATCTATAAAGAGCTCAAGAAACTCAACAACAAAACAGGCAAAAGACTTAAACAGGCATTTTTCAAAGAGGAAATCCAAATGGCCAACAGACACATGAAAAAATGCTCAGCATCTCTAGCCATAAGGGAAATGCAAATCAAAACCACAATGAGGTTTCACCTCACCCCAATTAGAATGGCTTTCATACAGAAATCAACAAACAACAAATGCTGGTGAGGATGTGGAAGAAAAGGATACTCTAATCCACTGTTTCTGGAAATGTAAAACAGAACAGCCACTGTAGAAGACAGTATGAAGATACAGAAATCTGAATATAGACTTGCCATATGGAATTTCCAGCCATCCCACTGCTGGAAATTTACAAAAGGGAAATGAAATCAGCATATGAATGAGTTATCTGTACCCCCATGTTCATTGCAGCTTAATTCACAATAGCTAAGATATGGACTCAACCCAAAAGTCCATCAATTGAAGACTGGATAAAGAAATTATGAGATATATACAGCCTGGAATACTACACAGCAGTAAAAAATGAAACCCTCTCTTTTGCAACAAAATGGATGCAACTGAAAACCATTATATTTAGTGAAAAAAGCCAGTCCAAAAAGGATAAATACCATATATTCTCCCTGATCTGCGGTAACTAATAGAGCACCTAAAAGGTAATCTATAGAAACGTAATTGACAGTTTGAGATGTGATGACTTTGAACAGCCATTGTCTCAACTGTTGAGGAACAGTTTTTTTGTTTTTCATACTATTTGTTGAATTCTTGACTTAGTATAGAGTTAGCCTTATGTGTATAAAGTTAATTAAAAACATATCTTAGTAAAAAATAAGAATGGATATAATAGAGGGAGGAGAAAAAGGGTGGGAGTGCAGGTAAGGTGGGAAGAATCATTATGTTCCTAAAGTTGTATTTATGAAATGCATGAAGTTTGTATATCATAAATAAAAGGTTTCTGGGCAAAAATAAGATTTATTTATATATTTGAAAGGCAAAGTTACATAAACAGAGGGTGGGTGAGGAGAGAGAGAGAGAGAGAGAGAGAGAGAGGGAATTTTTCATGCATTGGTTCACTCCCCAAATGACAACATCCAGGGATGGTTCAGGCTGAAGTCAGGAACCAGGAGTCACATGGGTGCCAGGGCCCCAAGCACTTGGGACATCTTCTACTGCTTTCCTAGGCACATTATCAGGGATATGGATTGGAAGTGGAGCAGCCAGGACTCAAACTGGTGCCCATATGCCACAACATTGGCCCTCCAATGCAAATTTTCAGATATCCCTTTTGGAAAATATAGTTATTTTTTATAAAATGTGTAATTTATATTAACATATATTGGCTTTTATGTCATATTAACTAATATATATTCACAAATATTTGAGAAATTTCTCATTTTTATTTCTATTATTATAAATATTGATGGATACAACCCACATAAGCCAAAGTTCTTTAGATTGTCAATATATATATATGTATTTTAACAATATAAATTATTCCTGAGTCCATAAAGTTTGAGAAAACTGCAAACATATCTGAGAAAATTAGATTCTAATGTCAAACCAGACATGCGAGCTCTTGCAAGTAACTTAACCTCTCTGGGCTTGTTCCCTCATGTGTGAGATGGAGAGGATTATTATGCATACTGGATCATAATAAGGATTAACTGTGTTAATATACACCTAGACATTGGAACCAGTAGTAAATAATCTTTCTAATTTTCATAATGCAGTGTTAGGGGTGGAGTCTCTACTTTAGGTTGATGCCAGGAAGAACCACAAAAATAAAGCACTAACTTTGATTACCTTCCCCTTCCCCTGCCATCACATTTATCAAGTTTCTCCCACTTATTTCCACCCATCTTCCTCTAACTACTCTGGCATGTCAATATATTATGTTTTTAAAATGTTGAAGAAGTGTTACTTTGAAACAATGTAGTTGCCATCTCTCTTCTACTCTAACCTAAGTCTTCTGTGCAGCAAAGATCTCTGGTACCTACAATGCTCACCTAACTCCCCAAAGGAGTCAATATCTGGCAAGGCCACCTACCATGGTTACACAGCATAGCATCAAAGTATACTTATATGTCTTACAGGGCTTAGGTCCCATTCCTAAGCCTTCCTTGTATCCCTAGCATCTAATAATCATCTTCTGAAGTATGTCTCACATTGGGATACATATTGCCATAGCCTATGGACATTTAATATAACATACATTTTGACAATATGATTCAATGAGAAAATTTGAGGTTAAGTAACTTCACAAACTCATTTGGTTAGACAATAACCTGGAACTACAAGTAAATATGAAACTAAAATAAAGAAAATGAAGAGTATGTATTCCTTCCAAATACACACAGAACATTTATAAAAATTCATTATGTATTAAACTACAAAGAAAATATGTATTGCTAAAAATAAAAATTATGCAAGCTGTACTCTATAACTACACAAAAAAGTTCTATATTAACCAAAAAAATAGAAATGAAAAAGTAAGTAAAAAAACTCAGAATTTCTGGGTCAAAGAAGAAATAAAAATTGAAATTATGACTAATTTGTATTGTGCAGTATGTCATACTAGACATTAAATTTACTTCTCCATTCACTTCTGCATTTTAGCAAATTAGGACACTAAATGTCAGAGTTTGCTATGGATTACTTCCAGGCATTTTTCTTCTTTTACTAGAGCATGAAGAGAGCTCATCCATGTCTAGAACTTCAACTCTCAAACATACAGAAATAGCATATTTACATTTATATCTCCAACACAAATCTCCCATTTTGACTTCATATGCATTTAACCAATTCTATTCTTCACTGTTTTAGAAGCAGTATCACTATGCTCCTAAATCTATATCTATCTATCTATATGAAATATATGAAATTTGTTCACCTTATATAAATTAAATTTTTTAAAAAATCCTAATCTCCACATTCCTATCCAATACCTTGCTTTTCCATCATTCCCTATAATTTGTGTGGGCACCCCGATACATTGAGTTACATAAGCCAAAACCATAGGAATTATGCTTGGCATTGACGTCTCCCATTATCTCCTACCACCAATATCCAATATCCAGTCAACCCCAAGTTCATTCAAATTTACTTCTCTTTTAAAAGAAGATTTGTTTATTTGAAAGGTAGGATGGCAGGGCAGGGGGGAGAGAGAGAGAGAGAGAGGAGAAAAGATTCTTCCATCTGCTGTTTCACTTCCCAAGTGCCCATAACAGCTGGAGATGGGCCAAAATTATACTAAGAGCAAGGACCTCCATTAGAGTCCCCAATGTGGTTGGCAAAAACCCAGGTACTTGAGCCATCATCTGCTGCTTTCCAAGAACTTTAGCAGGGAGCTGGCTTGGAAGCAGAAGTGGGACTTGATAACAACCACCCCATTCTATGATACAGGACTCTGTCACAATGACCTTCCTAATGTTACTTCTTAAATCTTTTTCCAATCTGTCCATTTCTACTACCTTAATGTGATACAGTATCATCTCTTGTTGACTTGAAGTGGCCATTTAACTGGACTCCCATGCTCCCATTTCTGTACCCCTATAGTAATATTCTCTCTAAGCAGCCAGAATGATGTTCTTAAGTGGAGAAAAAAAGACTAAAATCTTCCAATGGGCCTTCTCAGCACTCTTAGAAAAAAAGAAATGGCCTCACCTAGACATGCAAGTCCATAATGGCTCTGTGTCTTCAGCCCCCAACTTGCTTCTGCTTCCTTGATTCTCAGCAATAGTCATAGACTGTTCTTTAGATTCTAATTTTTGCCACACTCTTTCCTTTATATTGTCTTTACCCATCATGTTCCCTCTTTATAGAATACTACTCTCTCCTAGTTTGGCTTAGTTTACTAATCACTGTTAATTCAAGCCTTCCCTGACCTGACAAAGAGGCTAAGTCATCCATGATAGCTTTTCATAACAATATGTTTATGATGCACTTTTAACTTCATATGACTAATGATATTATCAACATTGAACTCAGTCTCTGGTCCATAAGCAGGTAAGCGAGACTTCTTCGAAAGGAATCCTTCGTCCCCATTCAAACCTTTAGGTGACTGCAGCCCTGGACAAAGTAGATTTCTTACGTAAATGGAAGAAGGAAAGGCTGATTCATAATGGGAATAGCCCAGGGGCAGGAGGGAATCCAGGAAGCTATATAATAAAGATCAAAACCAGATTACCTTTGTGGAATTATAAACCCATAGAATCCAATGCATCATGTCTTGGGAGGAATCCATAAGCTTCCATTTCCTTGACAACTTACTTTTATTTAATCTATATAGATGATAATATTTATTTGACAAAATATCTACTCCCTGTGTGAGGTACTACACTGGATGCTGGAGTTATTGTAAACACTAAAACTAGTTTGCCTTCAGGTAGTTCTTACAAAAAAATATTGACACCAATGCAGCATCGAAATTTTTTTTATTATTATTGTGAGTCTTGAAAAATAAACTTCCATGTGAGTAAGGATGAGGAATGGTTGTGGCAAGCTAAGGGAAGGGAAGGGAAAAGAAGACATGCTTTACTGGAAACATTGTTCCAGGATCATCTATCATGAGTTGCATCAGAGTTGAAGGTGTAAAGGAACTTTCACTATGGGCTCTATTTCTTTCTTTCTTTCTTTCTTTCTTTCTTTCTTTCTTTCTTTCTTTCTTTCTTTCTTTCTTTCTTTCTTTTGACAGGCAGAGTGGACAGTGAGAGAGAGAGACAGAGAGAAAGGTCTTCCTTTGCCGTTGGTTCACCCTCCAATGGCCGCTGCGGCTGGCGCGCTGCAGCCGGCGCACCGCGGTGATCCAATGGCAGGAGCCAGGTACTTATCCTGGTCTCCCATGGGTTGCAGGGCCCAAGCACCTGGGCCATCCTCCACTGCACTCCCTGGCCACAGCAGAGAGCTGGCCTGGAAGAGGGGCAACCGGGACAGAATCCGGTGCCCCGACCGGGACTAGAACCCGGTGTGCTGGTGCCGCAAGGCAGAGGATTAGCCTAGTGAGCCGCGGCGCCGGCCCTCTATTTCTTTCTATTCACTCATAGTTGCGTCCTTGAACTTAGCCTAAGGTTATGGAAGCCATGTTGGACATGGCCATTTGACTTGAAAATTAAAATTTGTTTAAAAAATTAAATCTATTCATATTCCAGTGTTCTGCTCAACAGAGAAGTCAGAGTCTTCATTCGAAGCTGACCTTATGTCCAACATTCAGGTAGAGTAAAAATATCTGTTAATCCCAGTGCTTAGCAATAAATATTTTAAATAGAAAAAAAAACACTTTATGGCATCCTTAGTATTTGAAAAATTAACAGAAGTCTCAAGAGACTGTAAAAGTATACATCTTATAATGTGACAGTTGGATTCAGGAATACTTTCTTGTTGGTAGAATATCATTAATGTTGGGTCTGGAAAGCAGTTCTGAATAGAAGAGCATCTTGGGAGCAACTATCATAAAGGGATGGACGGTACAGAAGAAAGAATTTTCAAATGAGAGCTACACAGAAATTCAAATCCATAATAAATACAAAAATGACAGATCTAACTTCCTGGAGTGGTAGAATAGACATTTTAAAATATAAATAGGCCAAAGGTAAATATTACAAGTGATCAATAAGTATTCAGTGAGACTATTGAATGTGTTCTAAATTTGAAGCATCACTGATCTCAGGAACATGGTTGATTATCTTAAACTAAAGGCTCATTTGAATAATGTGACCAGACAAGTGCTGATTTCTAACTATAGTGAGTTTGTGCCCCAGGAATGTCTTCCTCTTAGGAAGTAAAGTTTATTTGGTGATCAACTTCTCTCCATTCCCTCTCCCCTAGTCCCTCTCCAGCCTCTAGTAACCTATTCTTCTCTCACCCTCTATAAGAGCAACTGTTTTATTTTTTAAATGTTTTTTTTTTTTTTTTTTTTGACAGGCAGAGCGGACAGTGAGAGAGAGAGAGAGAGAGAAAGGTCTTCCTTTGCCATTGGTTCACCCTCCAATGGCCGCTGCGGCTGGCGCGCTGCGGCCAGCGCACCGCGCCGATCCGGTGGCAGGAGCCAGGAGCCAGGTGCTTTTCCTGGTCTCCCATGGGGTGCAGGGCCCAAGCACTTGGGCCATCCTCCACTGCACTCCCTGGCCACAGCAGAGGGCTGGCCTGGAAGAGGGGCAACCGGGACAGAATCCGGCGCCCCGACCGGGACTAGAACCCGGTGTGCCGGCGCCGCTAGGCGGAGGATTAGCCTAGTGAGCCGTGGCGCCGGCCTAAATGTTTCTTTTTTATCTTATTAATTTGTGAGGCATAATGAGAGAAATAGTGATAGGCATATAGATATATAGAGAAAGAAATGCTGCATCTTCTAGTTCAGTCTTCAAGCCCTCAAAAGCCAGGGCTGGGCCAGGCTAAAGCCAGGAGCTGGGCACTCAATCTGTATTTCACACATGGGTACCAGGGTCCCAACCACATGAACTATCACCTGCTACCTCCCAGGGTGCAAATTAGCAGGAAGCTGGAATGGGGAGAGTGTCCAGGACTTGAAACTATGCACTCTGCTATGGGAATCAGGCATCCTAAGCAGAGTCCTTAATGATATAATAAATGCTCACTCCTCAGCTATTTCAGATTCCACACATAAATGAACTCTGCCACCTAAGCAGAATAACAAGGCATCAGTCAAAACACATTGAATTATGTAGATTAAATACAAACATGGAAGTGGAAAAATGTTAAGATTGACACTTCTAAGTAATGTTATAAATAAGTTGCAACATATGTGTGTAATAATCAT
The DNA here is from genome assembly GCF_964237555.1 of Oryctolagus cuniculus. Classification (NCBI taxonomy): domain Eukaryota; kingdom Metazoa; phylum Chordata; class Mammalia; order Lagomorpha; family Leporidae; genus Oryctolagus; species Oryctolagus cuniculus. Next base: position 39,756,911 of record NC_091453.1, on the reverse strand, counting down.
GATAATACATTTATCCAAGGATATAATAACCAGTATTTTTGAGCACTATGCATTAATACTAGATATTGTTCCAGCCAGCATATACTACATCATTTAAAATTTACAATAGCCTTATGAAGACATTTCTGTTATTGTGCTTATTTTACAGATTATACTGAGAAAGATAAGTATTTTGCTTATTGTTACACAGCTAATAAGCTACAAAGCTGGAGTTTGAACCCAGGTAAATTGGCTGCCAAAAACATGCTCTTCATTACTATGCTATACAGCTCTTATGAAATAAATTATTTGATATACAAACTCTATATTGAAGTATTCAGAATTCATAAAGGATACTGTTTTCAAAATTTAAATTGAAAATTAAATACATCTATCTTCAGAAGAATTCCTTTTTTCTTCTCGTAGAAATTTGAGAATCTAAAACATAATCATTTTACACATTTTCATATTTAGAGAGACAGAGAACATCATTGGTTTGTGGCCTGATTCCATCTCTATTTAAAAAACAAACATAGGGTTAACTATGTACGAAGTGACAAAGGTAGCAAGCCCTGTAGCTGGTCTTTAGAGTTGAGGACTAAGCTCATTTCATGACACTACAAACAAATACTCATTGGACTTTAGAGTTTGATTGGGTTAATGAGCTAAAATATATGTATGAAAAAGAAATGTACATCACAGAAAATATTATCATCCATTTCTGCAAGATGTGTGTTAAGGTATATAAAATTCACTTTCCTAATCACTTAATGACATTATCCAGACAACCCTCTGCACCATCACTTTACATTAGTGCTTCCTTTTTTTTCACTATTTTCATTTTTATTTTTTCTTTTTTTCATTTTTTTAATTTATTTTTTATTTAGTAAATATAAATTTTCAAAGAACAGTTTATGGATTACATTGGCTTTCCCCCCCATAATTTCCCTCCCACTCACACCCCTCCCATCTCCCACTCCCTCTCCCATTCCATTCACATCAAGATTCATTTTCAATTATCTTTATATACAGAAGATCGATTTAGTATATATTAAGTGAAGATTTCATCAGTTTGCACCCACACAGAAACACAAAGTATAAAATACTGTTTCAGTACTAGTTATAGCATTACTTCACATTGGACAACACACTAAGGACAGATCCCACATGAGAAGTAAGTACACAGTGACTCCTGTTGTTGACTTAACAAATTGACACTCTTGTTTATGGCGTCAGTAATCTCCCTAGGCTCTAGTCATGAGTTGCCAAGGCAATGGAAGCCTTTTGAGTTCGCCGACTTCGATCTTATTCCGACAGGGTCATAGTCAAAGTGGAAGTTCTCTCCTCCCTTCAGAGAAAGGTACCTCCTTCTTTGATGGCCCCGTTCTTGTGCTTCTTTTGAAGTCTACTTTTATCACTCTTTGTTCAACTCAGTTTTTTATATTTTAGCTTAAAATACCTAGCCATAGCACTTCCCTCATAAATTGTCTCCACGTTTCTTCTCCTATGGTCCTTAGAACTTTAAGGACACATACCCTTCCACTTCACTGTGTATAGACACCACTGACATGTTTGCCACCTCTCAAAGCTAATCCACCTTCTAGATCTTCAACTCTAATTCCTCTCTCTGATCAGTGTTTTCCATTTGTCCAATTTATTCCATTCCCATCTTCGCACTTTACTGATTCTTCACCCTTATATTTTCTCTACCCCTTGAATACCTCTTTTTTCTTCTAGGCTGTCAGTCACCTTCTGTCTTTAAGTCATACCCAGCCTAGACCATGTGATTAACCGTTTCAATGATGCTTTCATAAGAATATCAGTTACCATTCTTCTATGTCCTTCTTTGCAAATCACGAACTATGGATAAGATCCATCATCTTTCTTTTCTGTTCCTGTGCCTGAATTGAAAGGCATTAATGGAGAAATGAGCAACTGGGTGATGAGATTCACTACAAATACATACTCTTCAGGGGCCCGCGCCGTGGCTCACTTGGTTAATCCTCGGCCTGCGGCGCCGGCATCCCATATGGGTGCCGGGTTCTAGTCCCAGTTGCTCCTCTTCCAGTCCAGCTCTCTGCTGTGGCCTGGGAGGGCAGTGGAGGATGGCCCAAGTGCTTGGGCCCCTGCACCCGCATGGGAGACCGGGAGGGAACACCTGGCTCCTGGCTTCAGATCGGCACAACGCTGGCCGAAGCAACCATTTGGGGAGTGAACCAATGGAAGGAAGATCTTTCTCTCTGCCTCTCTCTCTCACCATCTATAACTCTACCTGTCAAATAAATAAATAAAAAGAATTTTAAAAAATATATATATACTCTTCAGCATGGTTGGATTTCCCACTCCCAGCTGCTTGGCAGTTGTTGAACTCATTCTTGGTTAATTACCGTAATCCCTAAACAGGCAGTCATAAATCTTCTCCATCAATTTTACCTCATTGGTCTCAAGCCCACTGAAATGACTATGTATAGTTAGCTTCTTCCACTAGTTTAGAAAACATCAAGATTAAGATACAGCCTATGAAAATTCTCATAACTTTTTTTATCTGCATTACAACAATTCACTTATCTGTATCTTTTCCTTTTATCGTTTTATCCTCTTCTCCTCCATGGAAATATTTGGATCAGGACACTTCTCTTAGGAATGTGTTTCAACTGTTTGTACTTTTTCTATCTCACATTTTCTCTCTCTATCTCTCCATTATATTTTTTTCTCTCTAAATCTATAATTAGGCATGTCAATTCCCTAGATATATAATCAGGCCTGAAATTCTAATCTAAATAATATTCAAACAACAACAAAAATCTAGTACTTGCTTTTGATCCAACAACCTGTACCTCAAGTCCTTTCCTCCACTGCATATATATTATCAAGAGAATCCATACTTACTACCACTGCTTCCTATTTTCTTTCTCTAGGAATCCTTTCTTATGACGCCAGACTAAGATAATGAAGTTGGTGGCTAAAGTTCATTTAATAACAACCCACGATCTACAGCTAGAGATAATACTGCTACCAAGTTGGATGAAATACATTGTTATTTACTAAGGAATTTAGTGAGAGCAAGACCAAAGGGATAATGTGTGGATGGGAGCTGAACACATGGAAAATTCTCAGGAAATATGTCTGGAGAGAAGAAAGGTGATGCCTTTTGCAAGTGTATGACACCAGGGATAAAATGAAGTTGAAGGTGAAAGCTAAGCTGAAGTACTTGGGACTCAGAAATTTGCTAAACAAAACTTAGATATTAAGAGCTTGTAGGAGATGAGATAGAGTAAATGTCACAAATTGTCTCAACACTGAGGAGGCTAGCTTTGGAGAAGACAACTGGTTCAGACAGTTTCAGGGAACTTACCTATTTTGAATTATGTTCTCATAAATTTCATATGTTGAAGTCCTTAGCCCAAGTACATGAGGATCTGACCCTACATAGAAATAGGGGCATTGAAAATGTAATTAGTCAAGATGAGGTTAACACTGAAGAAGGGTGGACCACAATCCAATATGTGTCATAGAGGACATAGGGACCCAGAAATGTACATAGAAAGAACGCTATGTGAAAATGAAGACAGAAGTTTGGGTGAGTATTTCTACAAGCCGAGGAAGTCCAAAGATCATTACAGCGACTTAAGGTACAATAGTCAATGATACTCTTTCAGGGTGTCTTCTCACTTGGTTACCCCACTTAAATTGCTTTTTCTTTCTCTCTCTATTTTTGTATATCTGGATTGTGGACTTATTGATTACAATCCATATGTATTAAAACGATCATTTATTTATGTGAAGGCCAGAGTTACAGAGGGAGAGACACACATGCATACAGTGATCTTCCATCTATTGGTTCAGTTCCCAGATGGCTGCAACGGCCAGGGCTGGGCCGGGGTGGGCCAGGCCAAAGTCAGGATCGAGGAGCTTCATCTGGTTCTCCCATGTGGGTGGCAGGGGCTATGTATGTGGGCCATTCTCCGTTGCTTTTCCCTAGCAATTAGCTGATATCTGGATCAGAAGTGGAACATCTGGGACTTGAACTGGCACCCAAGTGGAATGCCAGCATTGCAGTCAGCCACCTTACCAGCTATGCCACAATGCTGGACATAAAGTGACTTTCTGTGAATCAAATTTTTCTCTTTACTTTTTTTTTTTAAAGATTTATTTATTTACTGAGAGGCAGAATTACAGACATACACACACACACACAGAGCACACACACACAGAGGGAGAGAGAGAGAGAGAGAGAGAGAGAGAGAGAACTTCTATCTGCTGTGTCACTCCCAAAATGGCTGCAATGACCGGAACTGGGAAGATCCGAAGCCAGGAGCTTCTTCTGGGTCTCCCATGTGGTTTCAGGGGCCCAAGCACTTGGGCCCTCTTCCACTGCTTTTCCAGGCCATTAGCAGATAGCTGGATAAGAATTGGAGAAGCCAGAACTCAAACCAGCACCCATGCGGGATGCTGACGCCACAGAGCTGGCCCCTCTTCACTTTTTCTTCTTGCCTTTGGGAATTTCAAGGGGTTTCTCTTCAGCTTAGAACCAACTACTTCTTTAGATCCAAGAGTTCTAGCCACCTCTGTAACAGGCTGGTTCTTGTCTGGCTTTTGTGCTTTCAGTTCCCAGACAGTGTTACGGTGTTTTGTTACATCATCCATCAGTATTTGCACCTTGATGTGGCCTAGTTGTTCTAACAGTCTTTAAAACTGCTGATTTGGTTTGAGAGGACATTTTTGCCTGGCCCCCTCCAAAGTGCTGTCTCTAACTTTCAATCTGGTTATTTTCCAGATTTTGGAAAAAGGGACTGAGTGTGCTAATCTGGTGTCCTGTTGGTAAGGTACACAAGAGGTTTGTGAGCAGGACACTGCAGGCTGGAAGTGGAAGCTGCAACTGGGTCTGGATGGTGGCATTAACCATGGGCATGCAAGGCTATAGCATGATTAACAGTAAGGCAGCTACATTCACTGCCAAGTTTGTCATTGTGACTGTCAGCTTGCTGTCAGCCTCACTGTCTTTAATCTTCTTCCTTGGATCATTTTTTTTTTAACTTTTATTTAATGCATATAAATTTCCAAAGTACGACTTATGGATTACAATGGCTTTCCCCCCATACCGTCCCTCCCACCCACAACCCTCCCCTTTCCCACTCCCTCTCCCCTTCCATTCACATCAAGATTCATTTTCGATTATCTTAATATACAGAAGATCAGCTTAGTATACATTAAGTATGGATTTCAACAGTTTGCTCCCACACAGAAACATAAAGTGAAAAATAATAGATGATTTTTTTTTTTGATAGGCAGAGTGGACAGTGAGAGAGAGAGACAGAGAAAGGTCTTCCTTTGCCGTTGGTTCACCCTCCAATGGCCGCCGCTGCAGCCGGCACACCGCGCTGATCCGATGGCAGGAGCCAGGATCCAGGTGCTTTTCCTGGTCTCCCATGGGGTGCAGGGCCGAAGCACCTGGGCCATCCTCCACTGCACTCCCTGGCCATAGCAGAGAGCTGGCCTGGAAGAGGGGCAACCGGGACAGAATCCGGTGCCCCGACCGGGACTAGAACCCGGTGTGCCGGCGCCGCAAGGTGGAGGATTAGCCTATTGAGCCACGGCGCCGGCTAATAGATGATTTTTTAAAATGATGATGAAATCAGAGCAGACCTATTGTCATGTTTAATCCCAGTGAGAGTCAAGTTGGGAATTGATAATTTCTTTTTTTTTTTTTTTAACAGAGGATCAGTTTAGTATGCATTAAGTAAGGATTTCAACAGTTTGCACCCCCATAGAAACACAAAGTGAAATATATTGTTTGAGTACTCGTTATAGCATTAAATCTCAATGTACAGCACATTAAGGATAGAGATCCTACATGAGGAGTAAGTGCACAGTGACTCCTGTTGTTGACTTTACCAATTGACACTCCTGTCTATGGCATCAGTAATCTCCCTATGCTCCAGTCATGAGTTTCCAAGGCTATGGAAGCCCTCTGAGTTCTCCGATTCTTATCTTGTTTAGACAAGCTCATAGTCAAAGTGGAGGTTCTCTCCTCCCTTCAGAGAAAGGTACCTCCTTCTTTGATGGCCTGTTCTTTCCACTGGGATCTCACTCGCAGAGATCTTCTGCCAGAGTGTCTTGGCTTTCCATGCCTGAAATACTCTCATGAGCTTTTCAGCCAGCTCCGAATGCCTTTAGGGCTGATTCTGAGGCCAGAGTGCTATTTAGGACATCTGCCATTCTATGAGTCTGCTGAGATTCTCACTTCCCATGTTGGATCACTCTCCCCTTTATTTACTCCATCAGTTAGCGTTAGCAGGTACTAGACTTGTCTATGTGCTCCCTTTGACTCCCAGTCCCTTCACCATGACCAACTGTGAACTGAAACTGATCACCTGGAACAGTGAGATGGCATTGGTACATGCCACCTCGATGGGATTGAATTGGAATCCCCTGGTATGCTTCCAACTCCACCACTTGGGGCAAGTCAGCCTGAGCATGTCCCAAATTATACATCTCTTCCCTCTCCCATTCCCACCACCATGTTCAACAGGGATCACATTTCAGTTAATTTTCAACACTTAAGAATAACTGTGCATCAATTACAGATCTAAACCAGTCATATTAAGTAGAACAGATAAAAAAACTACTAAGAGGGATAATGTATTTAGTTGTTCATTAACAGTCAGGGCTATGCTGATCAAGCCACCATTTCCCATAGTGTCCACCTCACTCCAACAGGTTTCCCTCTTGGTGTTCAGTCAGTCGTCACCGATCAGGGAGAACATATGGTATTTGTCCCTCTGGGACTGGCTTATTTCACTCAGCATGATGTGTTCCAGATTCCTCCATTTTGTTGCAAATGACTGGATTTCGTTGTTTCTTACTGCGGTATAGTATTCTAAAGAGTACATATCCCATAATTTCTTTATCCAGTCTATCGTTGATGGGCATTTAGGTTGGTTCCAGGTCTTAGCTATTGTGAATTGAGCTGCAATAAACATTAGGGTGCAGACCTCTTTTTTGTTTGCCAATTTAAATTCCTTTGGGTAAATTCCAAGGAGTGGGATGGCTGGGTCGAACGGTAGGGTTATCTTCAGGTTTCTGAGGAATCTCCAGACTGACTTCCATAGTGGCTTGACCAGTTTGCATTCCCACCAACAGTGGGTTAGTGTCCCTTTTTCCCCACATCCTCGCCAGCATCTGTTGTTGGTAGATTTCTGCATGTGAGCCATTCTAACCGGGGTGAGGTGAAACCTCATTGTGCTTTTGATTTGCATTTCCCTGATTGCTAATGACCTTGAACATTTTTTCATGTGCCTGTTGGCCATTTGGATTTCCTCTTTTGAAAAATGTCTATTGAGGTCCTTGGCCCATCTCTTAAGTGGGTTGTTGGTTTTGTTTTTGTGGAGTTTCTTGATCTCTTTGTAGATTCTGGTTATTAACCCTTTGTCTGTTGCATAGTTTGCAAATATTTTTTCCCATTCTGTCGGTTGTCTTTTCACTCTCCTCACTGTTTCTTTTGCAGTACAGAAACTTCTCAATTTGATGCAATCCCAATAGTTGATTTTGGCTTTGACTGCCTGTTTCTCCCGGGTCTTTTCCAGAAATTCTTTGCCTGTGCCAATATCTTGAAGGGTTTCTCCAATGTTCTCTAGTAACTTGATGGTGTCAGGTCGTAGATTTAGGTTTTTAATCCATGTGGAGTGGATTTTTGTGTAAGGTGTAAGGTAGGGGTCTTGCTTCATGATTCTGCACGTGGAAATCCAATTTTCCCAGCACCATTTATTGAATAGACTGTCCTTGCTCCAGGAATTAGTTTTAGATCCTTGATCAAATATAAGTTGGCTGTAGATGTTTGGGTTGATTTCTGGTGTTTCAATTCTGTTCCATTGGTCTATCCATCTGTTTCTGTACCAGTACCATGCTGTTTTGATTACAACTGCCCTGTAGTATGTCCTGAAATCTGGTATTGTGATGCCTCCGGCTTTGTTTTTGTTGTACAAGATTGCTTTAGCTATTCGAGGTCTCCTGTGTCTCCATATGAATTTCAGCATCATTTTTTCCAGATCTGAGAAGAAGGTCTTCGGTATCTTGATTGGTATTGCATTGAATCTGTAAATTGCTTTTGGGAGAATGGACATTTTGATGATATTGATTCTTCCAATCCATGAGCATGGAAGATTTTTCCATTTCTTGGTATCCTCTTCTATTTCTTTCTTTAAGGTTTTGTAATTTTCATCGTAGAGATCTTTAACGTCTTTGGTTAAGTTTATTCCAAGGTATTTGATTGTTTTTGTAGCTATTGTGAATGGGATTGATCTTAGAAGTTCTTCCTCAGCCATGGCATTGTCTGTGTATACAAAGGCTGTGGATTTTTGTGCATTGATTTTATACCCTGCTACTTTGCCAAAATCTTCTATGAGTTCCAATAGTCTCTTAGTAGAGTTCTTTGGGTCCTCTAAATAAAGAATCATGTCATCTGCAAAGAGGGATAGTTTGAGCTCTTCCTTCCCAATTTGTATCCCTTTAATTTCTTTTTCTTGCCTAATAGCTCTGGCTAGAACCTCCAGAACTATATTGAATAGCAGTGGTGAGAGTGGGCATCCCTGTCTGGTTCCAGATCTCAGTGGAAATGCTTCCAACTTTTCCCCATTCAATAGGATGTTGGCTGTGGGTTTTTCATAGATTGCTTTGATTGTATTGAGGAATGTTCCTTCCAAACCCAGTTTGCTTAGAGTTTTCATCATGAACGGGTGTTGTATTTTATCAAATGCTTTCTCGGCATCTATTGAGATAATCATATGGTTTTTCTTCTGCAGTCTGTTAATGTGGTGTATCACATTGATTGTCTTGCGCACATTAAACCATCCCTGCATACCAGGGATGAATCCCACTTGGTCTGGGTGGATGATCTTTCTGATGTGTTGTTGCATTCTATTGGCGAGAATTTTATTGAGGATTTTTGCATCTATGTTCATCAGGGATATTGGTCTGTAATTCTCTTTCAGTGCTGCATCTTTTTCCGGCTTAGGAATTAAGGTGATGCTGGCTTCATAGAAAGAATTTGGGAGGATTCCCTCTTCTTCGATTGTTCTGAATAGTTTGAGAAGAATTGGAGTTAGTTCTTCTTTAAACATCTGGTAGAATTCAGCAGTGAATCCATCTGGTCCTGGGCTTTTCTTTGTTGGGAGGGCCTTTATTACTGTTTCAATTTCTGTCTCAGTTATGGGTCTGTTTAGGTTTTCGATGTCTTCCTGGTTCAATTTAGGCAGGTTGCATGTGTCCAGGAATCTATCCATTTCTGATAGGTTTCCCTGTTTGCTGGCATACAAGTCCTTGTAGTAATTTCTGATGATTCTTTTTATTTCTGTGGTGTCTGTTGTTACATTTCCTTTTTCATCTCTGATTTTATTGATTTGGGTCTTTTCTCTTCTTTTTTTAGTTAGTTGGGCCAATGGGGTGTCAATTTTGTTTATTTTTTCAAAAAACCAGCTCTTCGTTTGGCTGATTTTTTGTAATGTTTTTCTTGATTCAATCCTGTTGATTTCTTCTCTGATTTTAATTATTTCTCTTCTCCTATTAGATTTGGGTCTGATTTGCTGTAGGTTTTCTAGATCCTTGAGGTGAATTGAAAGCTCATCTATTTGGTGTCTTTCCAATTTCTTGATGTAGGCACCTATTGATATAAACTTTCCTCTTAACACTGCTTTTGCTGTGTCCCATAAGTTTTGGTATGTTGTGCTGTTATCCTCATTTACCTCCAGAAAGTTTTTGATTTCTCTTTTGATTTCTTCTATGACCCATTGTTGATTCAGGAGCATGTTGTTCAATCTCCATGTGTTTGCGTATGCTCTAGGGATTCCTGAGTTGGTAATTTCCAACTTCATTCCTTTATGGTCTGAGAAGCTGCATGGTATGATTCTAATTCTTTTGAATTTGCTGAGACTTGCTTTATGGCCCAGTATGTGGTCAATCCTAGAGAAGCTTCCATGTACTGCTGAGAAGAATGTAAAATCTTTAGCTGTAGGATTGAAAGTTCTGTATATATCTGTTAGATCCATTTGGGCTATAGTGTCATTTAAATCTACTGTATCCTTGTTGATCTTCTGACCGGATGATCTGTCTATTTCTGAGAGTGGAGTATTGAAGTCCCCCAGTACTACTGTATTGGGGTCTAAGTCTCCCTTTAAGTCTGTTAATAAATCTTTTAGATAAACTGGTGCCCTGTAGTTAGGTGCATATACATTGATAATTGTTATATCTTCCTGTTGAAGTGATCCCTTAATCATGATATAGTGTCCCTCTTTGTCTCTCTTAACAGTTTTTGTGGTAAAGTTTATGTTGTCCGATATTAAGATGGCTACGCCCGCTCTTTTTTCATTTCTGTTGGCATGGTATATCTTTTTCCAGCCTTTCACTTTCAGTCTGTATGGATCTTTGTTGGAAAGATGTGTTTCTTGTAAGCAGCAAATAGATGGGTTTTGTTCCTTAACCCAATCAGCCAATCGGTGTCTTTTAACTGGACAGTTCAGGCCATTCACGTTCAAAGTGACTAATGATAAGTGGTAACTTTGCCCTGCCATTTGCCAAAGATAAGTTCTAATATATGCTTTGAATTCCCTGTGATCTTTTGCTGTGAGGTTTCCTTCCTTGGTTTCCTTCCTTTACCTTCTTTCATATTGATGACCGTGTTTCTGTGTTTCTGTGTGTAACACATCTTTAAGCATCTTTTGCAGGGCTGGACGAGTGGCAACAAATTCTTTCAATTTCTGTTTGCAATGAAAAGTCTTTATTTCACCTTCATTCACAAATGATAGCTTTGCAGGATATAATATTCTGGGCTGGCAGTTGTTCTCTCTTAGTACCTGGGCTATATCTCGCCATTCCCTCCTAGCTTTTAGAGTTTCTGATGAGAAGTCAGCTGTGAGTCTGATTGGAGATCCTCTGAGAGTAATCTGACGTTTCTCTCTTGCACATTTTAGGATCTTTTCTTTATGTTTCACTGTGGAGAGTTTAATTACAACGTGTCGTGGTGAGGATCTCTTTTGGTCGTGTTTATTAGGGGTTCTGTGGGCTTCCTGTACTAGGATTTCTCTGTCCTTCTCCAAACCTGGGAAATTTTCTGCTAATATCTCACTAAAAAGGCCTTCTAATCCTTTCTCCCTCTCCATGCCTTCAGGAACTCCTAGAACCCGAATGTTGGGTTTTTTAATAGTATCCTGAAGATTCCCGACAATATGTTTCAGATTTCTAATTTCCTCTTCTTTTCTTTGGTCTGACTGTATCCTTTCCTGTTCTCTGTCTTCTAAGTCCGATATTCTCTCTTCTGCTTCACCCATTCTGTTTGTAAGGCTCTCTATTGTGTTTTTCATTTGATTTATTGAATTCTTCACTTCAGTCACTATCACAGTTTCCTGTTGAACTAGTTGTTTCGTTTCATTTTGATTCCTCCTTAATATTTCATTTTCACGAGAGAGATTTTCTATCTTGTCCATTAAGGATTTGTGTAGTTCCAGAATTTGTTTTTGAGAACTTCTTAATGTTCTTATCAATTTTTTGAGATCTGCTTCTTGCATTTCTTCTATGTCATCATCTTCATAATCTTGAATTGGGGTGTCTTTTTCATTTGAGGGCGTCATAGTGACTTCCTTGTTTTTATTACCTCGGTTTTTGCGTTTGTTATTTGGCATATTGGAGATATTTGGTTTCTTCACTGTGGTGCTTTTTCTTGTTATACTATGACTCTAGATTAAGTGGACTATCTGTTTTTGATGGAGCCTTAGGGCTTGAGATGGGTGTGGCCTGAGAGCTCTGTTTGGTGTGCCAAAGGTGACACTCCCAGGTTAGGCGTGGTAAATCTCTCTCTCTCTCTTTTTTTTTTTGATTCAAAAGGGAAGTAATTCCGCACAGCTGAACGAAGTTGGAGGTAGTTAGCAGGCAAATGATATACCCACAGGAGCCAGAGATCGGAAGCTCTTTCCCAAGATCCCCACAGGGAATCTGTTCGGCCCTCAGAGTGGGCTCAAATTCTCCTTCAGCCTCCCACTGGGTTGCCAAAGTTACGGAATTGTAGCGTCTCTGGAGAGTGCTCACGTGAATTCCGTGAGTTCTCTCCCCCACCGTCTCTTTTTTCACAGTCTCAGTTCAGTAGCACCACAAATTTACTAGCTCCTAATCTCCTGTTAATTCGCCCCGCCCAGAGTCAGGTTTTTCTGCTAGGCTCAGGGCCGGTGCAGACCTGAGGTCGCTCTGCTTATGACGTATGTCCAAGATGGCGCCTGCTCTTTGTCTTGCTCGCCCTTGAGAGGTGAGCGGAGAGAGAGAAACCCGTGTCCGTACTAGTCACCCTTTTTTTTCTCTCTCTCTCTCTTCCAGTTAGCCTTGTGAACTTCCCCCCCCGGGGGTCGTTCCCTCTAGTCTCCTCTCTCCGCTTGCCTGCCGGTGTCTCGGGCTATTGAGGTTCGGCTCACCTCGCGTTCCAGCGCTGGTGTGTTGAGTCTGCCGCTGATGTCCCGAACTGTGGGCTCCCACGCTCTCCACGCAGGTCCGCTGTGAGTCACGCGTTCCGGAAGAGTTTCTTCTGCTGTTTCCTCCCCTACTCTTCCTTGAACCTGCAGTATCTCCACTTTTATTAAACTATCTCTCCCCAGACTATCATTGTGCTCCCTTCCTATTCCGCCATCTTGCCGGAAAACTTCCTTGGATCATTTACCTGAAAGTTTTAGTTGCCATGTTGATATATAGTGAGGACACTGTGTAAGGCATCCCAGATTTGAGCCTTCCTGCAGAAGCTGGTGATAGTTCTGGACCTCCAGGGTGACATGGGTCAACAAGCACTGATTATGTGGGGTAAGCACCATCTCGTGTACATATCTCCCAAAAAACTTGGAAACAAACATCACAGATATGTTTATGAAGTTGTCCAGATTGTTAAGCAGGCTGTTATTCTTGAGCAGCCTGCCTGTCTAGCAGAAAGCACTGTCCTGGCCCTCAGACTGAATATAATGCAGTTAGAAGCACTAGATATCAGTAGTGATCCCTGTATCCTGGGCCATGTCCCCAAACACTCCTACACCCTTGGCTGTTATAAAATTTCCCATCCTTGTCGTTCAAGTACTCTTTTTACCTGGATATAGTTGTCCTCAGCTCTTAGTGCTAAACAAGGAAAGATTAAGCCATGGAAAGGAACATTGTCTTTGGCCATGAACTGATAAATGTCTACTTGCTCTGGGTTCTGCTACAGTTTCTCCCACTAGTCTGTGAGTGGGCTGTAACAGGCAAGTAGCCAATAGTTGTATAAAACTAGACGTAGAATATATCATCCTCAAAACTTTCTAAGGCTACAGGAGTCCCCATTTAAGGCCTCAGATTATGCAGTGCGGCTTGAGACCATCCTAAAACCAATGATGAATAATAAACTAGCCATTAGGTATGCAATAATTGCCAGGCAATGTCTTCCCCAACCACTCCCCCAGTGACTTTACCAGCTTAAAAAGGTGCAGGAACAGGTGCGTGGAGGACTTCACCGCAAGGTTTGACTAGCCGACTTTACACTGAGACTTCTTGAGCTCAACAGTATAGAAGAGCTTGCCACATTTGTCACACTGGTCACTCTAGGCTTTTTCATAACCAAAGAAGGGATGTACAGCCTGTACAAAGCAATCAGCCAAAGAGCTGGGCACAGTGTTCACACTGCATATTGCTTCACAGCATTTTGTTATACAAAATCTCATGACAGCAACCACTGGAAGATGTGCTGGTCTGTTGTCGAGTGGTGGTATAATCAAAAATATCAAAGGAGATATTAAACCAGCAGTAAATGTCAGCATGGATGACATGGTACTTGTTGAAGATCTCCTGGAGAGTCATGCCCTCCCACATAGCCTCTGGGGCTGTACCTTACTCATCTGTCTCATACAAATAGAGAGTGTTCAACTGGCAGAGATGAGAGTCCCCAGCAACAACATCATCACTGAGTATGGAACATTGTTGATATAAGGGTGGACAACTGTGGTGAGCATATTTCTTTGCCCAGCCACAGACAACACTGGATGCTGTTGGGGCCAAAGCAGGGGCAAGCTTTTCGGGCCCTTCTCTCAAGCAGTTACAGCTGTGGCAATCTCCTCAGCTAGTGTAGCCAGCTCCTTCTCATCAAGCTCAATGCTGACAGATCTCTGCTCGGGTAGCCAGGGCTGGGGATGCTTTCGGAGGTAGGGCTGAAGAGCCTGGACCTCCTGCTGTTTTATCACTGTCCTTGCAGTTGGCTGGCATGGTTTCTGGGCAAAGAAACTAAACACAATCCCTGGAGAAAGGACAGTCTCTTCAATAAAGGTGTTGGGAAAACTGGATCTATGCATGCAACAATATGAAACAAGACCCATATCTTACACCTTACACAAAAATCCTCTCAAAATGGATCAAGATAGACAAGCTTCTGCACTGCAAAAGAAAAACTCAGCAAACTGAAGAGACAAGGACGATAATGGGATAAAATATTTTCAAACTATGAAACTAATAAAGGCTTAATATCCAGAATCTATAAAGAGTTCAAGAAACTCAACAACAACAAAGCAATCCAGTTAAGAAATGAAATCAGCATATGAAAGAGTGATCTATGTCCCCACGTTTATTGTGGTTCAATTCACAATAGCTAAGATATGGAATCAACCCACTTGTCCATCAACTGAAGACTGGATAAAGAAATGATGATATAGATATAGATATAGATATAGATATAGATATAGATATAGATATATAGATACAGATATATATATACATACATATATATAATAGAATACTATACAGTGGTAAAAAATTAAATCCTGTTGTTTGTAATTAGAAACCATTATACTTACTGAAATAAGCCAGTTCCCAAAAGACAAATGCCACCTATTTCCTGATCTGTGGTAACTAACAGAGTACCTAACAGATAATCTATAGGAGTGAAATTGACATTTTGAGATTTGATGATTTTTAACAGCCTTTGTCTCTACTGTTGAGGAACATTTTTTTCGTACTATTTGTTGAACTCTTTGCTTAGGGTTAATCTTATGAGTATAAAGTTAACTTAAAATATATTTTTTGTACAAATTAAGAATGGGAATAGGAAAGGAAGGAGGAAGAAGGGTGGGAGGGAGGATAAGGTGGGGAGTATCACTATGTTCCTGAATCTGTAACTAGGAAATACATGAAATTTGTTTACTTTAAATAAATTTTTTTTAAATGGGTAAAAGACTTGAACAAGCATTTTTCAAGAGAGGAAATTCAAGTGGCCAACAAACACATGAAAAAATGCTCAGGTCACTAGCCATCAGGGAAATGCAAATCAAAACCACAATGAGATTTAATCTCACTCCAGTTAGAATGGCTCTAATACAGAAACCAACACATAAATGTTGGCAAGGGTGTAGGGAAAAATGTACCCCTAATGCATTGTTAGTGGGAATATAAACTGTTGCAGCCACTGTGCAAGGCAATATGGAGATACCTCAGAAATCTGAATACAGAGCTACCATATGACCCAGACTTCCCACTCCTGGAAATTTACCCAAACAAAATGAAATCAGTATATGAAAGAGTTATCTGTACTCCCATGTTTATTGCAGCTCAATTCACAATAACTCAGATATGGAATCAACCCAGTTGTCCATCAGCTGATGACTGGATGAAGAAATTATGTTAAATATATACTACAAATACTATATAGTGGAAAAATTGAAATCCTGATGTTTGCAACAAAATGGATGCAATTGGAAACCATTATACTTTGTGAAATAAACCAGTCCCCAAAATACAAATACTATATGTTTTCCCTGATCTATGGTAACTAATAGAGTACCAAAAATGTAATATATATTAGTGAAATTCACATTTTTGATATTCGATGATTGTTTACAGCCTTTGACTCCTCCATTGAGGAAAAGTGTTTTTTCTTCATACTATTCTTTGAACTCTTTACATAGTGTAGGGTTAATCTTATGAGTATAAAGTTAACTGAAAATAGATATTTATAAAAATTAATAATGGGAATAGGAGAGGGAGGAGGAAGAAGTGTGGAACATGGGTGGGAGGGAGGAAGAAGCAGTGTGGAACATGGGTTGGAGGGAGGGTAGAGTGGGAAGTATCACTATGTTCCTGAAGCTGTATATAGGAAATACATGAAATTTGTAAACCTTAAATTAAAATTTAAAAAGATATCATTTGTCTTGATCCTCCTTGGGGGCATTTAGCAACATTGATGTCCCTCCTTCTTGCAAATCTTCTGTGACACTGCATTTTCAAGTTTTTCATATTTATTTATTTTTTTAATTTTTTTGACAGGCAGAGTGGACAGTGAGAGAGAGAGACAGAGAGAAAGGTCTTCCTTTGCTGTTGGTTCACCCTCCAATGGCCGCCGCGGCCAGAGCGCTGCGGCCGGCGCACCACGCTGATCCAAAGGCAGGAGCCAGGTGCTTTTCCTGGTCTCCCATGGGGTGCAGGGCCCAAGCACCTGGGCCATCCTCCACTGCACTCCCTGGCCACAGCAGAGAGCTGGCCTGGAAGAGGGGCAACCGGGACAGAATCCAGCGCCCCAACCGGGACTAGAACCCGATGTGCCGGCGCCGCTAGGCGGAGGATTAGCCTAGTGAGCCGCGGCACCGGCCCAAGTTTTTCATATTTCAACATCTCTGCTTCTCTGTGTCCTTCTTCGCTCCTCTACTTTGTTTTTCCGCCTAATTGTAAACTTTTCCCAAAGTTCACCCATGTTATCATGGTAGACCTATGCATGTAAATTCAAATAACTAGAGTGGCCAAAGTAATACAAAGTAGTGAAAGCAATTGAAAGAAAACTTTGGAAAACTTAACTTAACTGTGTATTCCACATCAAAAGGGATTGCTGCTACTAAGCTTTAGTTGGAAAGTGAGTCCCAGTCCTGCTAATTTTTTTTTTTTTGAAAAATCTTTTACTGGCCCATCAAGCTTTACTCTACTCCCAGTGGGAAAGAATTGATATTGGTTCTTCTGGTTGTACACTGGTTATTAAAGAAAAATGGTATGATATAGAAATAAAATTGCGTCAATTGTTTTACTGGTAGTTGCACACAGAATATAGGTATTAATAGATCACTTTTTGGAAAATTTTGTATTGAAACAATAAAGTTTTCAAATAAAAAAGAAATACTTATCACATATTTAATAGCTAATTTTATTAACTTCTAATTAGATTTTAATTTATGGTTTTGGAATATAATTCAAAATAACAACACTTGAAATTGGCAGAAAACTCTTCTACAACTTTATAATAATCAATAGCATTCTTTACATAGAAGTCAATTCTTCAAACCCTCAGGCTTCAGAACATAAAATAAATTTTCATTTATAGATTTCCCTTTTTCAGTTCCAAAAATGTTTATTCTAGAGTAAGCATTCATCACATAAAATGTAGCTGAATCAAGTAAGAATCATTCAACACAAATATCAATTCAAAGCACAGATTTTATGTATACTGCTTTCATATTTCCCTTTTACTTCTTTTCTAGATAACAGAAGAGAATTGTTGATATTCTCATTATAAAATTCTGACCAAGCACATTGGTCTTTTCAAGTAATTCATAACAGGTATAGTATCAAGACAAACTCCTGAAACACAGTCAGTGTGTTCACGTGTGCTTGAGTACACGCCTTCTCTAGTTCACCCCTGAAGACAGACCACTTGTGCTTTTCAAGCACATGTGCTCAATTTATTTTACCAGATAAAATATAAAACATTCCACTACCAACCGAAGGAGTCACTTCCATTTAAGTCAGAACATTTTTTCACATTCTTTAGCATAGTAATCTCTCCCCCAGGAGAAGCTACTTTAAATGATACTCATTAACATCTTTGGTTATAAGAGTAGTACAGTATGTAGATGCTGATAATAAGGTTTCTATCATAGCTATGTCCAGATTGGAAAAAACCCTAAGTAGACATAAATGTAACCTGCATTTTCTAAGCTCCTGACAAATCACTATATAGAGTTCAGCTCTGTTTGAAATTTTGTACATAAAAATGGCAGACATCTCTCAAAAGGGCTCCCGTATACTTTCAGTAATGCACATCAACTGGAAAGGTCATGAATGTGATTCCTCTAGTCCCCTCCAAGGCAGTCTAGGTATCCAAGGGACAAACAAGACAAGAACATGTCCAGCTGGTTCTTCACAATAACTTTATCTGGATGAAACTTTTGGGACAGATAATTGGCTAGGGTCATCTCCCAGGCACCCACAAGATATACTCCACCCCCTGAGAACATCCTGCAAAGAATTGTGTGCAGCTGGAAGTTATACCAGTCACTGTTGAAAAGGCTCATCTCAGGTCCCAGCTCTTGGGCATTGGCTGTCCAGATGACGATCACAGTTTTAGGACTTTGATCCAGGAGGTAGACCACTGCTCGCTGGATGTTCCTGAGCCGCCAGATGTACACTTTTAAGGGGAAAGTAATGAAGTGAGACCATATGGCTATGGCAACCACTGTATTCTTCCCTCCCATGATGCCATTCAACTTGTTCGCCACAAAATGGAGCTTACTGCTAAACACAGTCATGAAGCAGATGCATGAACCATGGTAGCAGTATTTGAGCAGGATGTTGTGCTTCTGGTCCACTGCAAGGAAGGGATCCACATTCTTGGGACTAGCCAAGTTAAACTCCACTAAATCTGAAACAAAGGTTTTGAGCTATTCAAACCACTGTTTGATTGTTGAGTCACCAAATAAATATACCATTTTGCTCTGTAAGCATTCTGTTATGTTGTCTGGGTTATTAAACTGGTGCATTTTAAACTTACTCGGCCTCCATTGCTCTTTGTAGTAATAACCAGAAGGAAAAGAAAGCCTTGAAATACTTTTAGGTTGCTAGTTTCTTTTATATTACTGGGAATCACAGTCACCCAATCAGTTCCACTAAAGTTGATTGGCACTTTGATATTGACACCACTCTGGAATAAAGCACTCTCTGCAGCATTGAGAAAGCCCTTCAGGTATCCACCTTTGAAATGATTAATTTTGCTTCTGCAAGAAAGCTTCTTTGGTTTGAAGCAGAAACAAGGTTCTCCAGTATAGAGATCTGTAAAGTTACACAGGGGTAAACTCCCAGGAAGACACGGGCACTCTGTTGTTTCAGAAATTCTTCCTGAACAGACTCTTGAAACAAACCCTGTTTGGTTTCTCTTCCTGTAGGTGCTAAAGAACTCTGATCCCACCACTGGGGTGGACCAGAGATATAGACAATTTAACTTTGCCTGGCCAAAGCAAACTAAAAAAAAACCTTGTAAAACCCATTCTGGTAGCCTACCACTCTGCCCACGGCCCCTGCCTGAAGCTTGGGGGAGTGGATTCCAGCCTGCAGGTAGTCTTCACCATACTTCTTGGGCTTTCGATGACAATCCTGAATATGAACCAGTACTTCCAACTGACTTCCCACCCTGAAGAGGGTTGCATAGTTCAAGATGACAAAGTAACTAGAATAAGGGTCAGTGTTTTTCACAAAAGAGACTAGGTCCACATCAGGCACCTGCCACTGCAAGGCTGCCAGCAATGAGTCTTCCTCCATGTGTTCCTGGCTGGAAAGGGTCTGGTCCTCATAGCCACAGTGCAGATTCCAGCTAATACTTGTTGCCTGGGAGGAAAAAAATTGGCAGTCGCTGTTGATGAATGTGGCTGAAACATTCATGGTCCAAGTACTCCACCTGAGTCACATTGATGATTAGCACCACCACGAACACTACGAGCAGACAGCAGAAAAGCCGGAGTCTGAAGAAATTTGTCTGCATGGTCTGGCTGTGGCTTGATCACCCATGGCTGATACCATACTATCTTCATTCCTCAAAATTCCATGTCTTTGTTTTTCTGAACTGCAGAAAAGCTTACAGTTTAATTTGCCTATATCATAATACAAGGCTTAAGAGTTATTTGCGTAGAAGAGAAACTGCAGTTGATTGAAGAAACACATTTTTTCTTCAGCTAACTCCTGGACCTTCCCTTGTACTTCTTCTAAAGTAGGGTCCCATGGATATGATACCATAGATAGAGAAGTATTCAAATGAATTAAATAAACCACAAAGTCCTAAGTGCTCAGAGATTCAGCTGCTGGCGATTCGATCTCTACCAGCAGGATACACTGACCCTATTAAATCTTTGGATTCTCAAAGAGAAACCAAAAATTCGATCTTTTTGGAAAATTTAAGATTTTTTAATATTGGAAAATGACAATTTTAAGTATATCTTTGAGGCATTATGAATCTCTCTACAACTTAATTTCAACTGTCCACTGTACTTGGACTTTGAATTTCATGTAACCACATTTACATGAGCCCCTAATCTAGATTTCTAGCCATGATCTCTATCCCAAGTTCAAAATTTTTACATCTAAATATCCATTAAATGTCTCCATCCAGATGTTATAGGTATGTATATCTATCAATATATCCAATTATATTCATTTGTACCACCACTATCCTAGTTCCAACCACCTCCTGATCTCTGCTTTAATTTTTCCCAACAATCCACTCTTCACCTAAAGAAACTTTTGAATATGCTTTTTTATTAAAAAAAGATTTATTTATTTGTTTGAGAGACAGAAAGAAAAGTCTTCCATCCACTGGTTCACTCCCCAAATGGCCACAATGGCTGGAGCTGGGTCTATCCAAAGCCAGGAGCCAGGAGCCTCCTCCAAGTCTCCAACATGGATGCAGGGGCCCAAGCAGTTGGACCATCTTCCATTGCCTTCCAAGGCCATCAGCAAAGAGCTGTACTTGAAGTGGAACAGCTGGGACTTGAACCAGTACCCATGTGGAATGCCAGTGAGACAGGCAGAGACTTAACATCACAGTGCTGGCCCCCAAATATGTTTTTATAAATTATTTAATTATTTTTGAAAAATAAAGCAATATAGAGAGAACCTGATTCACTCTGATTCATATCTTCTGATTCACTCTACAAATGCCTGTGATGACCAGGACTGGAACAGGCCAAAGCTAGGAGTCTGAAAGTCTATTCGAGTCTCTCATGCAGTTGGCAGGGGTCCAAGGTCTTGGGCCATCTTTGGTTGCTTTCCCAGGAGCATTAGCATGGAATTGGGAGCAGAGCAGCTGGGGCTTGAATGTGCTCTGATATGTGATGGTGGCATAGTAATGCAGCAGCTTAATCCATTGCAACACAACACCAGCTCCATCTTTGATGTTTTGAATAAGATTTAAACCTCTGGCCGGTGCCGCGGCTCACTAGGCTAATCCTCCGCCTAGCGGCGCCGGCACACCGGGTTCTAGTCCCGGTTGGGGCGCCGGATTCTGTCCCGGTTGCCCCTCTTCCAGGCCAGCTCTCTGCTGTGGCCAGGGAGTGCAGTGGAGGATGGCCCAGGTGCTTGGGCCCTGCACCCCATGGGAGACCAGGAAAAGCACCTGGCTCCTGGCTCCTGCCTTTGGATCAGCGTGGTGCGCCGGCCGCAGCGCTCTGGCCGCAGCGGCCATTGGAGGGTGAACCAACGGCAAAGGAAGACCTTTCTCTCTGTCTCTCTCTCACTGTTCACTCTGCCTGTCAAAAAAAAAAAAAAAAAGATTTAAACCTCTATACAGGCCGGGGTGCCGCGGCTCAATAGGCTAATCCTCCGCCTGCGGTGCCGGCGCACCGGGTTCTAGTCCCGGTCGGGGCGCCGGTTTCTGTCCCGGTTGCCCCTCTTCCAGGCCAGCTCTCTGCTGTGGCCAGGGAGTGCAGTGGAGGATGGCCCAAGTGCTTGGGCCCTGCACCACATGGGAGACCAGGAGAAGCACCTGGCTCCTGCCTTCGGATCAGTGTGGTGCGCTGGCTGCAGTGCTCTGGCCGCGGCGGCCATTGGAGGGTGAACCAACGGCAAAGGAAGACCTTTCTCTCTGTCTCTCTCTCTCACTGTCCACTCTGCCTGTCAAAAAAAAAAAAAACACCTCTATACAGTTTATAAGGCCTTGCGTTGTCTGGGTTTATAGATTTTACCTTGACTATAGCCCTCTGATAAATAAATCAATATATACATTTCATAACTCGTTAACTTATCTTTAATTAATTATTTTTTATTTCTCCTCCTAAAGAAATCTTTTATTTAAGGAATACAAACTTCACGAGTACAACTTTAGTAATTATAGTGATTCTTCCCACCATATCTGCCTTCCCACCCACTCTCCCATCCCTCCTTCTCCTCTCTCTCCTATTCCCAGTCCCATTCTGCACTAATATCCATTTTGATTAACTTGATACACAGAAGACCAACTCTATACTAAGTAAAGAGTTACAAAACAAAACAAAACAAAAAAATTGTTCCTCAACAGTTGAGACAAGAGTTGTTCAAAGTCATTGCATCTTGAAGTTAATTTCACTCTTTTTTTAGAAACTTAATTAACTTTAATGGAGTACTCAAGAAAGATACATCTATTGTGAGCACTTAGACATATTTATAATACAACTCTTTAAGGACAGAGGTCCTGCATGGGAAGTTAGTGCACAGTGACTCTTGTTGTTAATTTAACAATTAACACTCTTATGTATGAAATCAGTGACCACCCGAGGCTCTTGACATGAGCTCTCTAGGCTATGAAAGCCTTTTGAATCCACAAACTCCTTCAGTATTTATACAAGGCCATTAGCAAAGTAGAAGATCTCTCCTCCCTTCAGAAAAAATTACCTCTTTCTTTGATAACCACTTCTTTCCACTGGGGTCTCACCTATTGAAGTCCTTCATGTAGGACATTTTTTGTCCTATATGTAGGACATTTTTTTGTCCTACATGACAGGCTTTTCACACTTGAAATGATCTCATGGGCTTTTCAGCCAGATCAGAATGCCTTAAGGGCTGATTCAGAGGTCAGAGCGCTATTTAAAGTGATTGTCATTCTATGAGTCTGCTGTGTGGACTACTTCCTATGTTGGAGCACTCTCTCCTTTTTAATTCTATTTATTATTATTAGCAGACCCTTAATCCTATCCATATGATCACTTTAACACTTAAAATATTATTTTTACCACCCAGCTTAAGGGGATTTGGGATCCCATGGCAGGTTTTTAAACTGTACCCTTAGAAGTAAGTCCAGGACGTAGATTTAGGTCTTTAATCCACGTTGAGTGGATTTTTGTGTAAGGTGTAAGGTAGGGGTCTTGCTTCATGTTTCTGCATGTGGAAATCCAGTTTTCCCAGCACCATTTATTGAATAGACTGTCCTTGGTCCAGGAATTAGTTTTAGATCCTTTACTAGAGAACATTGAAGAAACCCTTCAAGATATTGGCACAGGCAAAGAATTTCTGGAAAAGACCCGGGAGGCACAGGTAGTCAAAGCCAAAATCAACTATTGGGATTGCATCAAATTGAGAAGTTTCTGTACTGCAAAAGAAACAGTCAGGAGAGTGAAGAGACAACCGACAGAATGGGAAAAATATTTGCAAACTATGCAACAGATAAAGGGTTAATAACCAGAATCTACAAAGAGATCAAGAAACTCCACAAAAACAAAACCAACAACCCACTTAAGAGATGGGCCAAGGACCTCAATAGACATTTTTCAAAAGAGGAAATCCAAATGGCCAACAGGCACATGAAAAAATGTTCAAGGTCACTAGCAATCAGGGAAATGCAAATCAAAAGCACAATGAGGTTTCACCTCACCCCGGTTAGAATGGCTCACATACAGAAATCTACCAACAACAGATGCTGGTGAGGATGTGGGGAAAAAGGGACACTAACCCACTGTTGGTGGGAATGCAAACTGGTCAAGCCACTATGGAAGTCAGTCTGGAGATTCCTCAGAAACCTGAAGATAACCCTACCGTTCGACCCAGCCATCCCACTCCTTGGAATTTACCCAAAGGAGTTTAAATTGACAAACAAAAAAGAGGTCTGCACCCTAATGTTTATTGCAGCACAATTCACAATAGCCAAGACCTGGAACCAACCTAAATGCCCATCAACGGTAGACTGGATAAAGAAATTATGGGATATGTACTCTTTAGAATACTATACCGCAGTAAGAAACAACGAAATCCAGTCATTTGCAACAAAATGGAGGATCTTGAACACATCATGCTGAGTGAAGTAAGCCAGTCCCAAAGGGACAAATACCATATGTTCTCCCTGATCGGTGACAACTGACTGAACACCAAAAAGGAAACCTCCTGAAGTGAAATGGACACTATGAGAAATGGTGACTTGATCAGCATAGCCCTGACTGTTAATGGACAACTTAATACATTATCCCTCTTAGTATTTTTTTTTGTCTGTTCTACTTAATATGACTGGTTTAATTCTGTAATTATCACACAGTTATTCTTAAGTGTTGAAAATTAACTGAAATGTGATCCCTGTTAAACATAAGAGTGGGAATAAGAGAGGGAAGAGATGTATAATTTGGGGCATGCTCGGGCTGACTTGCCCCAATTGGTAGAGTTGGAAACATACCAGGGGATTCCAGTTCAATCCCATCAAGGTGGCAGGTGCCAATGCCATCTCACTAGTCCAAGTGATCAATTTCAGTTCACAATTGATCATAATGAAAGGACTAAGAGTCAAAGGGAGCACATAAACAAGTCTAGTACCTGCTAACACTAACCGATAGAATAAATAAAGGGGAGAGTGATCCAACATGGGAAGTGAGATACTCAGCAGACTCATAGAATGGCAGATGTCCTAAATAGCACTCTGGCCTCAGAATCAGCCCTAAAGGCACTCGGATCTGGCTGAAAAGCCCATGAGAGTATTTCAGGCATGGAAAGCCAAGACACTCTGGCAAAAAGATCTCTGTGAGTGAGATACCAGTGGAAAGAACAGGTCTTCAAAGAAGGAGGTACCTTTCTCTGAAGGGAGGAGAGAACCTCCACTTTGACTATGACCTTGTCTAAACAAGATAAGAGTCGGAGAACTCAAGGGGCTTCCATAGCCTTGGAAACTCATGACTGGTGCATAGGGAGATTACTGAGGCCATAAACAGGAGTGTCAATTTGTAAAGTCAACAACAGGAGTCACTGTGCACTTACTCCTCATGTAGGATCTCTGTCCTTAATGTGCTGTACCTTGAAACTTAATGCTATAACGAGTACTCAAACAGTATATTTCACTTTGTGTTTCTATGGGGGTGCAAACGATTGAAATCTTTACATAATGTACACTAAACTGATCTTCTGTAAAAAAAAAAAAGAAATTATCAATTCCCAACTTGACTCTCACTGGGATTAAACATGACAATAGGTCTGATCTGATTTCATCATCATTTAAAAAAATCATCTATTATTTTTCACTTTATGTTTCTGTGTGGGAGCAAACTGTTGAAATCCTTACTTAAGGTATACTAAGCTGATCTTCTGTATATTAAGATAATCGAAAATGAATCTTGATGTGAATGGAAGGGGAGAGGGAGTGGGAAAGGGGAGGGTTGTGGGTGGGAGGGACGGTATGGGGGGAGGAAGCCATTGTAATCCATGAGTCGTACTTTGGAAATTTATATTCATTAAATGAAAGATAAAAAAAAAGAAGTAAGTCCATAGGAATGTATGTAGAACTATGCAGCATTATAGTTAGAAACTTCATACATTTCATAATTACAACTTTAGGAAAATGGGATTCTTCCCACCATGCCCACCTTCCCTCCCATACTTGAAACCCCTCTTCCTCCTCCCTCTCTTATTCCCACCCTTATTTTTTATTGAGATCTCTTTTCAATTGACTTTATACTCATATGTTTAACTCTGTGTTAAGTAAGGAGTTCTACAAATAGTATAAAAATAACTGTTCATCAACAGTTAAGACAAGGGCTGTTCAAATCATTGCTTCTCAAAGTGTCAATTTCACTTCTACAGATTGTCTTTTAGGTGCTCTATTAGTTATTACAGGTCAGGGAGAACATGTAGTATTTGTCTCTTTAGACTGGCTTATTTCACTAAGTATGATATTTTCTATATTCATCCATTATTGTTGTAAATGACCAGATTTCATTTTATTTACCACTGTGTAATATTTCATATTGTACATATCCCATAATTTATTTATCCATTGTTCAGTTGATGGGCATTTGGGTTGCTTGTGTCTCCTGTCACCCAACTGCAAGCAGCAGAGTCTAGAGAAAGATGCCACCCACCTGGGGGAAGCAGAAAGATTTAAGCCCAGTTTTTAGACTTGAATTCTAGTGGGAGGCCTACTGCCATAAAATTCAGTGAGACAGCAGCACATGTTCCATGTCCCCAGACTCATAACTGCAGAATGAGTTTTTTGGAAACTCCATAGCCAAAGGGCTCTACCACTCCTTCTCCAACCTCTGGCATAAAGCTTACAAGACTCTAGCTGCTGTGGTAGGGTGGAAGAGGGAGTATAGGACTTTGCCTTGAAGCTCAGATGTGGGACTCAGCATCTGATAAACACCAAGGGCCTCTAACCTGGGTTAGACAGAGCGTCTAGATTTCCCTAGCACCAGATAGAGACCTGTACTCAGATGTGATGGACTTGCTTTACCATGTATTACCACCAGCCTGAGAAGGCCTCCTTTGCACCACTGAAACTTTATAGGGCCCAGGGACTGAGACCCAAGTATGACCAGGCTTGGTGCAAGTGTGCTTGGCCAACAGGCTGCCAATATCATTCCTCTTTCAACTGTGGATAAACGGTAAGGAACCACAGGACGGTGACTTGGGATGCACTATTGGGTTGGTAAACCAAACACTAGACAGGTGCCTGTCCCTAGTACAGTGCCTGAGACTAGAATCTCTAGACTTGCCCTGTATAGGCAGATACCTAAGCCCTGGTAGGATGGGGTTGTTTCAGATATACCACTGTCATTCTCTCTTGGGCCTGCAATGTATGCCCAAGAATTTACAGGGTCTGATGACTGTGAGACACAACTGTGACCCACCTAGTTCCTACTTGGGCAAATGATCACCCTTTCTATAATCTAGGGCACACAGTGGATTCGAATTCAATCCCATCAAGGTGGCATGTACCAATGCCATCTCACTAGTCAAAGTGATCAGTTTCAGTTCACAATTAATCATAATGATAGGATTAAGAGTCAAAGGGATCACATAAACAAGACTAGTGTCTGCTAATACTAACTGATAGAATTAAAAAGGAGAGAACAATCCAACATGGGAAGCAGGATACACAGCAGACTCATAGAATGGCAGATGTCCTAAACAGCACTCTGGCCTCAGAATCAGCCCTTAAGGCACACGGATCTGGCTGAAAAGCCCATGAGAGTATTACAGGCATGGAAAGCCAAGACACTCTGGCAAAAAAAAAGACCTAAATGAAAGATCTCTGTGAGTGAGATCCCATTGGAAAGAACAGGCCATCAAAGGAGGTACCTTTCTCTGAAGGGAGGAGAGAACTTCCACTTTGACTGTGACCTTGTCTGAATAAGATCAGAGTTGGTGAACTCAAAAGGCTTCCATAGCCTTGGCAACTCATGACAAGAGCCTCGGGTGATTACTGACGCCATAAATAAGAGTGTCAATTGTTAAATCAACAACAGGAGTCACTGTGCACTTACTCCCCATGTAGGGTCTCTGTCTTTAATGTGTTGTACAATGTGAATTAATGCTATACCTAGTACTCAAACAGTACTTTACGCTTTGTGTTTCTGTGTGGGTGCAAACTGTTGAAATCTTTACTTAATATATACTAAATTTATCTTCTGTATATAAAGATAATTGAAAATGAATCTTGATGTGAATGGAAGGGGAGAGGGAGCGGGAGATGGGAGGGTTGCAGGTGAGAGGGAAGTTATGGGGGGAAAAGCCACTGAAATCTAAAAGCTGTACTTTGGAAATTTATATCTATTAAATAAAAGTTAAAAAAAATCTAGGGAACAAAGCAAAACAAAACAAAACAAAAAAAAAACAAACAAAAAACCCATGGGATTGTTGTGTTACTCAGTGCCAGGCTGGTAAAACTCAGTATTGAGCCTATCTTAACAGTACCTATTCCAGGCCAATGCCAGGAAATAGTGCCTCTGGACCTTCTTTGGTGATAAGTGGAGTTCTTTGATCCCAGATGATTAGAGTTATACTCAACACAGCATCATCTGTGGCTTCTAAGAATGAGCAGTGAGTCACCTCAGCAGGAGGAAGATCATAGAAGGCTGGGCTTCCGTCCTAACAACTGGCTGTACTGGTATTGGTGAACTGTGGGCTCTGGAGGTGACCTGACTTTACGGCATTGGGAAATTACAGTACTAGATATCTAGGCCTACACAAGCCCCAGGAAGAGGATTCTAGAGCATGAATATTTCTTTTTAGGAACTTCCCCAGTTCATCCCAGATAACATATGAACTTCACATTTGGGAGAAATATGAACTTCAGAAGTATTACAGGACTGAAACAGTGAATAAACATCAATAAGCATACCTGCATGAAAACTAAACATAGGTACTATTTGGTGATGGAATATCAGAGAAAATTAACAAATGATTATAATTTCTAGAAGGACAGTTACAAATATGGCCACATTCCTATAACTGATCTTTTTATATATAGATATATTTACACCAACATGTGTGAAGAACTTAGAAGGAATCATGATCTCACAAAAAGAATAAAATAATATTCCAGAACTCAACCATCTAAGAATTTAAATTTTCAAATGAACTTCAATAGAGCACAGAAAAACAGTTTAATATCCCTACAGAGAGACATGACAAAGAGATAGAAGTAATTAAACAAGTCCAACAAAACTCATCAACTGGGATCGGCACTGTGATTCAGCAGGTTAAAGCTGCATCTTGAAGCACTGGTATCTCATATGGGCACCTGCTGGAGTCCTAGCTGCTCCACTTTCCACCCAGCTCCTTGCTAATGAGCATGGGAAAGTAGAAGAAGATGTCCCAAGTTCTTGGCTCCCACACCTACATGGGAGACCTGGAATAATCTCCTGGCTCCTGGCTTCAGCCTGGCCCAGTCCTGGCTGTTGTGGCCATTTGGGAAGTGAACCAACAGTTGGAAGCATTCCCTCTCTCTCCCTCTTTGTCTGTAACTCGGCCTTTTAAATAAATAAAAAAATTTAAAAAAATGAAAATGTATTTTTAAAAAATCCATCAACTGAATAGTACATTATGCAAAATAAAAAACAAAAGGACATATCAACAGTACAATAGATCAAACAAAAGAATCAGTGATATTAAAAACAGGCTATTTGGAAATGCGTAGTTGGAAGTTAAAAAAGGATAAAAAGGATTAGGATGTATGAAGGAAGTTTATAGGAACTTTGGGCTAGCATAAACAGAGCAAATATCTGAAATATTGTGGCTCAGGAGGGACATGAGAATATCAAAGAGGTAGAAATCATTCAAAGTGTTAACAATATAAATCTTCCTAAATCCAGAGAGAGATACTACTGTCTAGATACAGAAAGAACAAAGGTCACTAAGCCGGATTCCACTCCAAGTCTATCTCAAGAAATCATGCTGTTCAAGGTTAAAGACAAAGCACTCAAAATTGCAAGAGAAATGGAGCAAAACATGTATAAAAAGGTCCCAATTTGCCTGGTTACACATTTTTAGCAGAAGAATTACAGGCCAGGATAAAGTGGGATGAATCTTTCATAGTACTGAAGGAAAAAATTGCCAACCAAGAATATTGTACCCAGCAAATCTGTCCTTTAGATATCAGGCGATGGGGGAGGGGGAGGGGCAGAAATCAAGGCATTCTCAAATACAAATGGAGAAGTTATCACTACCAGACTTGTCTCACAAAAAATGGTAAATGGATTCTTCAAACTGGAAAGGAGAGATGCTAATAAATAATAAGGAAATATCAGAAGGTTAAAAGTCACTGTAGAGTAACATTTAGACAAATTCAAAATGCACTAATATTGTAAACATGATATGAAATTATAATTATCTTTAATATGAAGATTAGAAAATAAAACACCTAAAGTTAATAACTATATTGAAATATTAAGAGAGGCAATATGTAAAGATGTTTAAATGAGACATCAGAAATTCAAAATGAAGGGAGGAATAGAGTGCAAGCACAGAATTCTATATTAGTATTTCTTATCTGTTTGTACACTTGTTTCCCTATTTTAAAATCAATGTTAAGTTTTTACAATTTTTACAAACAATTTTTTTGTAAGCCACTGTCGCTCCCCTTCTTCATGGAGGAACGACACAGGACCCTGCGCTGTTCTTTTGTCTGCTCGGCCCTCCCCGGGTTTGCTGCTGGTTCTTCCCGGGTTGGCTACCATCCCTTCCACCTCCGTGGAAGGGCGGTTCCCCCTGGCCACTTTCCCCACTTCCGCGGGGGAGCGGCACACCACCGGCCGGCTCTCTCAGGGGCTGCACAGGTGTTCCTTCAGATAGATGTTCCCCTAGATGTTCCTGGTGCATGTTGTCTCTCTCCTCCTTTATAGTCCTCTTCCACCAATCCCAACTCTGCTACCCACACGCCGAGTACGCTGCTCTCCTCCAATCAGGAGCAGGTCCTACAGTTTATTGGTTGAACTGGAGGCAGCTGTGTAGAAGCTGTTTCCTCCTCTCCCAGCGCCATATTGTGGGAGAGCAGATGCATAGAATAAGTCTTAATTCCAGTAACTTAGTCTAGTCCGAGTTGCTCCCAGTTGCTCCCCACAAGCCACATGTTCAACACAAAGCAAAATTCTATAATTGACATATGAAAAATACAAAGAACCAAAGCACACCACTAGAGAAAGTCACTTAACCACAAATGAAGATTGTAAAGATTGTAAGAGGGGGAGACATAAAGAAAATACTGCAATAAAACTGGAAAACAAGTTCCAAAATATAGTACTAAGATTCATCTATAAAAAGTTAACTTAAATGTAAATAGTTTAAATTCTCCAATTAAAATTTACAGCATGACTGACTGCATAAAAATGTGACCCAAATACATGCAACTTATAAAAATTCACTTTCCTCTAAAGATACAGAGAGTCTGAAAGGGAAAGGATGGAATAAGATGTTCAAGTCCCATGAAACCCAAAAGAAAGCAGGAGCAGCCATACTATCAGGTAACATGGATTTTGAAACAAATGTAGCAAAAGGAGACAAGGAAGGCTCTCATATCCTGATGAAGAATTCAATCTTCCAAAAGAAAATAACAATTGTAAATATATATGCACCTGATAGTACAAAATCCAGATTTAAAAATCAATGGGGGCCAGCTCTGTGGCATAGCCAGTAAAGCCACCACCTGCAGTGCCGGCATCCCATGTATGTGCTGGTTCCACTCCCATCTGCTCCACTTCGTATCCAGCTCTCTGCTATGGCAGAGTAGTAGATGGCCCAAGTCCTTGAGCCCCTGCACCCACATGCGAGACCTGGAAGAAGCTCCTGGCTTGTTGCTGCAGATCAGAACAGCTCTGGCTGTTGTGGCCATCTGGGGAGTGAACCAACAAATGGAAGGCTTTCTCTCTCTCTCTCTCTCTCTGCCTCTCCTTCTTGCTCTGTGTAACTCTTTCAAATGAATAAATAAATCTTTTAAAAAAAAGCAATGGATGGGTCTAAATTAAGGCATAGACTCCAATAAAATAACTTAATACATTATCCCTCTTAGTAGTTTTTTTTGTCTGTTCTACTTAATATGACTGGTTTAATTCTGTAATTAATACACAGTTATTCTTAAGTGTTGAAAATTAACTGAAATGTGATCCCTGTTAAACATAAGAGTGGGAATAAGAGAGGGAAGAGATGTACAATTTGGGACATGCTCAGGCTGACTTGCCCCAAATGGTAGAGTTAGAAACATAACAGGGGATTCCAATTCAATCCCATCAAGGTGGCATGTACCAATGCCATCTCACTATTCCAAGTGATCAATTTCAGTTCACAATTGATCATAATGAAAGGACTAAGAGTCAAAGGGAGCACATAAACAAGTCTAGTACCTGCTAACACTAACCGATAGAATAAATAAAGGGGAGAGTGATCCAACATGGGAAGTAAACTAGAACAAAAGCAACTAGAACAAAAACAAAATCAAAAAGAATGCCTCAATCTTAAAGTTAGGAGACAGAAAGAAATAATAATAGTACAAATGAATGACGAAGAAGCTAAAAAATACTTGAAGAAAACAATGAAACAAAGAATTGGATCTTTGAAAGGCTAAACAAAATTGACAAACCTTTAGGTAGAATAAGAAAAAAAAGAGAAGATTCAAACATATAAAATCAGAGATGAAAATAGAGATATTATACTACACTACACAAAGTATGTTTAGAGATTATGGTTAGCAATTATGACAGCAAATTTGATAGCTTGCGAGAAATGGACAAATTCTTGGACACACACCTCATAAAGATAAAATCACGAAGAAATACAGTGCCTAAACACATGAATAAAAGTAGCGAGATTGAATCAATAACAAAAAGGCTTCCATCAAGGGAACATCATTATTTTCTGTGAATTGTATCTACAAAGCACATTGAATCTGTTAAAAACTAATTAAAAATTAAAATAAAAAAATTTTTAAAAGTCCAATCAAGTAAAAACCCAAGGCCAAAAGCCTTCACAACTAAATTTTATCAAACATTTATATAAGTAAATCCAATTTTTTTTTAGTTTATTTTAAAAAATAGAAGAGGAAGGGATTCTTCATTCTATGAGGCCAGCATTACCTTGATTCCAAAACTAGGCACAGAAACACAAACAGAGCTACAGGCCAATCTCCTTGATAAGCATTGATGTAAAAAATTCTCAACAAAATCCTTGCAAATCAAATCCAACACTACATTAAAAAGATTGTTTGCCTTGATCAAGAGAAATCCAGGTAGGTAAAGATGGTTCAACATATGTAAATCAAGAAATGTGCTACACCACATCAACAGAATGAAGGACAATAATGAAATAATCATCTCAATAAATGCAGAAAAAGCATTTGATAACATTCAACATTCCTCATGACAAAACACTGCAAAAATTAGATATATAAGGGAAATACTTCAACATAACAAAGCTCATTTATAATAAACCAATAGATAACACCACATTGAATTGGGAAAAACTGAAGGTTTTCTGTTTGTGATGTGTAGCAAGACAAAGACGCCCATTTTCATCACTTTCATCCAACAAAGTCCTGGGATTCCTGGCCACGGCAATTAGGCAAAGAAAGAAATAAAAGGCATTCAAATTGGAAATGAGAAAGCCAAGTTCTTATTGTTTGAAGACAACATGATCTTACATACAGAAAACCCCAAAGATAATGCCATAAAGTTACTAGAGTCAATAAACATATTCAGCAACTTTTCAGGATACAAAGTCAAGTAAATCCAGTAGCATTGTTATACACCCATAGCAAATTATCTGAAAAAGAATTGAAGAAAGCAATCCCATTACTAACAGCTACAAAAAAGAATTAAAAATGCATATGAATAAATTGTGAAGGTTATCTTCCATGTGTGGGAAGTTAAAGAAAAAAAAAAGAAAAGAAAAATCTCTCAATGTTTTTGAGTAGACTATGGGAAGGCAGAAGGAGTAGATGGAGTTTGTATTTAAAAATAGGGGAATTTGGGTGAGTTTTTTAGATTATGACTGGTATGCTAACATAAGATGCTAATAAAAGGGGAAACTGGGTGTGGGAATATGGTAATTATTTGTGCAACTTTATTATTTTTGCTTTATACATTTAAAATTGTTCTGAAATAAAAAGTTAAAGAGTCTATCTTAAGAGGTAACATATCTCTACAATGAACACTATTAATCATTGATGAAGAAACAAGGGCCAAAGAAATGGAAAGGCATTCTGTGTTTAAGGATTGGAAAAAAATCAATATAATTAAAAAGAACATATTACATAAAATGATTTGCAGATTCAATGAAACCCCTAACAAAATATCAATGCCATTTTCACCCAGATGTAGAACGCATTACTAAATTTGTATGTAAGCACAAAAGACACCAGATAGCCAAAGCAATCTTGAGCAAATATAATAAAGTTGGAAGCACTCTGCTACCTGACTTAAAAAATAGTACAAAATTATAGTAAATGAAATAGGATGGTATTGGCTAAAAACAGATCCATAAACCAGTGGAACACAATTGACACTGAAGAAGTAAATGTGTGCACCTATGGGAAACTGATCTTCAGTAATGGTGTTACATGCTTTGGAAAAAAAGTCTTTTCAATAAATGGTGCTGGGAAAATTGAATATCCACATGCAGAAGAATGAAAGTATAGTTCTGTACTTTACTATGCACAAAAATTTATTGAAGATTAATTAAACATCTAAATGTAGACCTGAAACTTTGAAAAACACTAAAAGAAAAACATAAGAAAACACTTTGAACATTGGAATTTGCAAGTATATTTTGTCAGAGACTCCAGAGCACAGAAAACAA
This sequence comes from Oryctolagus cuniculus, assembly GCF_964237555.1. Lineage (NCBI taxonomy): Eukaryota > Metazoa > Chordata > Mammalia > Lagomorpha > Leporidae > Oryctolagus > Oryctolagus cuniculus. The sequence continues at coordinate 39,722,636 of NC_091453.1, read as the reverse complement.
AAACAAAAACAGACAAATGAGAATTAACAAACTAGAGAGATTCTGCATAGCAAAGGAAGCAATCAACAGAGTCAAGAGTGAACCTACAGAATAGAAGAAAATATTTACATCTAAGAAGAAATTAATAACCAGAATATACAATGAACTCAAACAACTCCATAGCAAAAAGCAATGAAATTTAAAAATGGGCAGTAGATCTAAACATACATTTCTCAAAGGAAGATATACAAATGGCCAACAGGTGCATGAAAAAATGCTCAACGTCACTGATCCTCAGGGGAATACAAATCAAAATGACAAGATATCACCTTACTACAGTTAGATCAGCTATCAACAAAAAGACAAAAGATAACATGTTAATAAAGATGTGGAGAAAAGGGAATCATTGCAAACTGTTGATGTGAGTGTAAACTAATACAACCATTGTAGATAACTGTTGCTAAAAAAGAACTGCCACATGATCCAGCAATTTCACTACTGGGTATATATCCAAGGGAAATAAAATCACTATATAAAATTAAGAAAAGCTTGTGTAGGATGCTGGCATTGTGTTCCAGTCCCGGCTGCTCCATTTCTGATCTAGCTCTCTGCTATGGCTTGGAAAAGCAGTAGAAGATGGCCCAAGTCCTTGGGCCCCTGCACCCATGTGGGAGACCAGGAAAAAGCTCCTGGCTCCTGGCTTTGGATCAGCACAGCTCTGGTCATTGCAGTCATCTGAGAAGTGAACCAATGGATGGAAGATCTTTCTCTCTCTCTTTCTCTCTCTCTCTGTTTAAATAAATCTTAAAAAAAATATAAACAGGGATGTAAGATCAGACAGTGCTACATGCAAGCAAGGTAAAATATACTGAGAGACTGGAGGTTGTTATCTGGGATAACAGTTCTGGAAGAAAATGTTTTAACTAGAGGGATCAACTAATGTGAGGAACCTGAGGTGAGAGCATATCTGGCTGATTCCAGGAATGGGGGGAGGGGTAGGGGCAGAAGTGTGATTAAAGTGCAGATAGCAAAGGAAAGAGTAGAAGGAGATGAGGTCAGAGAAGTAGCATAGGCACAGAGTAAAAGACCTTGGAAGGCATGGTTAATACTTTGGCTTTTATTGTGCACTATATGGACAGCTGTTGAAAGGTTTCAGAGAGACAGGAGTGACAACACCTGATTAGCATTTTAAAAGGAACACCTTAGACCAAAAACAAAGGGGACCACTAAGTAAGCTATTGCATTAATCTAGGTGAGCAATGATGATAGTTTGTATCACATTAGTAGTGAAACAGGTGTTGAAAAGATCAGTTTCTGAAGGGAAACTTTACTCAATATAGTGAGAGTATGTAGAACGTCAGAGAGATTTCTAAAACATGTCTTATGAAAGATTGGAATTGTCATTATGTGAAATGGAGCAGACTGTAGGTTAACCAGGTTGCATGATAGAGAGGAGGAAAAATTGACTTAAGTTCGAGAAATGCTAAGTTTGATATGTGTATAACAGACATCCAGGTAAATATATTAAGTAGGTGGTTACATAAATAAGTTGTGAGTTCATAGGTATGGATTTTACTCAATATATACCATTTAGGAATCATTGATATATAGATATTATGTGAAGTCGTGAAACTTGATAACATTACTTAAAAAGTGTGTGTACATAGAAGACTTCTAAAGACTGAGCCTTGTGGAATATTGTAAAGTTTGGAGGTGAGTGAGATAAGGAAGGTTCAGCAAAGGAGACTGAGAAGAGAGGTAAGGAGGAAAACCAAGAGAGCATAAGACTCTAAAAGTAACAAAAAGAAAGTGATTCTGGGAAGGAGTCATTTAAAACTATCTTTTGCTACATACGATTCTTATTAAGATGAGGACTGAAAATTCATTATTATATTTAGTAAACTATATATCATTGGTAAACTTGACAGGAATTTTTTAAAATAATATGTATTGTTTAATTCATTATATCCAAACAATTGTCATTGCAACATACAGCACGTCTATTTAAAATTACTGTTGAGACATTCTACTTTTTCTGTTCCATACGAAGTGCTTAAAACCTAGCATGTGTTTCACACACACATCTCATTTCAACATGGACCAGCAACACTTCAAGAGCTCACCAGTCACTGGAGGTTGTGGCTACTGTATTGGATGACAACCCTAAAGCTGTGTTTCTCAGCCTGGAGCAAGTTGATCTCCCAGGGGACATGTGGTGCTGTGTGCAAATACTTATGGTTGTCAAAACTCAAGGGCTGGAGCTACTACATACGGTGGGCATTGGCCAGGGATGTGGCTAACATTCTGAAAGGCCCAGGACACTCCCCTACTGTGGATGATCCAGCTCCAAGCATTCAGAGGCTTTGCTCTACAGTAGGACCTAGTCTGTGCTCCTCAAGGAGCTCCTAAAGGAGACCAGGTGTGCTACAGATGTCAGCACCCAGTATGCTGCCTGGTGACTACCAAGAGTACCTGCAACTGAATCAGTGGAAGACAGTGCCGGTCATTGGGATTCAGGACAGGGATGTTTTTAATGAAGTGATGGCAAAAACCCCACCTATACTTAAAAATAACAAACACACAGACAATAGTGGTTTGTTTCATAGAGCTCCCCAAAGGATATGTGCTTTCTAAGAAAGGAATAGCAGAGAAGGAACAAAATGAAGTGAATTTTGAAGGATAAATAGAAATTAGCTGGGAAAAGAAAGAAGGAGGGTCTAGTTAGAAGAAGCAGCATGAGCAAAAGGAATAGAAGTTATGACTTGAATAAGGTGTTCAAAGCACAACAAGCAGTCTGTTTTAGCTTACAATAGAGTTCATGACAGATCAGGACTTTGTGATTCTTCATTTATTGTTCATGGAACTTTTGCCTACATGTCTAATATGAGGGAAGGATTTCAGATGAAACATTTGGTTACTTGTACCATCACCAGGTAGTTATGAAGATATTTATTAAGCATATGCTTAATAATGTGTTTGACACAATCCTCAAACTTTATTAGAACTATTCAAAAAGTTCACGGAGGGGGCTGGTACTGTGTCTTGGTAGGCTAAGCTTCAGCCTGCGGTGCCAGCAATTCATATGGGCACCAGTTAGTGTCACAGTTGCTCCTCTTTTGATCCAACTCTCTGCTTATGGCTTAGGAAAGCAGTGGGAGATGGCCCAAATGCTTGGGCCCCTGCACCTGCATGGGAGACCTGGAAGAAGCTACTTGCTCCTGGCTTCAAATTGGCCCAGCTCTGGCTGTTGCAGCCATCTAGGGAGTAAACCAGCAGATGGAAGACCTTCTCTCTGTCTTTCCCTTTCTCTGTAACTTTACCTCTCAAATAAATTAATAACTCGTTAAAAAAGAATGTTCATGGAAATTCTGTATTATTAAAAAATGATTCATGGATTTCCACGTCTTGCAACAAAACAGAGTATATTTTGATTCCACTTTTCTGTGAACATTTTGAAATGCATTCACATAAGTAAACACTTGTGCTATTTCAGTTTTCCCCAGTTAGGCTATGCAATTAATGAAATTCCAATAAAATATTAACTGTATTACTATATCAGATATCAAAGTGATACTATAAATTTGTTGATATAAAAAGTGATAATGGTGTACAGTTCAGCACATGCTCAATAAGACTTACCCCTAATGGTAGAGTTAGAAACATGCCAAGGGATTCGAATTCAATCCCATCAAGGTGGCATGTACCAATGCCATTTCACTAGTCAAAGTGATCAGTTTCAGTTCACAATTAATCATAATGATAGGATTAAGAGTCAAAGGGATCACATAAACAAGACTAGTGTCTGCTAATACTAACTGATAGAATTAAAAAGGAGAGAACGATCCAACATGGGAAGCAGGATACACAGCAGACTCATAGAATGGCAGATGTCCTAAACAGCACTCTGGCCTCAGAATCAGCACTTTAAGGCATTCAGATCTGGCTAAAAAGCCCAGGAGAGTTTCTCAGGCATGGAAAGCCAAGACACTCTGGCAAAAAAAAAAAAAAAAAAAAAAAAAAAAAAAAAAAAAAAACACAACACAACAACAACAACAACCACCTAAATGAAAGATCTCTGCGAGTGAGATCCCATTGGAAAGAACGGGCCATCAAAGAAGGAGGTACCTTTCTCTGAAGGGAGGAGAGAACTTCCACTTTGACTGTGACCTTGTCTGAATAAGATCAGAGTTGGTGAACTCAAAAGGCTTCCATAGCCTTGGCAACTCATGACAAGAGCCTCGGGTGATTACTGACGCCATAATAAGAGTGTCAATTGTTAAATCAACAACAGGAGTCACTGTGCACTTACTTCCCATGTAGGATCTCTGTCCTTAATGTGTTGTACTATGTGAATTAATGGTACAACTAGTACTCAAACAGTATTTTACGCTTTGTGTTTCTGTGTGGGTGAAAACTGTTGAAATCTTTACTTAGTACATACTAAATTTATCTTCTGTATTTAAAGATAATTGAAAATGAATCTTGATGTGAATGGGATTGGAGAGGGAGTGGGGGATGGGATGGTTGCGGGTGGGAGGGAGGTTATGGGAGGTTAAAGCCGCTATAATCCAAAAGTTGTACTTTGGAACTTTACATTTATTAAATAAAAGTTGAAAAAAGTGATCATGGAATATCAAAGAGATTAATTCAAAATAATAGATTTAAAAATAGGCACATATTGGGAATTTTATTTGATAAATGTGGTGGTATCTAAATTTAATTTGGAAAAGATTTTTTAATAAATGGAACTGAGTTAATTGGGTAACACTTGGGAATAACAAAGTTAAATTCTTACCTCATCCAATATAATCCACTCTCTACCATCACATAATTAGGCAAAAGATATTAATCGGCAATTCATAGAAAAATATAAATGACCTGAGGCCTTAATTGATTGTTAGCAAATATAAATTAAACAATATTGAGATGTTTTCTGTCCCCAAGGTAGGCAATTAAAAAATTGTGTTGAGACATATATGTATGTGTAATTTGTATTGAGACATATATGAAGAAACAGTTTTTTGTACAGTTGGTGTATATGTAAATTAGCATAGTGTATCTATTAAAATTTGTAATGTGAATATTATCTTATCTAGTAATGTCATATCTAGAAATTTAGCTACAGGTATGTGAAGATGGGGAATGAACATGTTCCTATCATCACCATCACCGCTTATTGAATATTACACTGAGAAAGGAACTATTTAAAGAATTTTTACTTTTAGCAACTCATATCCTCACAACAAGCCTCTCAGATAAATACGCTTACAATTCTCTTTTACTCTTACGTGCTAAGTGATTGACGCACAAGGTAGGATAAGTAATTTGTCTACTATCATGACAGCCTGTAAATAGGCTCAAAGTCAAACTCGAGCAATCTATGCCTGGAGACAGAATGCTGACACACATCTTGTCTTTCTATACAGTTTGGTATCTGACTTTGCCTCTTCACCTCTCATTTAATTATTCTCACCTCCTTGTACAAAGTATCCTTTCCTACCATGACTCTTCCACTGATGTTGCTGGATTGTTGTGAAGATTCTAGTTGAAGTAATCTGTGTTAATAGAAAGGTGCAAACTATTCCTGGGAAAGGAAAGAGCAACCAGATCAAAGGGAGGGTTCCTATTGGAATGATCTATCTATGGAAGGTTGTGGGGAATAGATACACTAGATAATGATTATGAAGAGGAAATATGAAAGTAACACAAAGAGAAGGACATTACTCATAACCCTGAGGCATATATAGAATCAGGTCAAACTAGAGACAGAGAAACTAATCATGAGAAAATTGTAGTACTTCAGGCTACACACTGTAAGAATCTATAAGAATCAAAAAACATATGATAGAGAATTGAAAAGACACTTTTTGATTTTGTAATTGTTTAAACATAGAAGGTATAGGAAAGTGTATCATCTTCACTAAAATACTCTATGGCAGCACATCTTTTAACCAAGCCCAAAGTCTGATACACATTAAGATTAAAAAAAAACTGCACAAATAATTATTTTTCTCCCTCATTACACTCCCTTGCAAAATGAAGGTAGTTGATTTATATGTGTTCACAGAAGGGTGTTTCGGGAAGTTTTTAACACCTCACAATATGACAACCCAATTCTCTCATCAGCTGTATTTACAGACCAACTATAGATTTGCTTTTCTTGTTGTTATGTTTTGTTTGTTTATTTTGCTTTTCTTTGCTTTTCAGATCTGCTTTCCTTAATAAAACCTTTACAACTGAGACTGAATGCAGATTAAGACAACTGACTCACTTTTGATCCCATTTGGTACATTACCAGAGAGTATCAATTTGGCATATAGATGGATGTGAAATTTTCATAAGCAGCTCTGAAATAATCAGATAAATGTTAAGCCACTGATCTAAAGCTAAACCTTTTACATTATGCCAAATATGAAAATGGACCTTTATTTTCTTCTTTCATCTATTAATTTAGCAGTTATGGCAGAAAATGCTCTCTTGTTGACAAGCAAAGTTACTCTGAATTAATTAAGTAATTGATTCCCATGAGAAAGCTCTAGAGAAATAATATGTACTATTTTACTTAAAGTTGATGAGTAGGGCTAAAGTTTGACTCTAATAACATGTTTTCTATAATTCTTTTTCTTACCTAAAGTAAAAGATAATGTGACCCCAGGGACATAATCCAAGGCAGAAGGACAGAATTCCAATAACATTAAAAAGCATCAAGAATTCCTCCAGTCCATCAGAGATCCTCTCCAGTGACTACAGCTTTGTATTTTTCATACACTCTACCCTTTGAGTAGGCTGGAAAAGGAAATTACCCTGGGAAAAGTGAGGAAGAACTCCCCTTTCCCCCCATATGTGTTCAGCACCCAAATTGTAAGAATTTTTCCTCAATCTGCTGATATACTCTTTCACATTTCCATGTTATTTTAGTTGCTCTTCCCTCCAGCTGGAATGCCTTCTCAACGCACAATTCTCAGCATCACTTTTCACCCCTCAGTTGTTGCTGAATATTCATACTTCAAAATTTACCTCAAGCATTACTCTCTTGATGAAGATTCTACCATCCTTCATGTTGTCAAGCTTCCTCCTCAAAACTACCAGAGCACCTGGCAAAGATCTTCACTATATAATTGAGCACTATAATGAGAATTGTATATTTATATTATTTTTGAAGGCTTTAATCTTCTTTTTGACAGGCAGAGTTAGACAGTGAGAGAGAGAGACAGAGAGAAAGGTCTTCCTTCCATTGGTTCACCCCCAAGTGACCACTACTACCAGCGCTGTGCCAATCCGAAGCCAGGAGCAAGGTGCTTCTTCCTGGTCTTCCATGCGGGTGCAGGGCCCAAGCACTTGGGCCATCCTCCACTGCCGTCCTGGGCCACAGCAGAGAGCTGGACTGGAAGAGGAGCAACCAGGACAGAATCCGGTGCCCCGACCGGGACTAGAACCTGGGGTGCCGGCACCGCAGGCGGAGGATTAGCCTAGTGAGCCATGGCGCCAGCCCGCAGGCTTTAATCTTATGTTTTATTTACCAGAGGGTCAACATAGATATTTGACAAAATAATATTATTGTTTACTTTCTTTTAAAATTTTTAAATGTATACAAGTTTCATGTATTTTATATATACAGATTTAGGAACTTAGTGATACTTCCCACCCCACCCTCTCTCCCACCCATGTGCCAACCCTTTTTCCTCCTCCTTCTCCCATTTCCATTCTTAATTTTTTAAAGATCTATTTTCAGCTTACTCTATAATCATAAGATTAACCCTACACTAAGTAAAGAGTTCAACAAATAGTATGAAGAAAAAACACTGTTCCTCAAAAGCTTTACTTTTTGTTTGAAGTATTTTTTTCATTTTCATTTTATTGATGTAAAATTGACAAATATAATTGTATATGTTCAAAGAGTACAATCTTGATGCTTTGATACCTATATACATTATGAAATGGCTACCAATGGGCCTTCATCTTAACTCCTCAAGGTTAGAGCTCATGTTTTATTTGTAGCCTTGGTGTTATAGTGTTTGTAACACAGCAGATACTCAGTAGATTTTCATTCTTTTTTTTTCAGCACTAGGGGTACATTTGAGAAGAGAATAATGTCTCTTATGGCATTAAATTTTAGTTAGGGGACAAGAACAATAAAATACATACAGCATGTCAGAGAAAATAAGAGGGTAAGAGGGATGGGGAATGTTGGGGAGGGCGTTATTACCTTCCAAGGTCTCTCTGGGAAATAAAGGAGAAAGTGAGACATGTGGATATTGAAGGTAAATTAAGAAGAAGCAGAGGAAATCATAAGTGCAAAGTTCCTGTGAACTTAATAGAGTCGATTGGGGAAAAGGAGTAGAAAATGTGGTCAAAGATAAAGCAGGGGCTAAATCATACAGATTTTTCTATAATATGGTAAGAACTTTGGCTGTCAGTGTGAGTGAGATGGGAAGTCATTGGTAGTATTTGTGAGGATAAGTGAACCAACCTGACTTCTATAATAACAGGATTATTCTGGTTGATGTATTCAAATAAAATTGTTAGGGACAAGAACAAAAGAGGAGACATTAGTTGCAAGACTTAACAATATTTTAGAGGCAAGAAAATGACAGTTTGGTCCACAGGTTGTAGGCTGGAATTGGTTAGATTTAGGATATTCTGTTTCTAAGGTTAGAGTCTCTAGCTTTTGCTGATTTATCTATTGTCTATGGACACAATGATGACCATAAAGATTTTGGTCTTGTAAACAGAAAGGATGAGTTGCAGTTCATTGAAAAAGGGGAGACAGGGAAGAGCAGATTGATGATAACCAAGAGAACTTTTGAGTTGTTCTTTGTCTAGGTTAAAATGTAGTAAGTTAAGGTAAAAGGATGAAGATAAGCAGTTAACATGTCTTTCCTACAACCAGATTAAGTCTAACTGATTTTGGTGCTTTATCACAGGATTACAAAAACAAAATCCATGACAATTATAACAAGCACTGTGATTTATTTTGTCAAGAAGTGTGTGTCAAGCAGTAGGAGTACATTATGTGCAAACTTTCAGTTAACCATTCTCTGAACTCTAGAAAGTAAAACTTTTTTTTCCATTTTTTTAGATGTTATAGCTGAGGTTCAAAGAGGTTAAGCATCCTGTGCAAGTAATGATACTGGATTAATAAATGACACATAATCTATCATACTCCACTCCAAGACCATCATGTACTTCTATTCCGTATTATTTCCCATAAACTAGATTTGAACTATCACTGTTATATCTTTTGCCTATATTCTAGAAGGGGAAAAGGTAAAAGGTACTCATTTTAACGCAGACTACTGGCAGTGATGCAAACAAAAGGATACCATAATGCAGAAAAAAAAATCTCATCATTAAAAAAAATTCCTGAACACTAGAACCTGTGCCACAAATGACAGAGAAGGTAAATATGACTTGAGAGCTGCATTATCTATTGGCAAGGACAGGCTATCTTACTCACATTTTATTACATGTGGGCCACAACACTTGGAAATATTTTATCTTGTTGTCTTTCTTTAAGTAAGGTTAATATAGTCTCTCCCTTCTTTACTAATAAGGCATTTTATACTCCGCAAGACTCTGAAAATGATCAGGTAAACAGCTATTTTCTCTCTTCCCCTGAAGGGTACCTCTTCATCTGAGAAAGACACTAGGATATTGTTTTCATGGCCCAGGTAAATGAAGAAGACTGCATCTGATTTCTCTAGACTATGAGCACAGGGGAGTGAAAGAACAAGATGTCAGGTACTTCTGATCTTTCAATTTAAAAGTACCACTTCTTTTACACTTATCAAAAGTGCAGGTGGAATATGCATTATTGATCATACACTAGTCTATATTCATGTGATGAAGGCATAATCATGAAAACTAGTTCAAATGATGAGCTGACCCAGACACCAAGGCTCTTTCTGCTGCCATCTCAAGCCTGCCTGCTGGACTGCTAGCCTGCAATCAGCTGAGTGCAAAACAGGGCTTCTGAAGAGATTTTGTAGCACATTTCAATTTCTGAATGAAATCGACAGCTGAACTTCCTTTTTGATCTTGATTAAGAGACTTTTTCTTGTGACTCAGGAAAAGGAAGCAAGAATATGGATACCAAAAGAAATGGATACCAAAAGATCACAGTTCCATCAAACAAAATAATAATTTTCTCTGGGCTCAACTACAGTCAACACTCAAAAGAAAATTCTCAAGCCCATATGACATCACACTTCTTTACCCAGAATGATCATAGCATATACATAAACTGGGCTAAACTGAGCCCACAAGGGTTTGATACAGGCTGGGAGTTTTCCCAGGCAAATCCATTGGCATCGATGCAGAAGACTCCACTGACCCCTCCTCTACAGACCAAAATGTCCTATAATTTCAAAGACAAGCTGTATAAAACATCATATTTTGCCTAGCATCAGAAATTTATTAATAATATAAATGCTTCCAATAGAAAAGCAATATAATTCAGTGATTAAGAGAGGGCACTGAAGTTAATTTGCCTGTGTTTACATCTAGGCTCAGCTATTCACAAATTTTATACCCTGATACAGTTATTCATTTAATAAATATTAACTGGAGTTATAATATGTGGAAAGTCAGAGTTACACAGAGATAGAAGGAGAGGCAGAGGCAGAGAGAGAGAGAGAGAGGTCTTCCATCCCCTGGTTCAGTCCACAATTGGCCGCAACGGCCAAAGCTGCCCTATCCAAAGCCAGGAGCCAGCAGTTTCTGGAACCGGTGCCCATATGGGATGCCAGCACTGCGGGTGGCGGCTTTACCTGCTGCGCCACAGTGCCAGCCCCAACTCCATTCATTTATTTGGTCTATGTATCTTTCAGGGTAGGGTGGTGGAGTAAAGGGGAGAGGACTTCAAGAGCAGAGTATGGGAATTACCAAAGGAAAGGAATCAAGGAAAGAGACTCGTGAGGCAAAGAAATTCTGAGGTTTTAAATCCAAGTTCAACTCTAAAGAACTAGTATTACAAGGTAAAGGAAGAGAGAGACCAGCACTGAGGTGCATTTGCTCAAGTTGCCACTTGTGATGTTGGCATCACATATGAGCAGTGCTTCAAGTCCTGGCTCCCTGCTAATTCACCTGAGAAAGCAGTGGATGATGTCTCATATGTCTCAAGCACTTGGGTCCCTGCAACACACATGGGAGACCCAGATGGAGTTCCTGGCTCCTGACTTCAGCCTGGCCCAGCCACAGCTGTTGCAGCCATATGGAGAATGAATCAGCAGAAGGAAGATCTCTCTCTCTCTCTCTCTCTCTCTCTCTCTCTGTAATTCTGCATTTCAAATAAATTAATAAATCTTTTAAAAACAATAAAAATGAAAAGAAACAGTAAATATAGGCATAAAGAAATTTATCTTGTTAATGGTGTTTAAGACAGGAAGCTCAAATGGACTGTTAAAGACCGAAGATCAATTTCTTTTTTCTCTTTATTTAAAAGTAGTTAAAATTTAAATAAAAATTAGATATAGAGTCATTAGAAACTTTCTAGTATTGTAGAACAGAAACAAATAGCCTTTAAATCAGTGTTCTTGTAAAGTCTTAGAATATGAAGTATAATTAATACTATCATCATTAATTGAGTGCCTAGCAGGTATCAGATGCTTTATATATTTTATGTTATTTATTTCTAATTTTTATGGTGCCATATTTTAACAAACAGATGAATAAATAGAGGCTTCAAGAGGTTAAATTACTTCCCCAAAGGCACTGAGCTGATAAGTAGTAAGGCAAGGTTTATAATTCAGATTTGACTGATTTCCATATTTTGTCACCGTAGCCTATTGGCGTCTATGTATAACTTGATCACATTTTGTCATTTTTTTGTAAGTCTTACCTCCTCAGATACATCATAAGTTGTCATTAAGTTTTCTTTCTCAATTCTCAGATAGTCAAAACCCAAGACAGGGCACAAAGCAAACTTTAATAATGTTCTGCTGAGTGGCCTATAAAGCATTGTGGCTTTATCAATATTTTAATTGACAAGAAAGATAAAATAATCAGGAAGTGACAATCTTATGGGCAATAAAATGATAAAATTTTACTCAGAATAGACTATCATCCTGTTTTTAGGCACAGGCATTGATTCCATAAATGTTTTTGAAGGTATTAAGTAGGGTACTTCCCTCTCATTTAAGACCATATTCACTAAACATCAACCATTTTCTGAAGCATGCTACAAATGACTTCAAACATACATAGATACTGTTTGTATTTAAAAAAAAAGGCCATCATGCCTTGCTGGCGTAAGTAGTCTCCGACTGAATTTAAAGTTTAGTCAACATGGGTATATCTCTTTTCCAAGAATCCTGTTACTAGGCTGCCTTTGAAAAAGCTAAAGGAGGCAGAAAATGACAAGATAATAATAATTCTATTCTGCTATCTTTAGGGAAAGAATTTCTAGGTCAGAACAGATTTTAGGGCAGGCTGAGAGAATTACAGCCACATGGAAATTAAACAACTCAGGACCGATATTCAAAACCAATAAATAACACAGCTAGACAAATAGGTAAGTGCTACCCACTCAGCGACGTTTTTTTTACTCCTTTTTCCTCCCCTTTCTTCTGACTTCAGCCAACCCTTCCTCCAGCCTCTTCCTTTCCAGCCTCTCTCTTACTCATCATTTCCCTGTCCTTTGCCCTTTATCTATTCCATTCTTGAGTATTCCTTTCACAGTCTTGCACAAGAAGCCTTATGTGTGTGGGGTCTGAATGTAATGTTTTCCTTAGTTCCAGAGGATGCTGTCAGAAATCAGCATGATTCCTTGAGAAAATATGAAAATGGTCCAACTCTTACATTCACTTGGAAGCATGCCCTCCAAAATCCAGTATGTACTCTTCTGTGTGCTTCACAGGGGAGAAAGGGGAGATATATTCTCTTTCTCTCATACCTTCATGGGGAAAAATCCCAAGTGTTAGGCTAGTGGATGGGGACAGGAATTAATGACCAAAGGCATGATTCTGGGGCTGGCAATATAACTCATCCTAAGGCCTAGTAGACCACTGGAATTTCTACAGAGCTGGAAAAATGGGAAAAACTAGAGTAAGGCCATTCAAGCTGTAGAACTTTTTCTTTCTTCTCCTATTCCATTATACAGGAATCAAGAGTATAGAAAAGCAGTCAGATGCCTGGCCAGCTGCCAGGAATAGACTCTCCCTTAATGTAAGCCAAAGTAGAGCAAAAATAGGGGCAGTTGTTTAATGTATGCCTAGACTTGAGGCCTGGCTCCACTTCAAATTACAGTTTGCTGTCAATATGTACCCTCTGAGACAGCAGGTGATGGCTCAAGTATTTAGGTTCCTGCCACCCATTTGGAATACATGGATTGAGTTGTAGGTTCCTGACTCCAGCTTAGCTCAACCCCAGTTATTTTGTGCCATGAAACAGTGGACAAAAAATATCTCAATGTGTGCTTGTTTCTTTCTCTCTTTCAAATAAATAAACATTAATAATAAAAAACATAAAGGGATCAATGAAAACTTTATAAATTACCAAAAATTTAAAGATGAGATTCTACAAAGAGATCAAGAAACTCCACAGCAACAAAACAAACAACCCACTTAAGAGGTGGGCCAAGGACCTCAATAGATATTTTTCAAAAGAGGAAATCCAAATGGCCAACAGGCACATTAAAAAATGTTCAAGATCACTAGCCATCAGGGAAATGCAAATCAAAACCACAATGAGGATTAACCTCACCCCAGTTAGAAATCTACAACAACAGATGCTTGTGAGGATGTGGAGAAAAAGGGACACTAACCCACTGTTGGTGGGAATGCAAACTGGTTAAGCCACTATGGAAGTCAGTTTGGAGATTCCTCAGAAACCTGAATATAGCCATACCACATGACCCAGCCATCCCATTCCTTGGAATTTACCCAAAGGAAATTAAATTGGCAAATAAAAGAGCTGTCTGCACCTCAATGTTTATTGCAGCTCCATTCACAATAGCTAAGACATGGAATAAACCTAAATGCCCATCAACAGAAGACTGGCTAAAGAAATTATGGGACATGTACTCTATAGAATACTATGCAGTAGTAATGGAGGAATCTGGAAAACATCATGCTGAGTGAAATAAGCCAGTCCCAAAGGGACAAATATCATATGTTCTCCCTGATCGGTGACAACTAACTGAGCACCTAAAAGGAAACCTGTTGAAGTGAAATGGACACTATGAGTAACAATGACATGATCCACCCTTGTCCTGACTATCAAGGAAAAACTTAATATTTTATTCCTTTTAGTATTTTTTGTTCTGCTTAATATCACTAGTTGAACTCTTTAATTAACATACAGTTACTCTTAGGCATTTAAATTTAACTGAAAACTGATCCCTGTTAAATAAAAGAGTGGGAAAAAGAGTGGGAGGAGATATACAGTTCTGCACATGCTCAATCAAACTTATCCCTAATGGTACAGCTAGAAATGTGCCAGGGGTTTCCAATTCTATCCCATTAAGGTGGCATGTACCAATGCCATCTCACTAGTCAAAGTGATCAGTTTCAGTTCATAATTATTCATAAAGATAGGATTAAGTGTCAAAGGGATCACATAAATAAGACTAGTGTCTGCTAATACTAGCTGATAGAATTAAAAAGGAGAGAACGATCCAACATGGGAAGCAGGATACACAGCAAACTCATAGAATGGCAGATGTCCTAAACAGCACCCTGGCCTCAGAATCAGCCCTTTAAGGAATTTGGATATGGTTAAAAAGCCCAGGAGAGTTTCTCAGGCATGGAAAGCCAAGACACTCTGGCAAAAAAAAATGACCTAAATGAAAGATCTCTGCGAGTGAGATCCCAGTGGAAAGAACGGGCCATCAAAGAAGGAGGTACCTTTCTCTGAAGGGAGGAGAGAACTTCCACTTTGACTAGGGCCTTGTCTAAATAAGATCAGAGTTGGTGAACTCAAGAGGCTTCCATTGCCATTCCTGGCAGCTCCTGACAAGAGCCTCAAGTGATTACTGATGCCATAAATAAGAGTGTCAACTGTTAAATCAACAATGGGAGTCACTGTGCACTTACTCCTCATGTTGTATCTCTGTCCTTAATGTGTTGTACTATCAAATTAATGGTAAAACTACTACTCAAACAGTATTCTATACTTTGTGTCTCTGTATGAATGTAGTCTGTTGAAATCTTTACTTGATATATACTAAATTGATCTTCTGTATATAAAGATAATTGAAAATGAATCTTAATGGAGAATGGGATGAGTGAGGGAGTGGGAGATGGGATGGTTATGGTTGGGAGGGAGGTTATGTGGGGAAAAGCCAGCATAATCCAAAAGTTGTACTTTGGAAATTTATATCTATTAAAAAAGTTGAAAAAAATTAAAAAAAATATGAGATTCTGAGTTTTCAGTAAAAGCCACATCTTGAAGTCAGGACTTCATCCCAAGGACATCCCAAGACATTCATTCTACCCAGAGTTGGTAACTGTTGGTATTAGGGTTGGGATTGGGTGGCATAAGAAGAGAAAGAAGAAGTGATGTTATCCCTATTTTCCACTTCAGAGGAATTTAAAGGTGTAAGCTTGCACTGGAAAGGAGGTATAAAAACTAATAGAGGAGTCTTTAAATTTCTTTAAATTTTTTTAAAAAATTGTTTATATAGGATGAACAAATTTCATGTATTTATATATAAAGATTTAGGAACATAGTGATACTTCCCACCCACATTCCCACTTTCCCTCCTCCATCATTTCTTATTTTTCCTTTTAATTTTAGAATGCCATGCTTTCAGTTTATGTTATAATCACAAGCTTAGCACTCCACTAAATAAAGATTTCAGCAAATAGCAAGTAGGAAAAATACCACTGTTTCTCAAGAGTCATTGCAGGCATATTATTTTACTACATTGTAGATTAAAGGCGTTAAAAGTAAAGTTTTCAATTATGCTTTTATTTATTTACAGTAGACATAAGATTGATAGTGTTAATTAGCCTCCTCAAATAATGTTTTCATTATTATTTCTAATTCATGTGGTTTGAGGACATTGACAGAAATTATAGAGAAGCTAAATCTCAGTTCACAAGCCACCCTGTGGCATAGACATATAGCTGGGGTGAGATGCCAAATGGGAAAACCAGATAATCTAAGGTAGCCAAACAACCATAGGAAGAAAGATTGGACTGGAAACGACCAGAATGCAAATATAAATAGTGGTGATGGGGCCATTCTGGAACTGAGGCCAGTGACATCCAAGCACACATAAATTTCAAAAGATAAACACACACACAATCTATATTCATACAAGTACCTTTCTAAACAACACCCACTTATGTAAAAAGGCCCAAATTGAGTAATTATTATTTATAAGGTGATCACCTGTAGGCGTTCTAGCTTCCTGGTATACACAGAAGATTTAATGTGAGTTTTATTACGTGTATACCCAGACCCAAACTCTCACAACCTACCTTTCTGCTTTCAGGCAGACGGAAGAAGCTAAAGGAAAGTTTCCCCATGGAAACTAATCAATACACAGAAACTAGGCTGTAGTAAAACAAACAAAATAAAAATCAAAACTCACAGCTCTTAAATGATAGGAGATAAGCGGAACTTGGTGTAGTAATGAGATTGTTCTTTTCTAGTCATCTTGCTACAGCAGGCCTCTTGAGCTACCTCCACAGTTCTCTCATTAGCCTCTCTGGGGATTAGGCAGCTAAAAAGCTAACACAGGCAACTTCTTCACTCCCACTCAGTGATCCTGATCATCCTCACATTTCAGCAAAGGAAATCAAAGCTCTTTTCTGTCAGAGAGTACCCCAGCAGGAGGGAAGTAGACTCTGTGGAAACTAGACCAGTGTCTGGCTCCCCCCCGCCCCACTTTCTTTTACACACAGGCCCCTCTCTTTAAAATATGACAAATACCTCTTGATTCTAGTGCTCAGTTGAGAGAAGCCTTCACAGGCTTAAAAAGCTATTCTGGGTCCTGCAATGCAGGGTTACACCCAGCTATCTCTATATCCACACCTTCTCCAGGAATTTCCTCCCATTTGAGACTTCCTTTGTCTTCCTCTTCCCCACCCACCTATGAGGCAATGAGCTTACATTGAATATATAGAGATTGTGAATTGAGATATATTTATGCAGAGCAAGTAAATATACACACAATCAAAAACAATCTAAATTAGAAAATTTTGGCACAGAATTATAGACTCGGCACAGTTACCACAGAACGTCAAAGGTGGTTAACAGGGAAAACATAGCAGTACAACAGTATACTGCTTTGAGGGCAGCATGGTGGCATAGCCGGTAAAGCACCACCTGCAGTGCTGGCATCCCATACGGGTGCCGGTTCAAGTCCTGGCTGTTCCTCTTCCAATCCAGCTCTCTTCTATGGCCTGGGAAAGCAGTAGAGGATGGCCCAAGTCCTTGGGCCCCTGCACCTGTAAGGGAGACCTGGAGGAGTCTGCTGGCTCCTGGCTTTGGATCAGCACATCTCCTGCCGTTGCGGCCAACTGGGGAGTGAACCAGCGGATGGAAGACCTCTCTCTCTCTCTCTCTCTCTCTCTGCCTTTCCTACTCTCTCTGTGTAATTCTGACATTCAAGTAAATAAATAAATCTTTTAAAAAAAGCAATATACTGTTTCCCCAAACGTTACACTATATAGCTTGAAAGAAGAAAATTACTACTGGCAAATTTTATCACCAAAAGAAGTTATTCCATTGTAATTTTGTTGATGATAAAAATGACAAACATGGTCACTGATAACTAACAGAGGACAATATGTTGCTGTGTAGTGTAAATATTGAAACTGTGAGTTAGAAGATTTAGCCTCCCAAGCATGACCCTGGATTGACTGCCTAATCTCTTTACATCTCTATCTATTCAATTCAGAATCCCCATTGAACATACTTCATACAGATGTTAAAGTGAGCAAGTTGAAATAAGACTATTAGGGCTTTAGAAAAAGATAAATAAAATATATTTTAATAAAATAGTGATAAATATTTAGAATCTCTATTTCATTTTATTTTAAAAATATGTATTTATTTTATTTGAAAGTCAAAGTTACACAGAGAGAGAAGGAGAGGCAGAGAGAAGTCTTCTATCCACTGGTTCACTCCCCAGTTGGCCACAGCGGCTGAAGCAGTGGTGATCCGAAGCCAGGAGCCAGGAGCTTCTCCTAGGTCTCCCACATGGGAGCAGGGGCCTAAGGACTTGGGCCATCTTCTACTGCTTTCATAGGCCATAAAAGAGAGCTGGATAGGAAGTGGAGCAGCCGGGACTCGAACTAGAGCTGCTATTGGATGCTGGCACTGCAGGCAACAGCTTTACCTGCTACGCCACAGCACTGGCCCCTATAACCTCTATTTTAGACTAATGTATATTTAACTTTCCAAGTCATGTAGGGGATGTTACTAACTCCTTTCTCATACCACATATTGATAGTAATAGTTAACATATTGAGTGCTAGGTATGAGAGCCTATGTTAAATGCTTTACATATATTAGCTCTTTGGCGGCTAACAATAGTCTTATTTGATAGATAAACAGTACTGAGAAAAGTTAATTATTTGCAGGTTATACAGTTTGGAAGTTGCTATATATGCAATATTTGTGTCCCTCCCCCAGTGTTGATACATTAAAATCCTGACCACCAAAGTGATAATATTAGAAGGTAGGACATTCGGGAGATGATGAGGTCACAAGGATGATTAGGTCATTAATGGAATGAGTACGCTTACAAAAGAGTACCCAGAGAGGTACCTTGATCCTTTTGTCAGGTCTGCACACAGCGAGAAGACAGTTGTCTGCTAATCAAGAAGCAGATCCTTCAACAATGAAACAAAAGAGCTAATCTACACTATGGACCAAATAGACCTAACTGATATCTACAGAACCATTCATCCCACAGTTGCAGAAGGCACATCCTTTTTCATCAGTGCATGGAACTTTCTCTAGGATAGACCATATGCTAGGCCATAAAGCAAACCTCAGTGAATTCAAAAAATCAAATCATACCATGGATCTTCTTTGACCACAATGGAATGAAGCTGAAAATTAATAACTCAAGAATCTTTAGAAAATATGTTAAAACATGGAGACTGAATCAAATACTCTTGAATAAACAGTGGGTCATAGAAGAAATCAATAGGGATATTCAAAAAATCCTGGAAATGAATACGGATGACAATACAACATATCAAAACTTATGGGATACGGCAAAATCAGTTTTAAGAGGGAAGCTTAAATCGACTGGTGCCTACATCAAGAAACTGGAAAGCCATCAGATAAATGAGCTAAAATGCAACTCAAGGATCTAGAAAAACAACACAGACCAAACCCAAAATTAGTAGGGGAAAAGAAATCATTAAAGTTAGAGAAGAAATAAACAAAATTGAAACAAAAAAGTACAAAATACCAGTGAAATGAAGAGCTGTTTTCCTGAAAAAATTAACCAAATTGATACACCATTGGCTCAACTAAACAAAAAGAAGAGATGACCCAAATTAATGAAAGAGATGAAAAACGAGATGTAATAACAGATACCACTTAAATATAAAGAATATAAAAAACCATAAGATTATCTCAATAGCTGCAGATAAGGCATTTGACAAAATACAACATTTGTTCATGACAAAAACCGGCGCTGTGGCTCACTAGGCTAATCCTCTGCCTTGTGGCGCCGGCACACCAGGTTCTAGTCCCGGTCGGGGCACCAGATTCTGTCCCGCTTGCCCCTCTTCCAGGCCAGCTCTCTGCTGTGGCCAGGGAGTGCAGTGGAGGATGGCCCAGGTGCTTGGGCCCTGCACCCCATGGGAGACCAGGAGGAAGGCCTGGCTCCTGGCTTCGGATCAGCACGGTGCACCAGCCGTGGCAGCCATTGGAGGGTGAACCAACGGCAAAGGAAGACCTTTCTCTCTGTCTCTCTCTCTCTCACTGTCCACTCTGCCTGTCAAAAAAAAAAAAAAAAAAGAATCACCAGGAATTACTACAAATAGCTATAAGACAAAAGAATTGGAAAATCTGGGAGAATTGGATAGATTTCTGTACACATACAATCTACCAAAATTGAGTCATGAAGACATAGAAAACACAAACCGATCAATGACCAAAATGGAGATTTAATCAGTAGTAAAGACCCTCCCAAAAAAGAAAAGCTAAGGACTGAATGGCTTCACTGCTGAATTCTACCAGACTTTTAAAGGAGAAATAATTCCAATTCTTCTCAAGCTCTTCAAAACAACTGAAAGAGAGGTAATCCTCCAAAACTCCCACTATGAGGACAGCATCACCTTAATTCCAAAACCAGAAAAAGATGCAATAAAGAAAAAGGACTATAGATCGATATCTGTGATGAACATAAGTGCAAAAATCTCAATAAAACTTAGCAAGTCAAATCCAAAAACACATCAGAAAGAGTATTCAATAGTATGACGTGGGATTAATCCTTGCTATGCAGGAGTTGTTCAATATATCAAAAATGAATAAACATGATACATCACATTTACAAATTGAAGAATAAAAACCATAAGATTATCTCAATAGCTGCAGATAAGGCATTTGACAAAATACAACATTTGTTCATGACAAAAACCTTAAGCAAATTGGGCATGGAAGGAACATTCCTCAAAACTTGAAGGCAATATACAACAAACAACAGCCAGCAATATTTTGAATGCAGAAAAATTGGGAACATTTCCACTAAGATCCAGAACCTGACAAGTATGCCCACTTCCACCATTGTTGTTCAGTATGATCCTGGAAGTTTTAGCCACGGCCATTAGGAAAAAAAAAAAAAAAAAAAAAAAAAAAAAAAAAAAAAAAAAAAAAAAAAAAAAGAAATTGAAGGGATACAAATTGTAAAGGGGGAAGTCAAATTATCCCTATTTGCAGATGTCATGATTCTGTATACAGGGGATCCAAAAGACTTCACTGAGAGACTATTAGAACTCATAAAAGAGTTTGGTGAAGCGGCAGGATATAAAATGAACACACAAAAATCAATAGACTTTCTATACACAAACTATGCCATGGCTGAGAAAGAACTTCTTTTTTTTTTTTTTTTTTTTGTTTTTTTTTTTTTTTTTTTTTTTTTTTGGCAGGCAGAGTGGACAGTGAGAGAGAGAGAGACAGAGAGAAAGGTCTTCCTTTGCCGTTGGTTCACCCTCCAATGGCCGCCGCGGCCGGCGCGCTGCGGCCGGCGCACCGCGCTGATCCGATGGCAGGAGCCAGGAGCCAGGTGCTTTTCCTGGTCTCCCATGGGGTGCAGGGCCCAAGCACCTGGGCCATCCTCCACTGCACTCCCTGGCCACAGCAGAGGGCTGGCCTGGAAGAGGGGCAACCGGGACAGAATCCGGCGCCCCGACCGGGACTAGAACCCGGTGTGCCGGCGCCGCAAGGCGGAGGATTAGCCTAGTGAGCCGCGGCGCCGGCCGGAGAAAGAACTTCTAAGACTGATTCTATGCACAATAGCTACAAAAAATTAAATATCTTGGGATAAATTTAACCAAGGAGGTGAAAGATAACTACAATGAAAATTAAAAAACCTTAAGGAAAGAAATAGAAGAAGACACCAAAAAATGGAAAAATCTTCCATGTTTGTTGATTGGAAAAATTAATATCATCAAAATGTCCATACTATTTACACATTCGTTGTGATGCCAATCAAAATTTCTTCTCACATCTAGGAAAATGGAAACACTAAAGACCTCAAATAGCTAAAGCAATCTTAAACAACAAAACAAAGCAGGAATTATCACAATACCAGAGTTAAAGAAATACTACAGAGCAGTTATAATTGAAACAGCCTGGTACTAGCACAAATATAGACATGAAGACCAATAGAACAGAATAGAAACTCCAAAAACCAATCTATTCATCTACAACTAACTAATCTTTGACAAAGAAGATAAAATCATCCCAATATCTTCAACAAATGATGCTGGGAAAATTGTATCTTTGCATGTAGAAGTATGAAACAAGATCTCTGCCTTAAAACTTATTTAAAAAATCAACTCAAAATGGATCAAGGATCTAAATCTACAACTTGATCCCATCAAATTACTAGAGGAGGACATTGGAGAAACTCTACAAGACATTGGCATAGACACAGAGTTCTTGGAAAGACTCCAGGCAATCAAAGCCAAAACTGACAAATGGGATTACATCAAGCTGAGAAGCTTCTGCACTGCAAAAGAAACACTCAGCAAAGAGGCAACCAAGAAAATGGGAGAAAATAATTTAAAACTATGCATTGATAAAAGATTAATATACAGAATCTATAAGGAGCTCAAGAAACTCAACAACAACAAGACAAACATCATGCTGAGTGACATAAGCCAGTCCCAAAGGGACAAATACCATATGTTCGCCCTGATCGGTGACAACTGACTGAACACCAAAAAGGAAACCTGTTGAAGTGAAATCGACACTATGAGAAACGGTGACTTGATCAGCATAGCCCTGACTGTTAATGAACAACTTAATACATTATCCCTCTTAGTAGTTTTTTTTTGTCTGTTCTACTTAATATGACTGGTTTAATTCTGTAATTAATACACAGTTATTCTTAAGTGTTGAAATTTAACTGAAATGTGATCCCTGTTAAACATAAGAGTGGGGATAAGAGAGGGAAGAGATGTATAATTTGGGACATGCTCAAGCTGACTTGCCCCAAATGGTAGAGTTAGAAACATACCAGGGGACTCCAATTTAATCCCATCAAGGTGGCATGTACCAGTGCCATCTCACTAGTCCAAGTGATCAATTTCAGTTCACAATTGATCATAATGAAAGGACTAAGAGTCAAAGGGAGCACATAAACAAGTCTAGTACCTGCTAATACTAACAGATAGAATAAATAAAGGGGAGAGTGATCCAACATGAGAAGCGAGATACTCAGCAGACTCTTAGAATGGCGGATGTCCTAAATAGCACTCTGGCCTCAGAATCAGCCCTAAAGGCATTCGGATGTGGCTGAAAAGCCCATGAGAGTATTTCAGGCATGGAAAGCCAAGACACTCTGGCAAAAAAAAAAAAAAAAAAAAAAACCGAATACCTAAATGGAAGATCTCTGTGAGTGAGATCCCAGTGGAAAGAACAGGTCATCAAAGAAGGAGGTACCTTTCTCTGAAGGGAGGAGAGAACCTCCACTTTGACTATGACCTTGTCTAAACAAGATAAGAGTCAGAGAACTCAAGGGGCTTCCATAGCCTTGGAAACTCATGATTGGTGCATAGGGAGATTACTGATGCCATAAACAGGAGTGTCAATTTGTAAAGTCAACAACAGGAGTCACTGTGCACTTACTCCTCATGTAGGATCTCTGTCCTTAATGTGCTGTACATTGAGACTTAATGCTATAACGAGTACTCAAACAGTATATTTCACTTTGTGTTTCTATGGGGGTGCAAACTGTTGACATCTTTACTTAATGTGTACTAAACTGATCTTCTGTTAAAAAAAAAAAGAAGAAGAAATTAGCAATTCCCAACTTGACTCTCGCTGGGATTAAACATGACAATAGGTCTGATCTGATTTCATCATCATTTAAAAAATCATTTATTATTTTTCACTTTATGTTTCTGTGTGGGAGCAAACTGTTGAAATCTTTACTTAATGTATGATAAACTGATCTTCTGTATATAAAGATAATTGAAAATGAATCCTCATGTGAATGGAAGGGGAGAGGGAATGGGAAAGGGGAGGGTTGCGGGTGGGAGGGACGTTATGGGGGGGAAGCCATTGTAATCCATAAGCCGTACTTTGGAAATTTATATTCATTAAATAAAAGTTAAAAAAAAAAGATATTCATAGATTTTGGAGAGCTGCAATACAATAAAAAAAAAACAAGACAAACAATCCAATTAAGGAATGGGCAGTGGACTTGAAAAGGCATTTTTCTAAAGAGGAAATTCAGATGGCCAAGAGACACCTGAAAAGAGTACTCAGGATCACTGGCCATCAGAGAAATGTGAATCAAAACCTCAATGAAGTTCCATTTCACTCCCGTTAGAATGGCTCTCATACAGAAATCAACAAAAAATAAATGCTGGTGAGGATGTGGGGGAAAAGGTACCTAATGTAAACTAGTACAGCCATTGTGGAAGACAGAGTGGGAGATACCTCAGAAAGCTGAAAATAGAACTACGGTATGACCCATACATTCCAATCCTGGTAATTTATCCAAATGAAATGTAATCAGCATATGAAACAGTTATCTGTACCATTTTATTGCAGCTGAATTCATAATAGCTAAGATATGAAATCAACCTAGATGTATATCACCTGATGACTGGATAAAGAAATTGTGATATATAATACTACTCAGCCATAAAAAAATGAAACTTGTCTTCTATAACAAAGTGGACACAACTGGAAAACATTATACTCAGTGCAATAAGCCAGTCTCCAAAAGACAAATAACATGCTTTTCCTGATATGTGGTAAGTAATAGAGTACCAAAAAATGTAGTGTATAGGAGTAAAATTGACATTTTGATTATTTACAGCCTTGTCTCTACCATAGAGGAACAGTGTTTTGTTCTTACTATTTGTTGAACTCTCTACTTAGTGTAGGTTTAATCTTACGAGTATAAAGTAAACTGAAAATATATCATTATAAAAATTAAGAGAGGGAGGAAGGGAGGAAGAGGAGGAGGGTGGGAGCATGCGCAGCAGGGAGGGTACAGTGGGAAGTATCACTAGGTTCCTAAGTCTGTTTATATGAAATACATGAAATTTTTAAACTTTACATAAAATTTTTAAAATGAAAGAGAGAAGAACGAAAGGAAAGAAGGAACAAAGGAAGGCAGGAAGGAAGGAAGGGAGACCCTTACCAGAAAGCGAATCTGCTGACACTTCGATCTTAGTAGTCTCTAGAATTGTCAGAAATAAGATTTCTGTTGTATGAAAGCCCCACTCCCAGGATATGGCATTTTGTTGCATAAGGTATGACATATGGAGATGATAAAGTCATAAGGATGAAAGCAGCCCTAATGGAATAAGATAGAAGTGGAGATCCCACATGCTACCCCACATTGTTGCATTGATTAGATTTTGAAAAATTAATGAATTTAAAGAGAAGCACAGGAGGGAGACTACCAACCTCTCAGATCATCATGTATTGATGGTCCAATATTTTGGTCCAACATACTTCTTGCTTTTGAACAATTGCCCTTCTTAAATATGATAATATGAAGTGACAAATTTAATAAGGAAATAAATAAAATCTATCACTCTTTCTAGTCAACAGTTCTGAATTAGGAAGTGGCTGAAATCAATAGTAAGCTGTGATCAGCTTATCATCAGAGTTCTTCCTGTTTTCCTTTCCAGAAATAATAGAGCTTGCCAAGATAGACTATTAATTCTCTAAGGGAGGCTGGATCATGATTTGTCATAGAGATCCAGTGATCCTGACTACTTTTTTCATGTGTCTCTTGGCCATCTGAATTTCCTCTTTAGAAAAATGCCTTTTCAAGTCCACTGCCCATTCCTTAATTGGATTGTTTGTCTTGTTGTTGTTGAGTTTCTTGAGCTCCTTATAGATTCTGTATATTAATCTTTTATCAATGCATAGTTTTAAAACTCAGCAAATGCAAAATCTTTGTTTTGTCTAAAGCACCTGCACCTGTTGCTCAGCACTCAGTGCAAGGCTTGAAATACAGTGGATGCTCAGAAGGTATTTGTTGAATAGATTTGATTTCAAAGAGGGCCATGCCAATACTTCAGAGGGGCTTAATTTTAGGAGAGAGGAAGTTGAAATGAAAGGGTGAAGACTTGCACTGAAATGTGCTAGGACAATTATATCAATGTCACTGATTCTTTTTCTCTCTCATCAATTCTCATATTAATGTCATATTAACACAAAGAACAGATTCAATATGGTTTCTAGATGCAACTCTAAGAATAAAATGATACTTCCCATCCTCTCTCCCTCTCTTCTTCCTTCTTCCTTTCTCCCTGCCTCCCTCCCTCCCTCTCTCCCTTCCTCCCTTCCTCCCTCCTTCCCTTCCTCCTTCCTTTCACTCTCTATTTCTATCTCTGTCTGTCTTAATTTTTGAGATGACATATTTTTAACTTATATTATAGTCAAAGGCTTAATACCCCACTAAATAAATAGTATAATAAGTAAAAATCAAAAAGTGATTTTTTCAGAGTGTTTGAGAGTTCTAGCTTATCAGAAGTACCACTCAAAAATCCATGATAGAAATGTATTAGAGTATGACATTGCATCAAAATATAAGATGAAAATTGTAGTTTGTTTTGATGCTTGTGGAAATATGAAAATATTTTAAAGGCAGAACATTTCAAATGCTTGCGCACTCTACATCAATATCCTGCCCAAGTGCACCACCCAGTTCTAGTTCATTTACTTAACTCAGGCCCATTTGAAAGAAATGAGAAAAAGCAGGAAGTGATCCGAAACTCAGAGTGTGACATGTTCTTTAACTCTGGAATGCCCTGTGGACCTTCTTTTCTAGTCATTCAACTCCTGTTACAATCACACAGTCAGAACTTTCAGAGAAACTAATATTCTGTCCAAGTTGATTTTGTTTTTCCAGTAAAGAAAACCAAAGTCAACTAATGTTTGTCTCACAATGGAAGATACTCAGAGACTTATGACAGTCCAGATAGCCAGATAAAACTATGTTCTCCAAAGTTCTAGTGGGTAATGTATAACATGGTGACTATCTTTAACAATATATACTGTATGACATATCCATATTTAATGGAAATTTGCTAAGATAGGCATTACATGTTCTCACTAGAACTAAATTACATTTTCTCACTAGAAAGAAATTAGCTATATGAGGTAATGGATATGTCAATTATCTTGAGTGTGGTAATCACTTCACAACATATACATATATCAGAAAACTACATTGTGCATTGTAACTAAAAATAATTTTTCTCAATTATGCTTCAATTAAGATGGAAAATTCCACTTCAAACTGATGTTCATCCTGTCTCTTGACATCTCCAGCCTTTCAGGCTCTTTTCAAGAACTTGTGATTTTTGGATCTCTGGCTATTAGGCCACCAGAGGGGAAAAAAGTCTTCAGAATCAGCTCTCACCTGAGACAAGATAAGGGTAGTTATTTTTCAGTAGTTTTAATAAATTCTCATTGGATGCCATTAGGCCATTTGCTGTCTCATAAATATAACATTACAATAGAGCCAACCTTCCTGCCAGCATACCTAGGTAGCTCAGTCTCATCACAACCATTCATGCCAGCTCTCACTTCAAATGAGTACTTCTGCTATCAGTCAGGATCACTTTGATCCATTGCTACACTTCAGACTGCCAAAGCAGCTTTGACACACAGAACTAGCCTTAATTTTATAGCAGGTAAAATCTAGTCTTCAAAGAAAAGGTCTGGGAATCAGAATAGTCAGATTAGGGGCCAGCGCCCCAGCTCAATAGGCTAATCCTCCGCCTTGCGGCGCCGGCACACCAGGTTCTAGTCCCGGTCGGGGCACCAGATTCTGTCCTGGTTGCTCCTCTTCCAGTCCAGCTCTCTGCTGTGGCCCGGAAAGGCAGTGGAGGATGGCCCAAGTGCTTGGGTCCTGCACCCAGATGGGAGACCAGGAGAAGCACCTGGCTCCCGGTTTCGGATCAACGTGGTACGCCGGCTGCAGCGCGCCAGCCACAGTGGCCATTGCGGGGTGAACCAACGGAAAAGGAAGACCTTTCTCTCTGTCTCTCTCTCTCTCACTGTCCACTCTGCCTGTCAAAAGAAAAAAAAGAGTCAGATTAGCGAAATTGTTGCTCTAGACATAAGCTGACCACCAGTTAGGTAAGTTCATATTAAATCAAGTCTATTTGGTAACTTCAGTTAAGGTAAATTAATGGAACAGCCTCCAGAGGTACAGAAAAATCTGGATCAATGCTTGAATCTTATCTCTTCTATTCATTCGCTCTGTGACCTTGAGAAGGGTACTTTATTGCTTCTGTGTCTTAGTTTTCTCATCTGGAAAAAAGTATTAATAATAGTCTCTGCCTTAAAGAGTTGCCATGATAATTCAATAAAATATTCCTTATAATACACTCGCTTGACATTAAGTATTCAGTAAGTGATATTATTAAGTAAATGGCATCTTTGGACCCTACTTACCCTGATAACGTCCCAGTTCACTAGTCCATCTGGTGAACTGAAGATATTTTACTTCATAATGCTAGCCCTGACGGTCAGATGGCACTGCTAGCTTGATTGTTCACCTTCCTGGAATGAAAAAGTCCACCTCCATCACTCAATAACAGGGAATGACTTCATTCTAAAGTGAATAGGGAATACAAATTCCTCTGTTTCTATCTTCCACCATGATGAAGAAGTATCAACTGTTGATTCACAAACTTAGAAACAATAACAAAAAATGTCAACAGATGATACTTTCAAATGTGTTTGCTTCTGTCATGGGAATGAGAAAAATTACTATTCATTAGATATTATCTATTCTTCCCTTATAAAACTTTGACTATTTTTTAATTAATGGGTTTTTTAGTTGATTCACTTTAAAGAAGGAAATAATTTTAAAAGGCAAATAAAATTACTACAAATGGAAAACCAGAATTACCTGTCATATATTAATATATTATAAATAAAGCCATAACTACTAAAAATTATTGATATATAATACATATTAATGTGATATAGTGAGATAATTATAATGATCAAACAAGGAAACCAGCATTTTCATCTCTCTAAACATTTATCATTTCTTTTGTCAGAAAGTTTCAAACTCCTCTCTTCTAGTTCACTATAAAGTACATAATTGTTGTGAATCACCCTTCTGTGCTATAGAACATTCAAACTTATCTTTCCTGTGTAATGGTATTTTGGTATCCATTGTCTGATCTCTCACTCTCCCCTTTCCTCACTATATTTTCTAATCTCAAGTGACCACTATTCTACCCTCTCTTTCTATGAAAGTAGCTTTTTTCCCTTTAGCTTCCACGTGTCTGTGCAGTGTTTTTCTTTCTGTGCCTAGCTTATTTCACTTAACATGGCATCTTCTAGTTTCATCCTGTTGTCACAAATGACAAGATTTCATCCTTTTTTGATACATTTTTATATAACACTTTCTGCATCCATTCATTCATAGTCAGATACTTCAATGGATCTCACATCTTGTATACCACCAATAGTGCCACAATACAGATAGAATTGCAGATATTTCTTTGATATGCTGATTTTAAATTTTTGCCAGAAAACAGTGAATTGTATAACCACTTGTTCTACAGATGAGAGAAACTGAACCTTGGAGACAGAACCACAGAAAAATAAGCCTTGTACTAGGTTAAAAAAATAAAGCTAAAAGTCAAGGCTCCTGAAGCCAAATGCAATACTCTTTAAATCACATTATCTTCAATTTGTATACAATTTTAATACTTCTTCTACCACTCCACACATCCCTCAGTTTCACCTCAAGCAACTTGGGAATAGATGTGGTTTCTAGAGGAACAGGTTAAAATCCTTATTAGCCTTTGATGATGCTCACATAACAGATAGGTAAAATGAAGTACAGGAAAATGATCTTCTTTGGCCCAGGCAATTTATGTATGTAAAAAGTCTATGTCATTCCACTTTTCACTTTTCCCAGCATGGGAAAAGGTTATTGTCTTGGCTGTTGAATCACAGATTTCTATAAGTCAAAGTTGTAAGAGGTCCTAGAGGTGGTACAATTCTAACCATCTTTAACAAATGAAAAGACTGTGATTAAAAAGGAGCAAACACTTGTTCAAGGTCATAGAGTAAGTTAATGGCAAACTAAGGCTCAAAATTTAAAGCTCAGTTCCATCTCCTTATTGTATCAGGTTTTTTTTTTTTTTTTTTCAGGTAGAGTGGACAGTGAGAGAGACAGAGACAGAGAGAAAGGTCTTCCTTTGCTGTTGGTTCACCCTCTAATGGCCGCCGCGGCTGGCGCACTGCGGCCAGCGCACCACGCTGATCCAATGGCAGGAGCCAGGTGATTCTCCTGGTCTCCCATGCGGTGCAGGGCCCAAGCACTTGGGCCATCCTCCACTGCACTCCCTGGCCACAGCAGAGAGCTGGCCTGGAAGAGGGGCAACCGGGACAGAATCCGGCGCCCCAACTGGGACTAGAACCCGGTGTGTGAGGTGGAGGATTAGCCTAGTGAGCCGCAGCACCGGCTGCATCAGTTCTTCATGAAGACGAGAAAAAAATGTACAGCAAGAAATGCTGTTTGCAATTCTGTATTTCTATTATTAGTTTACTTAATTTTCCTCATTTACTGAAAAACTTCAAGGCTCTGACATGGTCCCCTTCTCCATTTACAATCTCTACACAGGTCATCTCAACCGACATCCATGGCTTTTTAATACCATATCCATGATAATGAATCTCCAATTTATGTGTCCATCCTGAATGTCTTCGCTGAACTTCAAATTAGTATAAACATTTTACCATGCAATAGCTTTGTGTGGATGTTTAATCAGCATCTCAATTTTAGCATGCCCCAAACAGAAGCATTGATACACTCACCTAAATTCCTTCCCTAGCTTTCCCTGTCTTGGTTAAAAGCACCACCGTCTTGTCAGTTTCACAGGCTAAAAAATATGAAGTTATCCATGATTATTCTTTTCCCCTTCCTTTTTCCTCTACCTAACATTATATCAGTTACCAAACATTGTTATTTATACCTCCAATACCTATTCTGTATCTGATCACTTCTATCTCCACTGCTGTCAGGTTATTCCAGGCTACAGTAATCTCTCACCAGTAACAGAATCCTAATAGGTCTTCTCCACTTACTCATAATCCTTTCTTTGACGGGCATACAGAGTGGTCTTTTCAAAATTAAAGTCCATTACTGTCATCTTCTTAATACTTTGCAAATCTTCCAATTATAATTACGATAAAATTAAAAACTGAACATGGCTTACAACATCTTACATAATCTGACTTAATCTACATCTCCAACTTCAATTTTATTAATATGTTACCTAATTCACTATATTCCAGTCACATGGGCTTTCTGGTTATCTCAAATATCTCTTTGCTTCCCATTCCACAGTCTTTGTATCAAGTATTCCTCCTTGGAATATTCTTTTCCCAGTTTTGCCTGACTGTCATAGATAAAGCAACTCCACTGGCCATTACTTTTTAACTTACCATCCTGTAGTGTCTGTGTGTTTTATAACACTTAAATTAATATCTGAACATTTTATCTTACTTAAATATTTTACCTGTTCATGTATTAGACAATTTCTATAACAGATTTTTGTCTTTTTATCTCTAGTACGTCATGCCTAGCACAGAATGAAATCACCAGTTAACTTTTGAATAAATAATTAGGCACTATCAAAAAATTTCTCTTCCCAGTGATTTCCAAAGCTTCACTGATGGTACATGAGATAATTTGGTTGGTGCATGGATGACTATTCTTTTACTCATAGTTATAGATTTACTTTAATATATACTTGGAAATTACTACGAGCACATCTCTCTCACTGTTTAGAATGAAGCTAAGTACTCTGGCCTCAGAATCAGCCCTTAAGGCATTCAGATCTGGCTAAAAAGCCCAGGAGAGATTTGCAGGCATGGAAAGCCAAGACACTCTGGCAAAAAAAAAAAAAAAAAAGACCTAAATGAAAGATCTCTGCGAGTGAGATCCCAGCGGAAAGAACGGGCCATCAAAGAAGGAGGTACCTTTCTCTGAAGGGAGGAGAGAACTTCCACTTTGACTATGATCTTGTCTAAATAAGATCAGAGTTGGTGAACTCAAGAGGCTTCCATAGCCTTGGCAACTCATGACAAGAGCCTCGGGTGATTACTGACGCCATAATAAGAGTGTCAATTGTTAAATCAACAACAGGAGTCACTGTGCACTTACTCCCCATGTAGGATCTCTGTCCTTAATGTGTTGTACATTGAGACTTAATGCTATAACTAGTACTCAAACAGTATATTTCACTTTGTGTTTCTATGGGGGTGCAAACTGTTGAAATCTTTACTTAGTATATGCTAAATTTATCTTCTGTATATAAAGATAATTGAAAATGAATCTTGATGGAGAATGGGATTGGAGAGGGAGTGGGGGATGGGATGGTTGTGGGTGGGAGGGAGGTTATGGGGGGAAAAGCCGCTATAATCCAAAAGCTGTACTTTGGAAATTTATATTTATTAAATAAAAGTTAAAAAAAGAACTATTGGGAAAGATGAAATTGAGTGCCATATGTGAATTCAAGTAGATAAATTATATGTGGTTATTTATGTCTTTTCTATTTCCCAAGCATCCTGTAATATATTATGTTACTCTCAAAAATAAAATGAAATATTAAAAAAATAGAATGAAGCTAAGTAAAAACAAAGGAGTTAATGATAACAAAACCATTCTGACAATAGAAGTACAGGGAGTACACAGATTTAGCAAAAGCCCTGAAGGTAATATATTCAAGTGTATCATTAAAGTCTTGAAAATACTGCTCAAATTTTCACTAACACTGGTAACCACTGATTACCTTAATGTTGATGATTAACCACAGGCAAGTGATTATATGAACTGATGATGACTACTTGGCTATTTAACACTCATAATCTTGGAAGAAAGTGAACATTATTTTTCTAAAGATAGGGAAATGATGACAGTGTTACATAATACTGAATCAAGATTGAAAATAGAGTCAGATGTCTCAAATTACTATAGGTTCTGAACCACTGGACTCATTTGTGTAGTACTGAAAATATTAATATTAACTCCCCAAATATCAACGATTAACTGGATATTCTCGAAGACAGCCTAAGTCTTCTGAGGTTTCCTTTGTGTTTCTATAGTCTGGTGGTTATTACAGTATGGTCTCCCAAGTAGCAATATCAATATCAGCTAAGAACCTAGACTTAATGTGAACACTTAATTTTATGTGTCAATTTAACTAAGGTCATAGGATGGTTAAACATTATTCTGGGTTTGTTTGGGGGTTTGTGGATAACATTTGAATTGGTAGATTAAGATTACCTTCTCCAATGTGGATGAGCCTCATCCAATCAGCTGAAGGTTTGAACATAACACAAAGGCTGAACTTTCAGAGAATAAGAGGGAATTCCTCCTGCCTACCTGAATTCAGCTGGGACACTGATTCTGTCATGCGTTCAAACTGGAAATGAAATATCAGCTGTTTTTGGGTCTTAAGTCTGCCAAAACTTGAAACAATAACGTTAACTCTCTGCTGTTTATAGATACTGTGATTTATTAGTCCCCATAATCCTGTGAGTCAGTTAATCCCTTATTCATATCCATTCTCTCTCTCTCCCCAACACACACCTTTTCCTAGAATCCCCATTCTGTTCCATTGATCTAAGTTTCTTTTCTTCTACTACTACCATGGTCTTGATTAATGTAGGTATACATGTCTTGATATTCAGTAGAGTGATTCCTCCCTAATTAATTCTTCATTTTCATACTGCCTTAGTTATTGCATTACTTTGTCTTTTCATATTACTTTTAGAATATTCTTATCTATATCTACAAAATTATTCCTGGGATCTGATAGAAATTACAGTAAACCTATGGTATCAATTTAGGGGAAAATTAACATCTTCATACAGTTGAATCATTAAATTCATGAAGGAAATTTATATCTTCCTTGATTGAGTGTCTTACATTAACAATTTATACTTTTAAGCATATAAATATTATACATGTTTTAGAAGATTTATGGCAGAGTATTTCATTTTGAGTCATTATCAACGCTATTGCATTTAATGT
Organism: Oryctolagus cuniculus; assembly: GCF_964237555.1. Lineage (NCBI taxonomy): Eukaryota > Metazoa > Chordata > Mammalia > Lagomorpha > Leporidae > Oryctolagus > Oryctolagus cuniculus. Next base: position 39,688,975 of record NC_091453.1, on the reverse strand, counting down.
TTTGTTCATAATATAATGTTATTACATTTACTATGCTGATATTGTATCCTGAAATCTACTCATTTGTCAGTTCTAGGACTTTTTGGTAAATTATCAGAAATTTTCCATGTAGGCTATTAGGATTACAGAGGTATATGGAAATAATTATATGTTCTTTACTTATCTGTGCTTTAATTTTTTTCATGCTTTATCACACAAGTTAAAATTTTTGGTACTAAGTTGAACAGCAGTGGTGAGAATGAAATTCTTCCCTCGCCCCTTACTTTAGGCGTAAAGTATTGTCATTCACCTGAAGAATAATATATTAGCTTTGAGGTCTGTGGTATTGCATGAGGAGTTAGGCTGCAGCTTGACCTGGTTGCTCCACTTCTAATCCAGCTCCCTGATAATATGCCTGGGAAAGCACTGAAAGATGGCCTAAGTCCTTGGGCCCCTGTCACCAATGTGGGAGATAAGGATAGAGTTCCTGAATCCTGGTTTTAGTGTGACCCAACCTTGGTTACTGCGGTCATTTGCGGAGTGAACAAGAGGTTGGCAGATCTGTCTGTCTTTGTCTCTCTCTGTCTCTCTCTGTCTCCCTCTCTTTCTGTCACTTTGCCTTTCAAATAAATAAAATAAATATTAAAAAAGATAGATTAAAAATAATATTAGTTTTATGTATTTGTCGATATTGTCAAGTTGAGGAAGTTCAACTCTATTTCTGCATCACTCAATGTCTATCATAAAACACAGTTTTGCCTGATTTAAAATTCTAGGTCAATGATTCTTTTCTCTTTTTTTTTTTATTTTTTGACAGGCAGAGTGGACAGTGAGAGAGACAGACAGAGAGAAAGGTCTTCCTTTTGCTGTTGGTTCACCCTCCAATGGCCGCCGCGGCCAGCGCACTGTGCTGATCCGATGGCAGGAGCCAGGTGCTTATCCCGGTCTCCCATGGGGTGCAGGGCCCAAGCACTTGGGCCATCCTCCACTGTACTCCCTGGCCACAGCAGAGAGCTGGCCTGGAAGAGGGGCAACCAGGACAGAATCCGGCGCCCCGAGCGGGACTAGAACCCGGTGTGCCGGCACCGCAGGCGGAGGATTAGCTTAGTGAGTACGGCGCTGGCCTCTTTTCTCTTTTTTAAAAATAAATCTTTCTTTTAAAAAGTCCATCAAGAAATGGAATTGAAAGAAAAATATTTCTGTGCATTTTCATAATTTTTTCATAATCTTCTCGTAAACTTTTTAAAAAGGTTTTATTCATTTATTTGAGAGGTAAAGTTACAGAAAAAGTGAGAGATAGAAAGGTCTTCCATCAGCTGGTTCATTCCCCAAATGGCTGCAGCAACCAGAGCAGGGCCAACAGAAAGCCAGGAGACAGGAGCCAGGAACCTCCTCAGGATCTCTCACGTGGGTGCAGGGACCTAAGCACTTGGGCCATCTTCTGCTCTCCCAAGGACATTAGCAGGGATCTGGATCTGAAGTGGAGCAGCGGGGACTTGAACCATAGCCTATATGGGATGCTAGTGCCACAGGTGAAACTTAGCCCATGACGCCACAGCACCACCCCTCTGCATAAAATTTTTGAAGACTACTCATATACACACATGTATTTTTATATATATATATATATATATATATATATATATATAAAATCTTCAAATTACTGTATTATGATTAGGAAAAGTTATCGCATAAACTGACAGGCACAAAAACAACAACATGGTGCAGATTTGATATTGGTAATAAAAATATCTAACACTGGAGAATCACCATAAGATTATTTTTCTTACAACTCAACCACCAAGTTCTTTACTTGATATAAGAATGGAGGAAATCCATTAGTAGATGAACCGAAGTAATATTGATTATAAAGATATGTGCAAAATGGTTGTTGATCACATACTAAGAAATGTAACTGAAAGGAGAATTTTAAAATACCTTGGGATATATAAATGCCAGACCAATAGCCATGGGATGCTGTGATCATTTCCTGCATTCCACAAGACAACTGTTATGGCATTGTGTCTGTGTATGTGGAATTATTTAAAAATGTTTAAATGGTTACATAAAACAGTGATGCATCTTAGTGCTCCACCTTATGAGGTTATGGTAATTTAATGAGTTCATGCCCATTAACCTCTTAGCTCAATGCCTAGCAGATAAGAAAAACTAACAAGCATTAACCAGTGTTTGTCAAAATACCATTTTTTTTGACAGGCAGAGTGGACAGTGAGAGAGAGAGAGAGAGAGAGAGAGAGAGAAAGGTCTTCCTTTTGCCGTTGGTTCACCCTCCAATGACCACCACGGCCAGCGCACTGCGGCCTGCACACCGCGCTGATCCGAAGCCAGGAGCCAGGTGCTTCTCCTGGTCTCCCATGGGGTGCATGGCCCAAGCACTTGGGCCATCCTCCACTGTACTCCCTGGCCACAGCAGAGAGCTGGCCTGGAAGAGGGGCAACCGGGACAGAATCCGGTGCCCCAACCAGGACTAGAACCCGGTGTGCTGGTGCTGCAAGGTGGAGGATTAGCCTATTGAGCCATGGCACCAGCCAAAATACCATTTTTAAGTGCTACAAATTTACTGTTTTTTTTTTTTTTTATTAATTGAAACGTATCTTATTATACGAAGTTTAGAATAGGAAACCTCTATCATACAAAGATTAAATTGCTTTTCAAAGTCATGGTCATTATGTGTCTTAGAAAGGTTTGAACACAAGTAAATAAGTATGACTCTAGGCCGGCACCACGGCTCAATAGGCTAATCCTCTGCCTGTGGCGCCGACACACCGGGTTCTAGTCCTGGTAGGGGCGCCGGATTCTGTCCCGGTTGCTCTTCTTCCAGTCCAGCTCTCTGCTGTGGCCTGGGAAGGCAGTGGAGGATGGCCCAAGTGCTTGGGCACCTGCACCCACGTGGGAGACCAGGAAGAACCACCTGGCTCCTGGCTTCGGATCAGTGCAGCACGCCGGCAGTAGTGGCCATTTAGGGGGTGTACCAACGGAAAGGAAGACCTTTCTCTCTGTCTCTCTCTCTCTCACTGTCTAACTCTGTCAAATAAATAAAAAAAAAATCCAAGAGTTTTTCCCCTTTCACCATGTGTCTTCCAACATAAACCTCTATTTTTCTGAGGAAAACGGAATGGTAACTATTTATAACTTGAAGTTAATTGGATACAAAGTATTTACTGACTGTCTACTATGTCCTTGGCCACATCTTAATTATCATAGGGTGCCAGGAAAAGGAGAGCTGGAAAATCGCTTTAGACTCACTGTCAAGTGGAATAAAGGTCTTTCATGTAGAAAAGATATTCTACTAAACTGTGTGGCATTGGGAACAAAACTCCTGGGATGGGGTTTCAAAGCAGCTTTGTCATAGTCTTATTTAACTCTTGTGTCTAGGCCTATGGCTTGGCTTATGGATTGACATATGGATTGGAGCCTACATGATTTACTATGCCTTGTTTCTTATAATGATATTTCAATTTAAAACTCCAACTCTGGTCAATCCATTGTCAATCCATTCTGAATCTCTCTACTTCTCACCTCTTTTTCTCACATATTTTTCTTCAATAATTTCCATTGCTCAAATCAAATGTAAGCACCACTAAGGTCTGAATCTCAGCCTTACCAATTCTGAATTTTCTGTAAATTCAGAGAGGAGCCAAATGCTTTGGATATATGAAATACACAAGTGTTTTTGGTTTCATTTTTTAAACTGTTGGATATTTATGTGAATGTTAGGGAATAGGTACAATAGGTTTCCAAAGATTAATGATCAGAAAATTTACTACTTCTAAAGTGCCTATTATAAGCATTATGATTTGCATATATCATTGTTTTAAATCTTCAACATAGGCACAGTAGCAGAGAGATCCAATATGGTTGCATGTGCCTCTGCCACAGAGAAGAATAAGAAAAGAAAGATTCCATTTCCAGGAAATTTAGTAAAGAAGAAATTGGAACCCTAAACAGCACAGACTGCAAAAACCAGCAGCAAGAGAGGAGCAAACAACACTACAGGTCTTATCCAGGCTCCCCTGCTGGAAAGATTCTATCTTTACTGGAAAAGATTAACAGAAATTTTGCAACTTCAATCATCAACACAGATTAGAATCCTTAGCTACAGGATAATTCCAGTTTTCATTGGCTTTAAATTCAGTCCATAAAGCAGACAAATGTCTGAGTGATGGCTTTGCTGCAAAAGAGGAACCCATATTACCTCCCCATACCTGCAAAGCCATAGGCAAGGGTTTCTGTAGCACAGCCACTACTAAATTCCATTCTATATTAGGGAACAGCAATAGGTTCCCCACAACCACTACCAGAATTACAGTGCTTCACATGGCAGAGAATAGGACCTTCTGCATCCTGTAGTTGCAGGATTGCTGGGCACAAACCCAAGAGCCACACTTCCTCATTCTGGATCTTGGAGCCAGCAGCAGCCAATACAAAAACCTGGAGGACCAAACCTGAGGAAGTCTCCTTCTGCAACTTTTACCACTGTGTCAGTGCATCACCCTTGCATATCCTTTGTATAGGGGGCAGTACCTTCTGTGTCCTGCAGTTCTGGGAATCTAGCTGTTGTCACTGTAACTGGCAATACCAGTGGGACCTCACTGGCGCTATCTACATACCTTTACTTCAGGCTAGCAGCTTCCAGTCCACATTGTCAAGGATAAACTCTACTTATCCTGTGAAATTTGAGTGAGGCTCTCACTTCATCCTGTAGCTCTAAAACTATGACTGTCAATTCCCTAACAGTCATGGACACTTGTGTATTCCCTCGGAGCTAGAGGAAAGCCCTTTCTGCATTCCTCCTCTCTGGGCCTGTACCTGCATGTGCACAATTCCATCTATAACCTGTGATCATCATGTAGGACTTGAGTTAGGTACCCTCTAAGTCCTGCAGCTTTGACCACATTTTCACTATATACAAACTTCAATTAAAATAGATCAGAATTTTAACTTTAAGACTGGAAGCTATGAAATAGCTATAGGAAAGCATAAGTAAAATACTTCTCTTTTTGTTAAAATCAGGGAGACAGCAAGCAATAGAGAGTGAGAGCAAGAGTGAGAAGGAGAGCAAGAGCTAGAGAGAGCAAGAGCAAGAGAGAGAGATATCTTCCATCCACTTCTCACTCCCCAAATGGCTGCAACACCAGGTCTGGGCCATGCCAAAACCAAGAGACAAGAAATCCATCTGGGTCTTCCACATAGGTTTCTGGGGTCCAAATACCTAGACATATTCTGCTGCTTTCCAGGCATAGTAGCAGGAAGCTGAATCAGAAGCCAAGTAGCTGTGACTCAAATTGGCACTGTGATATTGGATGTTGGTACTGCAAGCAGTGGCTTAACCCACTGTTCCATATGCTGGCACCATGAAAACACTTTAAAATTTTATTTATTAAAAGGGAAATTTTTCATATAAAACATTTTTTAAAAAAGATGTATTTATTTATGTGAAAGGCAGATTTACAGAGAGAGGATGTTTGCAATGACTTAATCAACTTTCTGAATTACATGAATTGAAAATGTAAATAAATAAACATGACACATCACATTAACAAATTGAAGAATATAAACCTTATGATTATAGCAGTAGATGCAGAGAAAACATTTGATAAAACACAACATCCTTTCATGAGAAAAACCTTAAGCAAATTGGGTATAGAAATAGCATACCTCAACACAAAAGGGAAAATATGAAAAGCCCACAGACAGCATATGTTTATTGGAAAAAATTTGGAAGCATTTCCAATAAGATCTGGAACCAGACAAGGATGCCCACTTTCATCATTACCATGCAAAATAGTTCTGAAAGTTATAGGCAGAGCAATTAGGAAGAAAAAAATAGATATCAATGGGAAAGGAGGAAGTCAAAATATATGCTTGCAGATGATATGATCCTATATATAGGGGAACCAAAAGACTCCACTAACAGACTATTGGAACTTACAGGAGAGTTTGACAGAGTTGCCGTATATAAAATCAACACACAAAAATCAATAACATTTATATACACAAAGAATGCCATGGCTGAGAAAGAACTTGTAAGATTAGCACCATTTACAATAGCTACAAAAATTTAATGAAAATTATAAAACATTAAAGAAGACACAATCCTGAAAATACGGAGATTGATGAGGAAGATTCTTTGGGAAATCAAGGTTTCGAGAGGCTATTGAATACACCTGGGATTCCAGATTACAAAACTTACTCCTACCACTGGTCACGTGCTCATACATGACCTAGGAAGACTCTAGGCTTTGACTTTTGTCTTATCTTCAGACTCAGGATAAAAAGGAAAAGAAAGCTAAAAGAGTTATACGTTACTTGATTGGTATTGAAGGAGTTACTCAACTCAGAGTCAATCTGCAAAGATTAATTTATGTGTGTGTTTTTATAATTTCTTCTTTTTTTGCATTTGTGTAAGCACTGAGATAATGTAGTGGAGATTCAGTAAGCACACAAACAATGAACAGTCATTGCAAAATTAACTTAGAAATGTCACTACACAAATAAAACAACAAAGTCCATGATAAGCATTGACAGCAAACCTGAGGAATAGAAAACAATCTGGTTACTATATAATGTTAAAAATGTTCAGTCTTGAGGGCCAGGTATGTAGTGCAGTGATCACATTGCTATTTGGGATGCCAGCACCCCATATCAGAGCCCCTCGGTTTATTTTTTCTTTCTTTTTTAGGATTTATTTATTACATTTGAAAGTCAGAGTTATGCAGAGAGAGAGAGAGAGAGACAGAGAAAGAGAGGTCTTCCATCCACTGGTTCACTCCCCAGTTGGCCGCAATGGCCGGAGCTGCACGGATCTGAAGCCAGGAGCCAGGAGTTTCCTCTGGGTCTCCCACGCAGGTGCAGGGGCACAAGCACTTGGGCCATCCTCTACTACTTTCCCAGGCCATAGCAGAGAGCTGGATGTGAAGTCGATCCCTCGGTTTTTGTCTCAGCTCTGCTTCCAATTCAGCTTCCTGCTACTTTTCATGTGTGGAGTCTGCAAGTTATGAATCTAGTTGTTGGGACCCTGATACCCATGAGGGAGGCCTGGGTTGAGTTCCACATTCCCAGCTTTGGCGTGGTCCAGCTCTAGCTGTTGTGGGCAGTTGGGGGAGTGAGCAAGTGCATGGAAGATATCTCTCTCTCTCTCCCTCTATCTGTCCCTTTGCTTTTCAAATAAATAAATGAAAGACCTTTTTTTATAAAAATGTCTGCTTTTCAAAAATATATAAAAACAAACAAAAAATCATAGAAGTATGAGCCAATCAAACAGAAAAACAGAAATTGCCCATAAAGGGATCCAGAGATTGAGGGTTCCTAGGCAAAGGATTTACATAAACAAGCCTAAATTCATTCGTAAAACTAAAAAGAAAAAAAAAAAGAACTAAAGGAAGCCAGGATTATATCTTAACAAATACAGAGTAACAATAAAGAGACTAGAATTTTTTAAAAAAACTAAATAGAAATTTTGACATGGAAATGTACAACAGCTGAATGAAATCTTCATTAAAGGGTCAATTGCAGAGTGGAGTAGGCAGTAGAAAGAATCAGTGAAATCACATATAGGACTTCTGATATTACAAAATCTGAGATGCAAACAGAAAAAAAATGAAGAAAAATGAACATAACTCACAAGACTGGATGGAGTACTTTTAAGCATACCAACATGTTCATTGTGTGAGTCCAAAAAGAAGAAGTAAAGCCAGAACAAGGTAGAAAGAATATCTGGAGAAATATTGGCCCAAAACATACAAAATATGATGGCCAATGAATTTCAAGTAGGATAAACTCAGATATCTGCAATCAAATACATTATAAAGAAACTATCAAAAGACAAGGAATATTAATAGAAGCAAGAAATAAGGGATCTTCACAAACATATCACACATAAAAGTGGATTCTCACATATTCTATTGTTAATTTTTATTTTTAATTTTCATGTTAATGTGATAATATTAATAAAAAGAGGGAGATTAATGTTTTTTCATGGCTATATTATAAAAGTATAATGATATTCCCTTTCTCCCTGCCTCCTTCACATCTTCTCTTTCATTCATTTCATTTCATTTCAGTATTTTAGATAACATGTTTTCAATTTACATTATAGTCCAAAGGCTAAAAATCCACTAAATAAAGAGATCAACAAGTAAAAAGTAAAAAGACTCTAGTTCAGTGGGAATGCATGCAAGGACTGTAAACAAAAAAAAAGCAAAGAAAAATATAACCATTTTAGTCATATACAGTAAATTTAAAAATAATCACAGGTCACTAAGACTGTAGTAGTATATCATTGTTAACCATTGGTTTAACAAAGATATAAAATAGAGTTTTATAAAACTCTACTGATATACACAGATATTTCTTTCTTTTTCATTTTTGTTTTTTGATTTTTTTAAAAAAAACTTAGCTCCCACATATAAAAGAGAATATGTGCTATTTGTCCTTTGAATCATTCAACATGATGTCCTCTAGCTGCATTTATTTTGATGCAAATGGTAGAATTTCATTTTTATAGCTTAATAATATTACATTGCCTATACACCACATTTTCTTTATCCATTCATCTGATAATGAATATCTTGATTGATTCCATATTTTGGCTATTATGAACAGTGCTGCTGTAAACATGGCAATGTAGGTATTTATTTGATACAATGTGTTCATGTCTTTTGGATATATAACCAAGAGTAGAGTTTCTGGATCATATGGCAAGTCTATTTCCAGTTTTTAAGAAATCTCCATATTGTTTTTCCACAATGGCTGCACAAATTTATATTCCCCAATAGACATATATAGAACATTAGCAGAACATAATACCTATTTTTGCAAGTGCATATGGGCATTATCTACCCTATTTTAAGACACAAAAGAAAAAACAAAGAGATTGAAATCATACTGAGACTGGCGATGTGGTGTACTGGGTAAAGTCACCGCCTGAAGTGCCAGCATCCCATATGGACACAGTTCGAGTCCCAGCTGCCACTCTTCCAATCCAGCTCTCTCTAGTGACCTAGGAAAGCAGTAGAAGATGGAAAAGTCTGTGAGCCCCTGCATCCACATGGGAGACCCAGAAGATGCTCCTGACTCCTAGATTTGGATAGGCCCAGCTCTGGCCATTGCATCCAGAGCCACTAGGCAAGAAAAAGAAATTAAAGGGATACAAATTGGCAAGGAAGAAGTCAAACTATCCCTCTTTGCAGGTGATATGATTCTTTATTTAGGGGATCCAAAGAACTCTACTAAGAGACTAAGAAGAGTTTGGCAAAGTAGCAGGATATAAAATCAATGCACAAAAATCAACAGCCTTTGTATACACAGGCAATGCCACGGCTGAGAAAGAACTCTAATATCAATCCCATTCACAATAGCTACAAAAACAATCAGATAACATGGAATAAACCTAACCAAGGACGTCAAAGATCTCTACAACGAGAATTACAAAACATTAAAGAAAGAAATAGAAGAGGATACTGGCCGGCGCCGAGGCTCAGTAGGCTAATCCTCCCCCTTGCGGCGCCAGCACACCGGGTTCTAGTCCTGGTCGGGGCACCGGATTCTGTCCCGGTTGCCCCTCTTCCAGGCCAGCTCTATGCTGTGGCCAGGGAGTGCAGTGGAGGATGGCCCAAGTGCTTGGGCCCTGCACCCCATGGGAGACCAGGAGAAGCACCTGCCTCCTGCCTTCGGATAGGCACGGTGCGCCGGCCGCAGCACGCCGGCTGCGGCAGCCATTGGAGAGTGATCCAACGGCAAAGGAAGACCTTTCTCTCTGTCTCTCTCTCTCACTGTCCACTCTGCCTTAAAAAAAAAAAAAAGCAAAAAAAAAAAAAAAGAAGAAGAAGAAGAGGATACCAAAAAATGGAAAAATCTTCCATGCTCATGGATTGGAAGAATCAATATCTTCAAAATGTCCATTCGCCCAAAAGCAATTTATACATTCAATGCAATACCAATCAAAATACCAAAGACATTCTTCTCAGATCTGGAAAAAATGACGCTGAAATTCATATGGAGGCACAGGAGACCTTGAATAGCTAAAGCAATACTGTACAACAAAAACAAAGACAGAGGCATCACCATACCAGATTTCAGGACATACTACAGGGCAGTTCTTTTCAAAAACTATAGAGACATATATGTAACAGAACAGAATTTAGATTCTAGGTTGTGTGTGTGTATGTGTAGATATAGATAGCTCTGTGTTCTGGAAATATTAAGATTAACCAATTGAAGAAAATATAGTCTTGTGTACAAATGATGTTGATATAACTAGATATCCACATGGAAATTTTAAAAAGAACCACTACCCTGTATCATTTGCAAAATTAATTTAAAGTGGGTCAGTGCCTAAAATATAAAGTAAGACAAAAAAATCCTCAGAAGAAAACATAGGGTCAAATGTTCATGTCTTTATATTTGACAAATGATTCCTAAATGTAACACCAGAAGCACAAGTAACAAATAATCATATCAATTAGACTTCATCCAAGTTAAAAACATTTTTACATCAAGAAATTGAAAGGAGGCAGAGTAAGATGGTAGCAGAGTAAGATTTTTGGGTGACCATCTCTCCAGATATCAATTTGAACAGCTATCCACACACCAAGACACCTTCCTAATGAATTCAGGTTACAAATCACAGTGCCTGATTTTAGTATAACAAAGAAAAGAAACAAAGAAAACAGGAAGAAAAGCCTTGCTCATATCAACCCTCCCCCCAAGCCAATTAGAGCAGCATGGATAGAGACACTTTGCTTCACACTTGGGGAAGGGAGTATGAATTAGGTCCAGATTTATATTTGAAATATAATAGCAGACCTGCCACAATAAAAATCAGTGCTGAACAGGGCCTCATGATCCATGTCCCAAGGTTCATACCTGCACATTAAATCTATGGACCCTTCCTGGCCAGGCAGCTAAGGGACTTCTTCCAACACCCCATCCCCAACTGCCAGCAGACAGTGGAGCAAGACTAGCAACTGTGGAATAGGACAGGAAGGAGAACTCAAGAATCTGCCTGGGAGATCAGAACTCAATGAACATTAAGAGAATAAAAAGAAACAATTTAATACTCTAACAGAAAAAATGTAACTTCACAGATGAAAGTAATTAAACAAGTGTAACAGACATCCATCAACTGAAATGTACACTAGGCAAAATTAAAAATGTAGAAAGAAGGTATTAATAGCAAAATAGGTCAAACAGAAGCAAAAGCAGTGAGTTCAAAGACAAATGATTTAAAATATACAGTAAGAGTAGAAAAAATGAAAAAAAAAAAGGCCAGTGGAATGAAGAACATTTAGAAGAATTTTGAACAACATGAAAAGAATAAACATTTGAATTTCGGGTTCCAGAGTAACTTGAAAATGTCAAAGTGGTAGAAAGCATATTCAAAAAGATAGTAACAAAAAACTTCCCAAACCCACAAATAGAATTATCCCTGCAAAAGAAGGTCAGAGGTCATAAGTCAGATTCAATCTAAGCAAGTCTACTCCAAGACATACTGTACTCAGTCTTCAAGGTTAAAGATAATGAGAGGATTAGCAAGGTGCATGAAAAAAGAAGGAAATAACACATAGTGGGGTCTCAATTCACCTGACTGCAGGCTTCTCAACAGAAACATTACAATATAGAAGGAAGTGAGATGAGATGAGAAGGAATAAAAAAAAATCTTCCAGCCAAAAATGCTGCAGCCAGCAAAGCTATCCTTTAGACATGAAGGAGATATAAAGACTTTCCCAGAAAAACAAAAACTGAGAGAATTTATCACCACCAAACTTGGCTCATGTGAAATACTTTAGTATGTAGTACTCCCTTTAGGGAGTTCTTTGAACTGAAAGAAAGAAACAGTAATGAGTAAAAGGAAAATACTAGTAGAAAATTTACTGCTAAAAGTAGCTATACAGGCAAATTCGCATGCTATAGTAAATAAAACATGGTGCATAAACCACTCATATATTTAGTAAGAAGAATAAAAAGCGTAACAATTAAAATGATAACTACACTAATATGTTGAGAAAGAGGAAATATACAAAGATGTAAAATGAGATATCAATTCAACATATGGGTAGGAACAAAGTTTAAGTGCAGAGTTCTTTATCAGTACTTCTTAGTTCTCTTAGTTCTCTATTAGTATTTCTTTTCCTTTTCTTGTTTCATTTCCTGTGTTTATAACCAATCATAATTTGCTGTCCCCTTAAAAAGTCTTTTTACAACTTAAATACCTTTTGGCAAGACTCATAAAAATTACATTCTAAAAATCTATTATAAATTTACCAAAACTAATAAACAAGTACTCAAAGTATACTGCTATAGGAAAAGCACTTAACCACAAATGAAGATTGTAAAGAGAGCAAGAAAGATAGGAAGGAACCACAATAAAAGTATAAACTAAGTAACAAAATGGCAGTAGTAAGGCCTTAAAAGTAAATGGATTAACTTTTACAATTATAAAGGACATAGAATGACTAAATGGATTTAAACATCATGACTTAAATATATACTGTTTAGAAGAAATTCACTTCATTTCTAAGGACACATAGGTACTATTTAGATGTTACATTATCATTGATTCTATTTCATTGAAAGAAATTATGAATTACTGTTGACAAAAAACTGTATATAGGTGTAATGTTGATTTTTCCATTTAATTATAATTTACAGCTATTGTCAATACCCCCACTATACTAAGGTCTTCTGGCTTTTTACTCATTAAACTTCTTATTTGGTGAAGTATTAAATCTTTATACTGTAATGAAAATTTAAAATATGTTATCTCAGAAACTAAAAAAAATAAAGGTAAAAGGAAAGGATGGGAGGTAGGGAGGCAGGCAGGGAGAAAGAGAATACCATTATTTTCTTAGACTTGTACCTATAAATCATATTGAATCTGTTAAAATTAATTAAAATTAAAATAAAAAACATACACAGAAACTGAAAGTCAAAGGATAGAATAATATATTCCCTGCCAATGCAACCCCAAAGAAGGTAGAAGTAGCCATGCCTCTATCAGAAAAAAATTGTGTAATCAAAAGTATTAAAAAGAGACAAGGAAGTTCATTGTATATGGATAAAAGGTTCAGTGAGGTCATTGGATAAAGAGTTCAATCCAGCAAGAGAAAATAATTAATTTTAAATTTAATTTTAAATTTAAATAAATAATTTTAAATATATATGCACCAAATATTGGAATTCCCAAATACATAAAGCAAACATTAGTAATAAGTGTTAAAGGATACACAGACTGTAATATAATAACAGTGAGGTATTTAATATGCCACTTTATGAAATGGATAGGTCACCCAGACAGAAAATCAATAAAGAGCAAAGTTATATTGTACCTTAGGTCATTTGGACTTAATACACATCAACAGAACATTGATTTGACAGTTACAGAATGCACATTATTCTCAATAGCACATGGACTGTTCTCTAGGCTAGGTCATAAAAACATCAAAACATATTTTAAAAATAGAAATTATATTGAATATATTTTCTGACCACCATGCAATAATACTAGAAATTGATAAAAAGAAAAAAAACTATTTCAATATATGGAAATTTAAAATTTTGTCCCCAACAACCAGTGGAACAAAGGAGAATGGAAATGTCAAAGTATCTTGAAATTAATAAAATGGAAATAGAAGAGGAAAGATCTTATAGGATATAGGAAAATCAGTATGAAGAGGGAAGTTTATAGTAATAAATGCTTATTCAAAAAAGTAGAAAGATCTCAAATATACAACCTATCGCTGCATCTGAAGGAACTACAAAGACCAAACTGAAAATTAGAACAAGAAAAAAATAAAATTCAGCACAAAATAATATATTTTTAAATTAATGAAACACAGAGCTGATGTTTTGAAAGCATAAATGAAATAACCAACCCTTACTTAACTACGAAAAAAGACTCATATGAGATCAGAGATGAAATGGGAAATATAATAACTGACCCCACAGAAATACAAAGGTTTATTAAAGATTATTATAAACAATTATATTTCTTATGTTGCTGTAGTGATAAATTTGATAAATGGGAATAAATGGGCAAACTTCTGGGCACATACACATTAACAAGGTTAAATCATGAAGGACTAGAATACTTAAATAGATCAATAATGTATCAGTAATAAGTTTCCCATTAATGGAAATCCCAGGAATATATGGCTTCACCAATTAATTCTATACAAATTTACAGAATTAAAACAAACTCTTGTGGCAGGTTTTGTGGCTCAACAGGCTAAGTCAACTGCGATGCCAGCATCCCATATGAGTGCCAGTTTGAACTCCAGGTGCTCTACTTCAGATCTAGCTCCCTGCTAATGTGCCTGGGAGAGCAGCTGAAGATGGCTCAAGTACTTAGGCATCTGCTACCTGTTTGAGGGACCCAGATGGAATTCCAGGCCCCTGGCTTCAGCCTGGCCAACCTCTAGCCATTGCAGCCATTTAGGTGACTGAACCAGTGGATGGAAGATGTCTGTCATTCTCTCTGTCTTTTCCTCTCTAACTCTGCCTTTCAAATACATAATATATCTTCTAAAACAATCATATTCCTGAAATATTCACAAAAATACAAAAGAGAAGTTCTTCCAAACTCATTTTATGAGGCTAGCATTGCCTTGATAACAAAACCCGAAAAGGACACACACACACACACACACCCCTCCAATAAAGCTGTAGATTCATATCCCTGATGCACAAAGATGCAGTTATTCTCAACAAAATGGTAGCAAATAAAATCCCACAGTGCATCAAAATAGTTATCCATTATGACCAACTTGGATTTATCCCAAGAGTGCAGGGATAATTCAATATTCACAAATCAATACCTACAATTGATGTTGATGATGTGGTTATCAACAGAATGAAGGATAAAAACATATGAATAGGTAAATAGATTCACAAAAGGCATTCAATAAAATCCAACATGTAGTCATGATTAAAGTATTCAATAAAGTAGACATAGAAGAAACAAAGCTCAGCATATTGTATTGATTGGGAAAAAAGAGAATTTTTCTATAAGACCTAAAACACACAAAGATGCCCATTCTCACCACTATTATTCAATGTAGTACTGGAAATACAGTCAGAGAAATTTGGCAAGAGAAATAAAAAGCATACAAAAAGGAAAGAAATAACTCAAATTATCCCTTGTAAAATAATTCTATATATGGATGAAATTAAAGACTCAAATAAAAATGATAAACTAATTCCATCAAGTGGCAGGATATAAAATTAGCACATAAAAAATCAATACATTTTTATACAGCGCTGCCAAATTTTGCTGAGAAAGAAAACATGAGAGCAATTCCTTTCAGAATAACCACAAAAAACCTTAGAATAAATCTAACCAAGAATGTGAAAGACTTCTACAATGAAAATTACTAAACACTACTGAAAGTAATTCAACGAGACATGAAAAGGATTGGAAAGATTTTCCATGTTCATGGATTGGTAGAATTAATAATTTTCTTTTTTAACAAATTAGCAGACATAAAAATATACACATTGATGGGGTATAATGTGATGTTTGATTACATATATACATTGTGTAATGTCCAGTCAGGATAAATACATATATCCTTGCAAGCATTTAACATTTCTTTGTAGTAAAAACATCAAAAATGCATGCGTATAGAGAAATATACTTTACCCTACTATGCAATAAAATCCCAGAACTTCTTAATTCTATCTAAATATAACCCATTACCAATCAACCTTACTGCATCCTTCCCTCCCCACTTCCCCCAGCAGCCTCTGATAAACCATCTTTATTATTTTATTTATTTGAAAGCCAGAGTTACAGAAAGGGAGAGAAGGAAATATAGAGGGAGAGATCTTCCATCTGCTGGTTCACCCCTCAAGTGGCTGCAACAGCCAGGGCTGGGCTGATCCAAAGCCAGAATCCTGGAGTTTCTTCTGGGTCTCCAACGTGGGTGCAGGAAGCCAAGCACTTGGACCATCTTCATCTGATTTCCCAGGCACATAACCAGGGAGCTGGATTGGAAGTGGAGTGTCTGGATCTCAAACTGGCACCCATATGGGGTGTCTGCGTTTCAGGTAGAGGCTTAACCTGCTGTGCCACTACACCAACCCCCAAAGTAAGCATTTTTTTTTTAATTTGACAGAGTTAGACAGTGAGAGAGACAGAGAGAAAGGTCTTCCTTCCGTTGGTTCACCCCCCAAATGGCCGCTACAGCCAGAGCTAAGCTGATCTGAAGCCAGGAGGCAGGTGCTTCTCCTGGTCTCCCACGTGGGTTCAGGTGCCCAAGCACTTGGGCCATCCTCCACTGCCTTCCTGGGCCACAGCAGAGAGCTGGACTGGAAGAGGAGCAACCGGGACTAGAACCCAGTGCCCAAATGGGATGCCGGCGCCACAGGTGAAGGATTAGCCAAGTGAGGCACGGCGGCAGCCCCCATCTTTGTATTTTTAATTTCCATGAGATCACCTATTTTTAAGTCAATGTATGAGTGAGATCATGTGATATTTGTCACTGCAACAATGTGGATGAAACCAGAGATCATTATACTAAGTGAAATAAATCAAAAACAACTTATTGAAATATGTGTATATATATAATATATATATATACAATGCAACTTACAGATTAAATGCAACCCCCATCAAAATACCAATGTCATTCTTCAAAGGACTAGAATAAACAATCCTAAAATCATATGGATGAACAAAAAAAATCAAATAGCCAAAGCAACACTGAAAAAAGTGAATAAAGTTGGAGGCCTAACATTATAAGATTTGTAGACTTAACACAGACCTACTGTAACTAAAACAGCATTGATACTGGCATAAAATTAGATATCATTATGCTTAGTGAAATAAGCCAGTCTCCAAAAGACAAATATATTTTCTCTGATTTGTGGTAACTAATTTACAGAATACAATCAAATGTAATATATATGAAGAAAATTGACATTTTGAGATTTGATTTTTGTTTATAGCCCTATCTATACTCTCGAGGAATAGTATTTTTTCTTTTTTTTTTTTAGATTTTAATTATTTATTTGAAAGGTAGAGTTATAGATAGAGAGAAGACGAGACAGAGAGAAAGGTCTTCCTTTCATTGGTTCACTCCCCAAATGGCCCCGACCGCTAGAGCTGCACCAATCTGAAGCCAGGAGCCAGGTGCTTCTTCCAGGTCTCCCATGAGAAAGCAGGGGCCTAAGTGCTTGGGCCATTTTCTACTGCTTTCCCAGGCCATAGCAGAAAGCTGAATTGGAAAAGGAGCAGCCAGGACTAGAACCGGCGCCCATGTGGGATGCCAGCGCCACAGGCGGAGAATTAACCTACTTGGGCCAGCCCCATGGACCAGCGGTTTTTCTATTTACAACTTGTTGAATTCTGTATTTAGTGGTGGGTTAAGCTTGTGGTTATATAAAAAAAAGCTGAAAATATGTCATTTCAAAAATTAAAAGAAAAATAAGAAAAGAAAGAGAAGGGAGGGTGGGAGTGGGTGAGTGAGTGAATGAGGGTAGGGTGGGAAGTATCATTATGTTCTTAAAACTGTATATGTGCGGCCGGCGCCGTGGCTCAATAGGCTAATCTTCCGCCTGCGGCGCCAGCACACCGGGTTCTAGTCCCGGTCGGGGTGGTGGATTTTGTCCGGGTTGCCTGTCTTCCAGGCCAGCTCTCTGCTGTGGCCAGGGAGTGCAGTGGAGGATGGCCCAAGTGCTTGGGCCCTGCACCCCATGGGAGACCAGGATAAGTACCTGGCTCCTGCCATCAGATCAGCGCACCGGCTGCGGCGGCCATTGGAGGGTGAGCCAACGGCAAAAGGAAGACCTTTCTCTCTATCTCTCTCTCTCACTGTCCACTCTGCCTGTCAAAAAAATAAAAATAAAAATAAATTAAAAAAAAAACTGTATATGTGCAATACATGAAATTTTTTCCCTTTATATAAATAAAATAGTTAAAAATGAAGCAAACAAAAATAGATACATAGACTAATGCAGAAAAAAGAGATTCTAGAAATAAATCCACATGTAGATTTTAAGTTTAATTTTTTTTAACTTTTATTTAATGAATATAATTTTCCAAAGTACAGCTTATGGAGTACAATGCACATGTGTTTTTTTGACAAAGGTGAAAAAATACACTGAACAAAGTATAACTTCTTCAATAAATGGTGTTGGGAAAGCTGGATATTCATATGTAGAAGAATGAAAATGATACTCCCTACTTTTCACTCTACACAAAAAGCAACAAGAAATAGATCAAATATATAAATATAATACCTAAATCTATGAAACTATTAGCAGAAAATGGGGGAAATATCTCAAGACATCAGTGTAAGCAATGGCTTTTTTGATAATACTTCAAAAGCACAGAAATTGAAAGCAAAACTAGACAAATGAGATTACATAAAGCTAAAAAGCTATTGCACAGCAAAGGAAACAATCAACAGGGTGAAAAGACAACCTACAGAATGTGAAAAAGTAATTAGAAGCATTCATATGATAAATGATTAATCTACTGAACACGTAGAGAACTCAAATCTCAACAAAAGGAAACAATATATTTAAGAAGTGGGCACAATATCTGAACAAAGATTTTTCAAAAAAGATACAAATAAAAAAGTATATGAAAAAACTGCTGGATATTATTATTCATTAGGGAAATACAACTCAAGACCACAATGAAGTAACATCTCAATCCAGTTAGAATGGCTAGTATCAAAAGACTAAAATTCTAATGCACAGCAGAGTGACTGGGTCTGTGTCATAGCGGGTAAAGCCACCACTGCAGTGCGGGCATCCCATGTGGGTGCCGGTTCTAGTCCCTGCTGCTCCTCTTCCAATCCAGCCCTTTGCTATGGCCTGGGAAAGCAGTAGAGGATGGCCTGAGGTCCTTGGTCCCCTGCACCCGCATGGGAAACCAGGAAGAAGCCCCTGGATCCTGCTTCAGATCCGTGCAGCTTCGGCCGTTGCGGCTAATTAGGGAGTGACCCAGCGGATGGAAGACCTCTCTCTCTTTGCCTCTCCTCTCTCTGTGTAACTCTGACTTTCAAATAAATAAATCTTTAAAAAAAAAAAACAATACAGTGCGCAGATTCCTTAAGGACTAAAGATATAACTTGTATATTATTCATCAATCCTGTTACTGTGTGTGTTTATATATACATATATCAAAATTTAATTTTATCAAGAGATACCTGTATCAGCATGTTTTTTGCAGCACTGCTCACAATAATCATGATATGGAATCAATCAAGCTGCCTATTAGCATGAAGAAACAAACAATATAATATTATTCATCCAAAAATAATGAATGAATGTCATTTGCAGCACAATGGATGGAAATGCAGGACATGAGTTAATGAAATAAACCACACACAAAAATACAAATACTGCATGTTCTCCTTCATATATGGAAGTTAAAAGAAATCTCAATTTGAACAGTAATTACTAGTGGCTGGAAGGGGTTGGGGCGATAGAGGGACATTTAATAAGAGATATAAGGGGAAATGCTTTCAGTTTTCCCCATTCAGTATGATACTGACTGCTGCTTTGTTATATACAGCCTTTATAATTTTGAGGAATGTTCCTTCTATACCTAATTTGTCAAGTACACTATACCTAATTTATAAGTATGCTTACTCCTCTTCATCTGTTAAGACAACCATATCATTTTTGTTCTTCATTCTACTGATATGATTTCTGACATTTGTTGATTTGCAAATGTTGAACCACCCTTGCATTTCTGGAATAATTCCCACTTGATCATGTTTCTGATCTTTTTGATATTTTGGATTCTATTTGCTAGTATTTTTGAGAATCTTTGTACCTATGCTCATTAAGGATATAGGTCTGTAGTTTTCTTTTTATGTCATATCTTTATTTGGTTTTGATATCAAAGTAATGCTGGCCTCATATAAAGAGTTTAGCAAAAATTCTATCCTTTTCCATAATTTGGGATAGTTTCAAGAGTATTGGGGTTACTTCCTCTTTAAATGTTTTGTAGAATTCAGTAGTAAAGCCACCAGGTCCCAGATTTTTCCTTGATGGAAGACATTTGATTACTGCTTTAATCTTACTGCTTGTTAAGGGTCTGTTTAGATTGCCTATATCTTTTTTATTTAATCTTGGTAGGTTAAATGAATGCAGGAATTTATTCATTTCTTGAGGTTTCCCAGTTTATTAGCATATATACTTCATAGTAGTTATTAGCATATATACTTCATAGTAGTTTCTTACGATCCTTTGTATTTTAGTGGTGTCAGTTGTAAAACAGAGTAACAAACGCTGGTGAGATTGTGGAGAAAGGGGGGCACTTACACACTATTGGGGGAATGCAAATTAGTGTAGCCTCTGTGGAAAACAGTGTGGAGACTCCTTAAAAAGAAAACTAGAAATAGACTTGACGTATTATCCAGCAATCCCCCTACTGGGTATACATTAAAAAGGTTTGAACACAATGTATCAAAGCAGATACCTGCATCGTTATATTTATAGCAACACTGTTCACAAAAGCCAAAATTTGGAACCAACCAAGGTGTCCATTATCAGATGAATGGAGAAAGAAAATGTGGCATATATACACAATGGGATATTATTCAGCTGTAAAAAAAGAATGAGTTCCTAACATTTGCAGCAAAATGGACACAACTGGAAGACATTATGTTGAAATAAGCTGGATCCAGAAAGACAAAAACTGCATGTCTTCCCTTATATGTGGGAGCTAAAATTAAAAAATTAAAAAAAAAAGAAAGTAAAGAATGAAATGTCTGTTTTTGTTACTGCAAATATAGTTTTGTAAAACATTGTTTTATAACTTTGTGAAACCAGTGGTTAAGAATGTTATGCCAATATAGTTTTAATGATCTGTGAATACTTTAAAATTTACTTAATATGGGCGAAATGGTAATTTTCCCCTTCAATTATTGTTTAAAGCCATTGTCTGTATTACGACTAAAATAGCTCTAAGATTTTCTATGTAAGCCACAGAGTAGCCACAAAGAATAAGTTTACAGTAGATACACAAATAATAATGAGAAAGGAAGAACTCCTTACCACAATCAAAACTCACCAAATCACAAAGGTAAACAAGAGAGGAAGAAAGAAACAAAAAATCTACACAATAACTGGAAAGCAAATAACAAAATAGCAAGAGTAAGTTGTTTCCTTCTGATAATAGTGTTAAATGCAAATGGACTAAGTTTTCCAATTCAAAATTATACAATAGTTAAATGCATTAAAATAAGATCCAAACATATGCTCCTTATAGGAGACTCAGTTTGCATGCAAGTACCCACACAGGCTGAAAGTTGGGATTAAAAATGATATTCCATGCAAACGGAAACCACAGAGAACAGGAGTATATTTAATTATAGTAGATTAAATAGACTTTAAGTTTAAAAAACTGTAAAAAAGAGATGAGGAGGGTCACAACAATTGTAATCATATAAACCCAACAGGACAGCACCCAAATATATAAATAAATATATAAAGAAAATATTAAATATAAATGGAGAGATAGACTACAATACAGTCAGAGAAGTGGACTTTAATACTTTACTTTCAGCAACGAACAGCTCATCTAGACTGAATATCAGGAAAGAATCATCAGATTTGAACTACAATCCAAATCAATGGGACCTAATAAAAAAAAAATCACTGAATGATTTAATCAATAGCTGCAGAATACACTTTCCTCTAACCAGCACATAGAACGTTCTCTGCTTTATATCCATGTTAGGCCAAATCGGAAGTCTTAATAAATTTCAAAGACTGAAATAATTACAAGTATCTTCCCTGACTACAATAACATACAAGCAGAAATCAGTAACAGAAGCAACTTTGGAAGCCTTAAGACTAAATTTAAAGATTAATAAAATGTTCCCGAAAAAGCAATAGATGTGTGTTCATAGTAATCTCTAACAATCCTTTGTGTTTGTGTGGTGTCAGTCATAATGTCTCCATTTTCATCTCTAATCTTATTATTTGAAGCTCCTCTCTTAGTATAGCCAGCTTGTAAATTTTAATTTTTTTTCAAAGAATCAGATATTTGTTTCACTGATTTTTTTTATCTTTTATTTAATGAATATAAATTTCCAAAGTACGACTCATGTGTTACAATGGCTTCCCCCCCCATACCGTCCCTCCCACCCACAACCCTCCCCTTTCCCACTCCCTCTCCCCTTTCATTCACATCAAGATTCATTTTCGATTATCTTAATATACAGAAGATCAGCTTAGTATACCTTAAGTAAGGATTTCAACAGTTTGCTCCCACACAGAAACATAAAGTGAAAAATAATAGATGATTTTTTTTAAATGATGATGAAATCAGATCAGACCTATTGTCATGTTTAATCCCAGTGAGAGTCAAGTTGGGAATTGATAATTTCTTTTTTTTTTTTTTTTTGATCAAGGATCTAAAACTAATTCCTGGAGCAAGGACAGTCTATTCAATAAATGGTGCTGGGAAAACTGGATTTCCACATGCAGAAGCATGAAGCAAGACCCCTACCTTACACCTTACACAAAAATCCACTCAACGTGGATTAAAGACCTAAATCTACGTCCTGACACCATTAAGTTATTAGAGAACATTGGAGAAACCCTTCAAGATATTGGCACAGGCAAAGAATTTCTGGAAAAGACCCGGGAGGCACAGACAGTCAAAGCCAAAATCAACTATTGGGATTGCATCAAATTGAGAAGTTTCTGTACTGCAAAAGAAACAGGAGAGTGAAGAGACAACCGACAGAATGGGAAAAAATATTTGCAAACTATGCAACAGATAAAGGGTTAATAACCAGAATCTACAAAGAGATCAAGAAACTCCACAAAAACAAAACCAACAACCCACTTAAGAGATGGGCCAAGGACTTCAATAGACATTTTTCAAAAGAGGAAATCCAAATGGCCAACAGGCACATGAAAAAATGTTCAAGGTCACTAGCAATCAGGGAAATGCAAATCAAAACCACAATGAGGTTTCACCTCACCCCGGTTAGAATGGCTCACATACAGAAATCTACCAACAACAGATGCTGGCGAGGATGTGGGGAAAAAGGGACACTAACCCACTGTTGGTGGGAATGCAAACTGGTCAAGCCACTATGGAAATCAGTCTGGAGATTCCTCAGAAACCTGAAGATAACCCTACCGTTCGACCCAGCCATCCCACTCCTTGGAATTTACCCAAAGGAGTTTAAATTGATAAACAAAAAAGCGGTCTGCACCCTAATGTTTATTGCAGCACAATTCACAATAGCCAAGACCTGGAACCAACCTAAATGCCCATCAATGGTAGACTGGATAAAGAAATTATGGGATATGTATTCTTTAGAATACTATACCGCAGTAAGAAACAACGAAATCCAGTCATTTGCAACAAAATGGAGGAATCTGGAACACATCATGCTGAGTGAAGTAAGCCAGTCCCAAAGGGACAAATACCATATGTTCTCCCTGATCGGTGACAACTGACTGAACACCAAAAAGGAAACCTCCTGAAGTGAAATGGACACTATGAGAAATGGTGACTTGATCAGCATAGCCCTGACTGCTAATGGACAACTTAATACATTATCCCTCATAGTATTTTTTTTGTCTGTTCTACTTAATATGACTGGTTTAATTCTGTAATTATGTTTCACTGATTTTTTAATGCTTTCTTTGGGCTCCAAGGTTTTTTATTATTTCTTTGTTTCTACTACTATTCAGTTTGTTTTGTTCTTGTTTTTCTAGTTCCTTAAGGTGCTGTGGTAAATTATTTACTTAAGATCTTTTTATTTTATGAAGGTATCCAATAGTATATACTGCTCTCTTAGTAATTTAAAAAATAATTTATCTTTAAATAAATTTATCTTGATGAGCTCACAAACAGCCAACTTCATTTTTTAAAGATTTATTTATTTGAAAGACAGAGGTAATCATTTGCTGATTTGCCTCCCAAATGGCTATAATGGCCAGGGGTGGGCCAGGCCCAGCCAAGAGCCTGGAGCTTCACATGGGTCTCCCACATGGGTCTCAGGGGCCCAAGTACTTGGACAATCACCAATTGCATTTCCAGGTGCATTAGCAGCGGGCTGGATAGGAAGTGGACCAACTGGGACTTGAATTGACACTTTGATATAGGTTGCCAGGCTTGCAAGCAGAGGCTGGACACACTGTGCTACAATGTTAGCCTTCCTTCTTCACATTGTTTTTGCTATATCCAATAGATATTCGTATGCTGTGTTTTCATTTTTATTAATTGTAAGGAATTTTAAAATTTCATCCTAAATTTCTTCCTTAATCAATTGGGGTTTGAGTAATAAGTTGTTTAGTTTCCATGTACTTATGTAGTTTCCAAGTTTCCAGTTTTTTTTATTATTGATTTCTCATTGTGCTGCATTGTGATCAGAAAATATACATTACATGGTGTCTATTTTTTAAATATGCATTGAGATTTCTTTTGTGACCTACCACTGATATATCCAGGAGAATGTTCCACCTACTGTTGAGAAGAATGTGTATTTTGTACTGTTTTTTTTTTGTTTTGTTTTTTGTTTTTGTTTGTTTTTTTTTTTTTGGACAGGCAGAGTGGACAGTGAGAGAGAGAGACAGAGAGAAAGGTCTTCCTTTGCTGTTGGTTCACCCTCCAATGGCCGCCGCGGCCAGCGCGCTGCGGCCGGCGCACCACGCTGATCCAATGGCAGGAGCCAGGTACTTATCCTGGTCTCCCATGGGGTGCAGGGCCCAAGTACTTGGGCCATCCTCCACTGCACTCCCTGGCCACAGCAGAGAGCTGGCCTGGAAGAGGAGCAACCGGGACAAAATCCGGCGTCCTGACCGGGACTAGAACCTGGTGTGCCGGTGCCGCTAGGTGGAGGATTAGCCTAGTGAGCCGCGGCGTCGGCTGTACTGTTTGATTGAATGTTCTGTAGATGTCTGTTAGGTATAATCCAATTGATCTATGATGCGATTTACCTCTGCTACTTATATATTGATTTTATGTTTGGATGACCTGCCATTTCTGCAACTGGGATGTTAAAGACCCTTTCTATTATTCTATTAGAGTCTATCTCTCATTTTACATCAATTAGCATTTGCTTTAGGTATTTAGTTACTCTGATATCGGGTGCATATATTTTTAAAATTATTATTTCACTTTACTGGATGGAATCTTTTATCATTATATAATTAAGGGACCATTGAACATTTCCCTATGAATTCTCACCTTATCACCACATCATTAAAGTTCCATTTACTCAAGTTCTTTCTATTCAGTGCATCATGTCTACCTTTCAACAATTAAAAGACATACCTATAAGGAAGAAGACAGAGTTTGAAGAGATGAAGTAAAATTCTAAATCAGACTCAAGTATGGCAGCTTTTTTAGAGACATCAGATCAGAAATTTAAAATAAAAGTGATTTATATGCTTAAGGGATCTAATATAAAGAGTATCCAAGCAAATATGCATCCAAGCAAATGTGAGTATTTTAAGCAGAGATGGAAATTCTAAGAAATAATAAAAATAAACTAAAGAAAATGAATGAACAATGCCTTTTATGTCTTTATTAGTATATTGGACATGGCTGAGAAAGAAATCTATACATTGGAAGAATGATCAATAGAAACTTCTGAAAGTAAAAATCAAAGAGAAAAAAGTAAAACAGAAAAGAATATCTGAAGACTATAGGACAATTAAAAAAAGAGGTAATATACATGTGATGAGACTATTGAAAGAAGAAAAACAAAAAGGAAGAAAAGAAGTATTTGAAGCAATAATGAAAGGAATTTCCTCAAATTGATGTCAGACACCAAGCCACATATCCAGGAAGCTCAAGGAATATCATGCAGGACAAATTCAAAAATAAAACAAAATACAAAAACAAACCAAAATACCTCTAGGCATACCATATTCAAAGTGCAGGGAAATCAAGCAAAAATAAAATTCTTGAATGAAATCAGAGGACAAATACACCTTATATATAAAGGAGCAAAAGTAAAAATTCATTTGATGCCTCCTCAGAAACCATGCAGAGAAAGAGAAAACAGAACTCAATATTTATAGTGCTAAGAGAAAAAAGATTCATAAACCTAGAATTCTGCATTCAGTGAAATTATCCTTCAATTGAGAAAGTTAAGGACTACCACATACAAAAAATTGAATTTCTTGTAATTTATTTCCTGTTTTTTAGGTCTTCAAGAAATGCTCCTGCATCCATATGAGCACCAGCTTGAGTCAGCTACTGTACTTCTGATCCAGCTCCCTGGTAATGCACCTGGGAAAGCAGCAGCAAATGGTCCAAATATTTGGGCTCTTGCCTCCAATGTTGGAGACTTGGATGGAGTTCCAGACTCCTGCTTCAGCCTGGTAAAGCACTGGCCATTGTGGCCACTTCATGAGTGAACCAGCAGATGGAGGATCTCTTTCTCAGTCTCTCTCTCTCTCTCTCTCTCTCTCTGTGTGTGTGTGTGTGTGTGTGTATGCCCTTGTCTCTCTCTAACTCTGCCTTTCAAATAAATATATATTTTTTTAAAAAAAGAAATATTAAAGAAGTGAGCACTTGGCATAGTGCTTAATATGCTGCTTGATATTCCCACGTATGTGGGAGTGCCTGATTTCAAGTTCTGGCTCCACTTTCAATTTCAACTTCCTTTGAAAATGCACCCTGGGAGATAATAGGATAGAGGAAGGTATAATTGGTGAAGAACAAGGTAATTTTAAAATGGTGAAATTATCCTGTACAATAATGTAATGGTAAACATAGCAAATGGTGGGTATGTTAGCCAAAATGTGCAGAACGTACAACACAAAGAGTGAATATGAATATAACCTATGGAATTTAATTAATAATGCACTGATATTGGCTCATTAGTTATAACAAATGGCATCGGCATTGTAGTGTAGTGGGTAAAGCCGCTACATGCAAAATTGGCATCCCATAAGGGTGCCAGTGTGTGTACTGGCTGCTCCATTTCTAATCTGGCTCCCTGCTAATGCATCTGGGAAAAGAAGTACTATACTTCTGGATCAATTTCCCTAAAACCAAAAGATGCTCAAAAATAAATTTTACCTTGTTGCAAAAGACAACAAAATGGATGCTAGTGAAGTCCATTATGCTTAGTGAAATATGCCAGACCACAAAAGACAAATATCATATGTCATCTCTGATTTGTGGTAGCTATTATATAAAGTTGAAAATAACCTGAATGTATAAGAATGAAACTGACATTTGTGATTTGATTATTGTTTATAGCCCTTATCTATATTCCTGCAGGACACTGATCTTTCTACTTTACACTCTGAACACTGTATGTAGTAGAGAGTTAAATCTGTGATTATAAAGTAAATTGAAAGTATGTTATTGCCATTTTTTTAAACAGGAAGGAGGAGGGATGCTTGGAGGGAGGGAAGTATGGCTATACTGCTAGATTGTATCCTTTAAATACATGAAATCTGTTGTATTTATGTTGATAAAAAATAAAAGGGAAAATGTTGAGAGAAAAAAATAAATTCCATTAATTAAAAAGAAAAAATTCAGGAAACTTCTAATTTGTGACAGCGGGAAATAGGATCATGTATTAATTTTCTATTAGTCCATAACCAGTTGCCACAACTCAGCAACTTAAAACAATATCCAGAAGTCTAGCATTGTGGTGCAGTGGGTTAATCTGCCTCCTGTGACACCGGCATCCAATATGAGTGCTGGTTCAAGTCCCAACTGCTCCACTTTTGATCCGGTTCCCTGGTAATGTGCCTGGAAAAGCACCA
The DNA here is from genome assembly GCF_964237555.1 of Oryctolagus cuniculus. Classification (NCBI taxonomy): domain Eukaryota; kingdom Metazoa; phylum Chordata; class Mammalia; order Lagomorpha; family Leporidae; genus Oryctolagus; species Oryctolagus cuniculus. The sequence continues at coordinate 39,661,258 of NC_091453.1, read as the reverse complement.
GAAGATAATCCATGTGCTTTGGCACTTGCAACCTATGTGGGAGACCCATATGGAGTTGTTGGCTCCTGGATTCGGCCTGGATGAGCCCTGATCATTGTGTCCACTTGGGGGAGTGAACCAGTGAATGGAAGATCTCTCATCTTGTTGCTCTCCCTCACTCTCACTTTCAAATGCATATATGAATTTTTTAAAAAACATTTATTAGCTCAGTTTTATAGGCCTCAACTAGATTCCCTGTTTAGAACCACAATGTGGCCAAGTTGTCACCAAGATTCAGCTCTTCTTTGGAAGCTCTGAGAAAGATAAACTTCCAGCCTCATTCAGGTTGTTTGTAGAGTACAATTCCTTGCAGTTGTTAATATTGAAATTTGGGTTTCTTTACTAGCTGAAACCAGGAGTCACTTTAGGGTCATAGAGGCTATTCTCCGGTCTTTGCATGGGGACTTCTTCATCTTTAAAGCCAGCAAGGCTTTGAAGAGAGTGTCAAATACTTCTCAGCATAGAATCTCCTGACTTCCTCTTCTTATTTAAGCCAGAGAAAAATATTTTAAATAGTTAGTGTTATTAGATGAGACCAATTTAACATTCTTCCTTCTGATGAACTCAAAGCAAAAAGATTATTAACCCAACTCCACCTGAAAAATTCATTTACCATTTAACATAATAATCATGGACATAGTATCACATCAAATTTGCAGTCCTATGGACCACTTTAGGATTTGTTTACTGCAGACAATCACATCTTCTAGTTCATCCTTGCCCAAAACTGAACTAGGAACAATGAATGAATTGTTAACATTCTTTTTTTCAGAAAGTTTTTATTTAATGAACACGAATTTCATAGGTACAGCTTTAGGAATATAGTGGTTCTTCCCCCCATACCCCCCTCCCATCCCTACCCCCACTCCCTTCCCACCTCCTACTCTCTTTCCCATCCAATTCTTAAGATTCATTTTTAATTATTTTTATATACAGATGACCAACTCTATGCTAAGTAAAGATTTCAATAGTTTTCACCCACACAGACACAAAAATATAAAGCACAAGTCTTAGAGTTAATTCTCATAGTAAAACTCATTAAGGATAGAGGTCCTACATGGGGAGTAAGTGCACAGGGACTCCTGTTGTTGATTTAACAACTGACACACTTATTTATGACATCAGTGATCACCTGAGGTTCTTGTTACAAGCTGCCAAGGCTATGGAAGCCTTTTGAGACAACAAACTCCATCAGTATTTAGGCAGGGCCATAAGCAAAGTAGAAGTTCTCTACTCCCTTCAGAGAAAAGACATCCTTCTTTGATGGCCTCCTCTTTCCACTGGGATCTCACTCACAGAGACCCTTCATGTAGATCAATTTTTGATATAGGATCTCTTCTTTCCATGCCTGAAATGCTATCCTGGTCTTTTCAGCCAGCCTCGAATGCCTTAAGGGCTGATTCTGAGGTCAGAGTGCTGTTGGTCATTCTATGAGTCTGCTGTGTGGACTGCTTCCCATGTTGGATCATTCTCTCCTTTTTAATTCTACCTATTGTATTACCAGAGACTTGGTATTATTTATGCAATCCCTTTGACACTTAATACTATGTATATGATCAGTTACACACTCAATATGATCGGTTTAACATGTAAAATGGCATTAGTGCCACTCAGTTTAAGGGATTTGGAGTCTCATGGCAAGTTTTTAGCTTTACCCTTAGGGGTATGTCAGTGGGAATGTGTGTCGAAGTATACATCTCCTTTCAGACATTTAGAGAAGAACTAACTCTAATTCTTCTCAAGCCATTCAAAACAATTAAAAAAGAAGGAATCCAAAATCCTTTCTCTGAAGCCACCATCACCTTGATTACTAAACCTGAAAAAGATGCAGCAAAGAAAGAGAATTACAGATCAATTTCCTTGATGAACATAGATGAAAAAAATCCTCAATAAAATTCTAGCCAATGGAATTCAATAACACATCAGAAAGATCATCTACCCAGACCAAGGGGGATTTATCCCTGCCCTAACTGACAACATCTAGAGATGTTACATTGTATACATCCTAGGTGTCACTGTGGACACCTACCCATCCAATAAACAGGGGACAGAGATCTCTAGTCCTAGCCAGGTCATGTCCTTGGGGCTTTGTCTTATGCCTTATGTACCCCATCTAGAACAACAGCACCTTGTTCACTGGGACTTGGATAAGGAGGCTTATCCTAATGCCACAGAGCTAAAGACATTCTCATAGACTTAGCCATGATGTCATACAGTCTCTATGGGACCTGCCTCCTTCACCCAGTATTAGTGCAACTGTTGGAGTTCTGGGTCTGAGCAGAGTCTCTGAGACCACTCAACTACTTTAGCCAGCACTGATTGTGCAATTCTTGTGCCTAAATTCGATCCTGGTCATTGAGTCTTGTTCTAGGCACACCAAAAGCACTAGTAAGTCTTGCTCCAACCACCCAAGATGTTCTTCACACAAGCCCCTCCCCTGGGAGATGGCTGGGGACCTGAGTAACAGGGATCTCAGTAACTATACTGAGCCACAGGTTCATCTTAGATGGCTGCTATGGCTACCATCAACAATAAAAACATAAATAAATCAGGAGAATACACTTCAAAATCTAATTGGAACTAAAGCTAAAACAGGCCTGCACCACGGCTCACTAGGCTAATCCTCTGCCTGCGGCACCGGCACACAGGGTTCTAGTCCCAGTTGGGGCGCCGGTTCTGTCCCAGTTGCTCCTCTTCCAGTCCAGCTCTCTGCTGTGGCCCAGGAGGGCAGTGGAGGAGGGCCCAAGTGCTTGGGCCCTGCACCCGCATGGGAGACCAGGAGGAAGCACCAGGAGGCTTTCTGGAATATTTCAGTCACAAAAAAATTAATATAAAAAGATAAAGAAAGAACAAAAACAATATCCAGGATCTCTGCGAAGCCATCAAATGGCCTACTATATGAGTCCTGGGAATTCCTGAAAGATGAGCGAAATGGGTTAGTGAATCCATTCAATAAAACAACAGCAGAAAATATCCCCAATTGTGAGAAAGTTATGGCTATCCAAATACAGAAAGATCATAGAACTTCAAATAGGGATGATCAGGAAGGACCTCACCGCTAAACATTACAGTTGAATTTTAAGAGGTGACAATACCAGGCTGTTTTGATTATAACTGCCCTATAGTATGTCTTGTAAACTGGTATTGCGATGCCTCTGGCTTTGTTTATATTGTATAATACCGGTATAGCTATCTGAGGTCTCTTGTGTTTCCATATGAATTTTAGAATCATTTTTTCTAGATATGAGAAAAATGTCACTGGTATTTTGACTGGGATTGCATTGAATCTGAAAATCACTCTCAGTAGTATGGACATTTTAATGATATAGATTATTCCAATACACAAACATGGAAGATTTTTCCATTTTTTTGTATCTTCTTCTACTTATTTCTTTAATGCTTTGTAAATTTCATCCTAGAGATCTTTGATATCTTTGTTTAAATTTATTCCAAGGTATTTAATTCTTTTTGTAGTTATTGCGGTTATTTTCTATTTTGTAGTTATTGTGTATTATTGTAGTTATTGGGATGCCATCACCTGACTTTCATCAATGACCAGATCAACTAGACAAAAAAAAATTAACAAAGAACAACAGAGTTAACTACACTATAGACTAAATGGACCTAAGGTATCTATAGAATATTCCATGCCAAAGCTGCAAAATCCACATTTTTTTTACGTTATTCAATGGAGCATTCTCTAAGATAGAAGATATACTAGAACATAAAACAAATCTCAACAAATTCATAAAAATTAAAATCATATCATCAATTTTCTGACCACAATGGAAAGAAACTGGAAACTAACAATAAAAACCTTTAGAAATTGCACACATATATGGAGACTGAACAACATACTCATGAATGAATACAGAAAAATTTTAAAAGGGGGCTGGTGTTGTGCTGAAGCAAGGGTGAACCAGTAGATAGATGATATTCATCTATCTCTCTCTCTCTCTGTGTGTGTGTGTATCACTCTGTCCCCCCGTAATTCTTTCAAATAAATAAAAATAAATCTTAAAAAAAGAATTAAATTGGCAAATAAAAGAGCTGTCTGCACCTCAATGTTTATTGCAGCTCCATTCACAATAGCTAAGACATGGAATCAACATAAATGCCCATCAACAGAAGCCTGGATAAAGAAATTATGAGATATGTGCTCTATAGAATACTACACAGCAGTAAAAAAAAAAAGAAATCAGGTCATTTGCAACAAAATGGAGGAATCTGGAAAACATCATGCTGAGTGAAATAAGCCAGTCCCAAAGGGACAAATATCATATGTTCTCCCTGATCGGTGACAACTAACTGAGCACCTAAAAGGAAACCTTTTGAAGTGAAATGGACATTATGAGAACAAAGACTACATCAGCCCTTGTCCTGGCTATCGAGGAACAATTTACTATTTTATTCCTTTTAGTATTTTTTGTTCTACTTAATGCCATTGGTTGAACTCTTTAATTAACACACAATTATTCTTAGGCGTTTAAATTTAACTGAAAAGTGATCCCTGTTAAATATAAGAGTAGGAATAAGAGAAGATTCCAATTCAATCCCATCAAGGTGGCATGTACCAATGCCATCTCACTAGTCCAAGTGATCAATTTCTGTTCACAACTGATCATAATGATAGGACTAAGTGTCAAAGGGATCACATAAACAAGATTAGTGTCTGCGAATGCTAACTGATATAATTAAAAAGGAGAGAATGATCCAACATGGGAAGCAGGATACACAGCAGACTCATAGAATGGCAGATGACCTAAACAGCACTCTGGCCTCAGAATCAGCCCGTAAGGCATTCAGATCTGGCTAAAAAGCCCATAAGAGTATTTTAGGCATGGAAATCCAAGACACTCTGGTAAAAAAAAAAAATGGCCTAAATGAAAGATCTCTGTGAGTGAGATCCCAGTAGAAAGAATACACCATCAAAAAAGGTAGTACCTTTCTCTGAAGGGAGTGAACTTCCACTTTGAATATGGCCTTGTCTAAATAAGATAGGAGTTGGTGAACTTAAGAGGCTTCCATAGCCTTGGCAGCCTATGACAAGAGCTTTGGGTGATTATTGACGTCATAAACAAGAGTGTTAATTATTAAATCAACAATGGGAGTCACTGTGCACCTACTCCCCATGTAAGATCTCTGTCCTTAATGTGTTGTACTGTGTGAATTAACAGTAAAACTACTACTCAAACAGTACTCTATCCTTTTGTGTCTGTGTGGGTGAAAACTATTGAAAACTTTACTTAATATATACTAAATTGATCTTCTGTATATAAAGATAATTGAAAATAAATCTTGATGGAGAATGGGATGGGAGAGGGAGTGAGAAATGGGATGGTTGTGGATGGGAGGGAGGTTATGACGGGGGGAAGCCACTATAATCCCAAAGTTGTACTTTGCAAATTTATATTTATTAAATAAAAGTTAAAAAAAGAAATCAAAAGGAAAATCCAAAACTTCTCTGAAAATAATAAAAATAGAAATACAACACATCACAACTTATGGGATACAGCAAAAGGAAAGAAGAAAAGTTTGTGACCAGTGTTGTGGCACAGTGAGTTAAGCTGCAACCTGCAACATTGGCATCCCATATAAGCACATGTTTGAGTCCCAGCTGCTCCACTTTCATCCAGCTCCCTGCTAGTGCACCTGGGAAAGTATCAGAGGATGCACCAAGTAATTGGGCTCTTACCATCCAAGTGGGAGTCCTGGATGGAGCTCCTGGCTTTGACCTGGCCCTGCCTTTGTTATTGCAGCCATTTGGGGAGTGAACCAGAGTGATAGAGAGAGGGAGAGAAGGAGAGAGGGAGAGAAGGAGAGAGTGAGAGAGCGAACGAGAGAGAGCAAGAGAGATCTTCTAGGGGCTGGTTCACTCTCCAGGTGTCTGCAATGGCTGGGTCCGTGCCTTGCCACAACCAGGAGCCAGGAGCTTCTTCTGGTCTCCCACGTGGGTGGCAAAGTACCAACACTTGGGCCATCTTCTTCTGCTTTTCGAAGCCATTAGCAGAGAGATGGAGTGGAAGTGCAACAGCTGGAACTCCAACTGTTGCCCATATGAGGTGCCGGCCTTTCAGATGGTGGTTTTACTAGCTATACCAAAATGCCTGCTCCATAATATCAATTCTTCTCAAGCTATTTCATTCAATTGAAAGGGAATGAACCCTTCGAGATTCATTCTATGAGGATGGCATTATCTTCATTCTAAAACGAGAAAAAGACACGACAAAAGAGAAGTGTAGGCTAATATCACTGAAATATAGATATAAAAATCCCCAATGAAATACTGGTAAATTGCATTCAACAACACATCAAAAGATCATGCACATTGACCAGGGATGCAGCAGCCATTCAGCATAGACAAATCAATAAACATGAGGCATCACAACAACAGAAGGAAATCTATGAAATGCCAGAAACAGATGCAAAATAATGATTGTAAGGAAATTCCATGTGATGCCAGAGAATATGGATAGATTAAGGAAATGAGGAAAACAGTGAATGACATGAATGAAAATATTACTAAGGAGATAGAACGCATTAAGATGGCCGGCTCTGCGGCTCACCAGGCTAATCCTCTGCCTGCGGCACCGGCACCCCAGGTTCGAGTGCCTTTTGGGGCGCCAGGTTCTGTGAGATCCCAGTGGAAAGAACGGGTCATCAAAGAAGGAGGTACCTTTCTCTGAAGGGAGGAGAGAACTTCCACTTTGACCATGGCCTTGTCTAAATATGATCAGAGTCGGTAAACTCAGGGGGCTTCCATAGCCTTGGCAGCTTATGACAAGAGCCTACGGTGATTACTGATGCCATAAACAAGAGTGTCAATTTGTTAGGTCAACAACAGGAGTCACTGTGCACTTACTCCTCATGTAGGATCTCTGTCCTTAGTGTGCTGTACATTGAGATTTAATGCTATAACTAGTACTCAAACAGTATTTTTCACTCTGTGTTTCTGTGTGGGAGCAAACTGTTGAAATCTTTAGTTAATGTATGATAAACTGATCTTCTGTATATAAAGAGAATCGAAAATGAATCTTGATGTGAATGGAAGGGGAGAGGGAGTGGGAAAGGGGAGGGTTGCGGGTGGGAGGGACGTTATGGGGTGGAAGCCATTGTAATCCATAAGCTGTACTTTGGAAATTTATATTCATTAAATAAAAGTTAAAAATAAAAAAAATTTAACAAGATTCATAGTTGAATTACAAGTATTGTTTGTTATCAGTGTATGAAATTAGGAAACAGTTACAGGGAGAAAATTGGGAAACTAAAAAAAATATATAGAAATTGACAAACATATTCCTAGTTGATCAATGAGTCAAACAAAAAAAAAGAAGGAAATCAAAACTTATCGTGAGACAAAATGGAAACAACATACAAAAATTTATGGAATGCAGCCAAAGCAGCTCTAGCATGGAAGTTTGTAATGATATATGCCCATGAACAATTTGAAGCCCATGCCAAAAAAATAATTGACATGTAAGGGACTTTCTTCCAAACTTATTTTGGGAAATGTATTATACTGATACCACAGCCAGATAAGGATTCTACAATAAAAGAAAATTATAGGCTAATATCCTGTATGAACATACTTGCAAAAACCCTCAAATATACCAATAAACTGAATTTAACAGCACATTAGAAGTTTAATAAATAAATGGGATGCAAGAAAGTTTCAACAAATGTAAATTAATGTGACATGTCAGATGAAAGATAACACATTTCAAGATAAAAGCACATGATGATTTTAAGAAATTCAGCAAGAGAACTTAAAAATTCAATGTCTTTTCATCGTAAAATTTCTTGGCAAATCTGGTGTAAATAGAATATTCCTCAACATATTGAAGGCTATTTTATAGCAGGCAGACAGTTGACATTATATTCCATAGTTAAATATTGATCCTTTTCCCCTGAGATGAGGAACAGGGTTATGGATGTCCATTTTCACCATGTCTGTTCAACAACAGTATTAGAAGTTCTAACCAAAGCATTTGGGAAGGAAAGAGTAAAGTTGTCTATTTATAGATGGTGTGATCTTATACATGGAAATTGCTAAAGACCAGCAAAGGGAGGTTAGAGTTATGAATCAAAGTATGAAACCGGTTTAATCATTAATGAATAACAGTATTAAAATGTTATATAGATATAGATACAGATATTTGTATGTACATATATGCATATATATAGTAGGACTTTTAAGATTTCAAGTAAATTGATTAAAAAGCTTATTTTGATGCAATTTTTAAAAATCTTTGGATAGTTTTTTCATAATGTGAATTTTCATGAAATTTTGAAGATCATTACTCCAACATCTATCTCTCTCTAACTCATATATACATATATATAATAGAATATTATTCATCCATAATAAAAAAGGAAATCCTGTGAATCATGATAACATGGATGAATTCAGAGGAATTGTGCTAAATGCAAGCAATCCAGGCATAGAAAACAGCAGTAATGCATAATCCCATGAATATGTGGAATCTAGAAAGTTCAACTCATAGATACAAAGAGCAAAATGTTGGTTACTATGGCCTCAGGTGAGAGGATGAACATGTTGGCCAGTGGATATAAAGCCCCACTTATGCAAGATGAATAAATTATAGATAAATATACAGTATGGCAACTACAGTTAATACTTTATTCAAGATGAATAGACTTGTCCAGCATTCTTCTTTAGAGAAGAACAAAAATATCATATACACAACTACATTTCAAGGAAAGTATCTGAGCACCCTGCACTGGACCTCAGTAAGGGAGACACGAGATCCCTATAGGACATAGAAACCTGGGATAGCAGCATGAAGAGGGGAAGAAAGGAGGGGGAGGGGAGGCGAGGGAAAGATGGAAAGGGAAGGGAAAATAAGTGGGGGGAGGGAAGGGGAGGGAAGGGAAGGGAAGGGAAGGAAAGGGAAGGGAGAAAAGAGCTCTGAGACTTTGGGTTATAATTAAGTGGAAAAATATTTAGATTTTCAAAATCCTTGAGAGAGGAAAGAGGAGTAAGCACACAGCTGCAATCATAGCTACAATCTTTTTCAATAAGAAGAAATATATGGACATCCAAGTGCAGGAAGCCAAATAGAACTAAAATACACAGGACCCAAGAAGATCCTTACTATGACACATTAGTCAAAACCTCAAAAGTATAAAAGTGAGAGAGAATCCTTCAGTCTGTAAGAGAAAGGTGCCAAGTCACTTCTAAGGGGACCATAAGTAGTCTAATGCAGATTTTCCAATGCAAAACTTCTAGGACATGAGGGAATGGAAGATATATTCCAAAATCTTAAAGTTAAACAAAACTGTTAGCAGGAACACTTTACCCAGCAAAATTATCTTTCATAGATGAAGGAAAAATAAAAAATTTACAAGACAATACAAACTAAAAGAGTTCTTCACCAGCAGACCAATTTTACTTATGATGCTTAACGGAACCCTACAAATAGAAAAAATAAGCACAAAAGATAATAAAAATAAACACAAGGGGAAAAGACAGGACTAAGTCATAGAAGACAGCACTAAGTCATTACTTTTTATTAATAATTTTGAAAGTAAATAGACTGAATTCCGCTATTTAAAGATACAGAAAAAATAAGAACCAATTACATGCTGCCTAGAAGAAGTTCACTTGAACACTAAAGACAGACTGAAAAATGAAAGGATAGATAAAGTTATCCCATGCAAACAGAAATTAAAGCATGCAGAAATAGCTATATCTATATCAGATAACATGGTCTTTAAGACATGAAATGGATAAAAGACAAACTAACAATGTAAAGATGAATGGATCAATTCAACAGCAATATATGATAGTTGTAAATATATATGCAGTAATGCTAGAGCAACCAATTTTATAATATAAACATTACTAGAGATATGAATAGATAAGACACAATATAATAACAAAATTTCAGCATCACACTTTCAGCATTAGGAAGAACACAGACACAAAATAACAACAAAGAAACATCACAGATATTACACCATAAACCAAATGGGCCTAGCAGACATTCACAGAATATTTCACCCAACAGATGAATACTCTATACTCTTTTCTTCAGTGCATTGGACATTCTCTTGGATAAACTGTATGTTAGTCCACAAAACAAGACTTAGCAAATTAAAAAAAATAAGCTAGATAATCTCATGGATCTTTCTTTACCACATTGGAATAAAACTAGAAATTAATGACAGGAGGCACTCCAGAAATTATACAAATTCATGGGGATTAAACAGCATACTTATGAATAAACAATTGCTCTTTTTTGATGAAGTCAAAGATCAATGTATGAATTATTTGAAACTATTCAAAATAGAAACAGCATACCAAAACTGGGATGCAGCCATGGACTACTAAGAGAAAAGATTGTAGGAATAATAATCTGTATTTACAAATTAGAAACATATAAAATAAATGACCTAACAATGCACCTCAACATTTAGAAAAATGGAAAACTCAGAGCCAAAGTTAGTAGAAGAAAATAAATAATGACCAGAGTAGACATAAATGAAACTTAAAAATTACAAAAGATCAATGAAACTTGTATAACTCATTAGTAATAAAAGATCTGATCAAATAAAAATAAGCAGGAGTAAAGGGCAAATGCTCATTGATCAGTGCACATCCCATATATCTACTGAAATGTCACTGTCAAAATAAATATACACTATGATTGTTAATAAAAATTGTTTTCAGAAAGGGACCAGGAGTTTTAAACAGACAACTCATTTAGGAAGATATGTGGAAGGCAAATTAACACATGAAATTTTGAAAATATATTTAGTCATTATGGAAATGCAAATTAAGCCTCGATGACATACCATTACACACATACACTTGAATGTCAAAAATTTTTTAAAGATTTATTTATTTGAAAGAGTTACACACAGAAGGAGAGAGAGAGAGAGAGAGAGAGAGAGAGAGAATCTTCCAACCGCTAGTTCACTCCCCAGTTGGCCACAATGACAAGAGCTGTGTTGCTCTGACGTCAGGAGCCAGGAGCTTTTTCTGGGTCTCCTAAACAGGTGCAGGGGCCCTAGCACTTGGGCCATCTTCTACTGCTTTCCCAAGCCATAGCAGAGAGCTGGATCAGAAGTGGAATAGCTGGGACACTAACCTGCACCCATATGGGATGCTGGCACTGCAGGAGGCGACTTTACTCACTATGCAACAGCACTGGCTCCGCCAAAATTTCTTTAAAAAACTGGCATCTAAATCTTGATAAGAATGTGAAAAAAAAAATAACTCTTTTTCACTGCTGATTCAAGTATAAAAAGGTACAGCCACTTCAGAAGCTGTTTGACAGTTTTAATTAAACTTACCATATGATCCAAAAATCATACTCCTTTACACAAAAACAATGACGGCGCCCAAAGTCTTGTATGTAAATGTGTATTTCAGCTTTATATGGGTCAGGCAAAAAGTGTAACAAAATACCCAAAATGTTCATCAATAAGTAAATAAACAATTTGTAGAACATTTATGAAATGAAATAATAATATTGGTACAAACAGGTCATAGCAATCAACAGCAAGGATTAATCTCAGAATAATTATTCTGAGTGAAAGAAGCTCGTCAGAAAACATACTCATTATTGCATTCAGATTAAATTACATAAAATGTAAGCTAATGTATAGTTTCAGGAAACAAATCAGTGGTTTCCTGTGAATTAGACTGGAGTAAGGAATAATTACAAAGGGTGTGAGGAAAATTTGGGGATCAATGAAAATGTTCATTTTCTTGGTTTCTGTGATGGTTTCATGGTGCATGTTTATGTCAAAATGCATCAAACTATGCAGTTGAAATGCATGCAGTTTATTATATGTCAGATTAACCTCACTAAATCTGCTTAATAAAATTAATGCATGGAATTATAGTGTATTTGCTCTCAGACAGATTACATTCAAGCATTTTGTAGCTTCTGAAAAACTGCTGTATATTCTTAAAAGAACATGAATGAAAAAGACTAATAACAACTGAGAATTACTTCATAATATTTTTGACCTCCTGTGGCCATTGAAAAGGGTCTGTGGATCTTCAGAAGTCCCTACATAATGCTTCAAAAATCAATGCTCTACATGTTGAATTTATTCTTTTGCTCTAGCCCATATGAATGCTATAATGATGGCCTCAGTTCAGTGGAGAACCTGAATTAGGGAGAGCCTGAAGCTTACACAACTTGTGAGTCTCCTCCTGGGAAAAATAATACTAAAATAGCTAACTGAAGCAATTTACACAGAAACAAGATCTTGTGAATGCATTGTTAAGACTGTTCAAAAGTTTTGAAAGGGAGGTTGTAGATGAGAAGCCATGACAATCAAATATAATTCCTTATGTGCCATCATCCTGTATATAGGACATATACCACTTACACCGTTTATAATATTGTATTTAGCGTTCTAATATTTTTTTAAAATGTTTATTTATTTGAAAGAGTTACAGAGAGAGAGGGAGAGACAGAGTAAGAAAGATCAATCTTCCATCCGCTGGTTCACTCCCCAAGTGTATGCAATGGCTGAGGCTGAGCCAATCCAAAGCCAGAAACCCAGAGCTTCATCTACGTCTCCCATGTAGTTGCAGGGACCCAGCACTTTGGCCATCTTCTGCTGGTTTCCCAGGCACAATAGCATGGAGCTGGGTCAGAAGTGGAGCAGCTGGAAACTGAACCGACACTCATATGTGATGCTGGCACTGCAGGCAGCAGCTTAACCCGCTGCACCACAGTGTCAGCCCCTAGAGTTCTGTCCTTTTTTTTAAAGCTTTTATTTAATGAATACAAATTTCATAGGTATAGCATTTGAAAATATTTTTAAAATTCACCGTGAAAACGGCATAACCTTTACTGAAAAATTACTTTTATTGTATGTTTCAAGAAATGCATTCATTAAACTTTTTTTCTAGAATTAAGTGGTTCTTTTATTTTGAGGAATGCACTTTATTTCAATAATAAGTGTTTAAAAATAGCTGTCCTTGCCGGCGCCGCAGCTCACTAGGCTAATCCTCCGCCTTGCGGCGCCAGCACACCGGGTTCTAGTCCCGCTCGGGGCGCCGGATTCTGTCCCGGTTGCCCCTCTTCCAGGCCAGCTCTCTGCTGTGGCCAGGGAGTGCAGTGGAGGATGGCCCAAGTGCTTGGGCCCTGCACCCCATGGGAGACCAGGAGAAGTACCTGGCTCCTGCCATCGGATCAGCGCGGTGCGCCGGCCGCAGCACGCCGACCACAGCGGTCATTGGGCGGTGAACCAATGGCAAAAGGAAGACCTTTCTCTCTGTCTCTCTCTCTCTCACTGTCCACTCTGCCTGTCAAAAAAAAAAAATAGCTGTCCTACAAAGCTGTCCTAAATTGACCTGGACAATGTATACTTCAAAGTAATGTGTAGTGTACTGTACTGATACCTGAAAAACTAACATGTATACTACCTGTGGTGTGGTTATTAGTTGTCAAGTTGGGACTTGTGTGCTTGGGATTAAGGCAGTTTTGCAAATGACTGAAGTGGTAGAGAATCCATAGTAAAACTGGTGTTTTAAAATCTATTCACTGGGAAGGGGAGAGGGAGTGGGAGGGGGGAGGGTTGTGGGTGGGAGGGACGGTATTTGGGGGAAGCCATTGTAATCCATAAGTCGTACTTTGGAAATTCATATTCATTAAATAAAAGTTAAAAAAAATAAAATCTATTCACTGTTTAGAACTTCTTGGTACATTTTCAAAATATTGGATTCTAAGCAACAAGGCATCACAAGGAAAAACAGCCCGAACAAGTATTTTCTGAAACTGACAACATTTATGAAAAACAAGCAAGATGATCATATGTTTGCAGATTTGATACAGGTAATTAAATTCTTATTATAAAATGATTAGATAAAAATGTGTTATTGTTGGAACAAACTATCATACAGTGGAGCATATTGGCAAAACTCAATGATAGAAAAAATAATTAAAGAGTACAGTCAGTGTGCTTCAACCAAAGAAAGGTATCGGGTACCTATAACAATTTCAGTGGTTGTGTGAATAAACACAGTTAGTTGGTTTTCAAATTTCAGTTCTGTTTGAGGTAATAAATGCTATTGGCCTTTCTTTGCTTGAGTCACTGATATGTGTGTTGTAAATGCATAGATTAATAAAAATATTGTGAAGAAAAGACAAGAAAGATATCATAAATTTGTTGGATTTCAAAAGAGACTTCTGCTTACTATACCTAAATTGATGCAATTAGAAACAAAATAGGAGAAAGAAAGCATAATAATCCTGGACTTACTACTGTCCAAGATGATATCATAATTTACATGAGAAGTCATATTATTCTCTGAAAGCAAGAACAATGATGAACTCAAAAGAAGCCATATCATGTGAAACTTACAACATATTGTATAAAATGGAATGTCGCCCTGTTTGAAGTATTTGGCTCCTTTCTATCAAAAACAATTATTGAAAAGGACAGAAATTTACTTTTTTGTATATTGGATAATGTATGAAATAATATCATATTTGCCTGATGTTCTGTGTATACGACAACTTATGTATATGTAAATGATACTATACTAACTTGTCATATTTATAGTACTGTTTATATTTTCATTCTTAGTGATAATAAATGATGTGTAAGTACTATACTGTGATTTTAATGCATATGTGTCAATTTTGCTATAATATTTGCAGTATTAGAAGCATGGGACTTCATGTTTAGTGCCTGCATATTATTCCATTGCCTGAGTTACTGAGATATGCTTAAACAATTTTTGTATAAAAATTTATTAATAATAAATACATATTTATGTGCTACAATGTGACATTTCAATATATGTATATCATGTATACCGATAATTTTTTAAGATTTATTTATTTATTTGAAAGGCAGAGTTACAGAGAGGCAGAGGCAGAGATAGAGAGATCTTCCATCTGCTGGTTCACTACCCAAACAGCCACAATGATTGGAGCTGGGTCTATCCAAAACCAAGAGCCAGGAGCTTACTCTGGGTCTCCCATGTGGGCACAGGGGCCCAAGGACTTGGACCATCTTCCATATATTTCCGATGCACAGATTCAGGGAGCTGGATTGAAAGTGGAGCAGCCAGGACCCAAACTGGAGCCCATATTGGATGATAGTACCACAGGTGGAGACTCTACCCACTACATCACAGTGCCAGACTATGTACTTATAAAATTTTCCGTTCTTTGACATCACTTTATGATAGGAATCTTGGAGCTCATTTTTTCTATTTTCATAAAATATATGCTGCAAATGAAATGATTCATTTTTATTGCTGAATAATATTCCATTATGTATATATACCACATTTTCTTTATCCACTCTTCTGATAGTGGACATTTTGGTTGATTCCATGTCTTAGCTACTGATTGAATGAACATGGTGAAGCAGGTATTCCTGAAAAAATGATTTTGTGTCTTTTGAATATATACCTAGTAGTGAGATTGCTGGATCTCATAGCTATTTTATTTCTAATTTTTAAAGAAATATCCACATTTTTATAGTGACTTTACTAATTTATATATCCACCAACTGTTAATAAGAGTTCCCCTTTCTCAATATTTTCACCAGTACTTGTTACTTTATGTCATTTTTATTAGAGTCATTCAAACAGGGATGAGGTATTATATCATTGTGGGTTTAATTTGCATTTCCCTAATAGCTAGTGATATTAAGCTTTTTTAATAAGTTTCTTTGGCATATCTTGTATTTTTTCTTCAGAGAACTGTTCAGGTCGTTTGTCCATTTCTTAACTTGATTGGTTATTTTTTGTTTGACTTTTGAGTGCCTAATATAATCTGGACAATAATCCTTTGTTGAATTAAGTTGCTTGCATATATTTTATACCCTTTATCAGATGTCTCTTTGCTCTATAGATTTGTTCGTTGTGAATAAGCTTCTGAGTTTGAAATAATCCCATCTTTCTAGTTTTGCTTTGGTTGCCTGTGCTTTTGGGGTCATATCCAAAAAAATTACTGCCTACACCAGTGTCTTGAAGTGTTCCCTCTACATTTTCTACAAATTTCATATTTTCAGGTCTTATGTTTAGGTCTTTGATCCATCTTGAGAAGATGTTTATGTATGGTGAGAGGAAGGGATATAATTTCATTATTCTATAGATGTATATCCAGTTTCCTAGTACAATTTATTGAAAATACTGACCTTTCTTCAATGTATGTTCTTGTCATCTTGGTCAAAAATCGGTTGAGGCCGTCTCTATGGCGCAGAGGATTAATGCCCTGCCTTGAAGCACTGGGATCCCACATGGGTGCTAGTTTGAGACCTGGCTGCTCTACTTCCAATCCAGCTCTCTGCTATGGCCTGGGAAAGCAGTAGAAGATGGCCCAAGTCCTTGGGCCCCTGCACCTGCTTGAGAGACCAGGAGGAGGCTCCTGGCTCCGGGCTTCGGATGGGCGCAGCTCTGGTTGTTGAGGCCAATTGGGAGTGAACCATCGGATGGAAGACCTCTCTCTCTCTTTCTGCCTCTACTCTCTCTGTGTAACTCTCAATTTTAAGTAAAATAATCAATAAATCTTCAAAAAATCAGTTGGCTATATGTACACATATTAATTCCTTGATTCTTTATTCCATTTATTTATGTGTTTGATTTTATGCCACTACCATGCTGGTTTGTAGTATGCTTTGAAATCAGGTATTGTGATTTTTAGTATACTTTTTTTAAAGATTTTATTTATTTATATAAGAATTAGAATTACAGACAGTGAGAGGGAGAGACAGAGAGAAAGATCTTCCATCCGCTGGTTCATTCCCCAAATGGCTGCAAGGGCCAGAGCTATGCCGATCTGAAGAGCTTCTTCCCGCTCTCCCATGTAGGTGCAAGGGCCCAAGCACTTGGGCCATCTTCTACTGCTTTCCCAGGCCATAGCAAAGAGCTGGATTGTAAGAGGAGCCACCAGGACTTGAACTGGTGCCCATATGGGGTGCCAGCACCACAGGCAGAGGATTAACCTACTGTGCCATGGTGCTGGCCCCTGTAGTATGCTTTGAAATCAGGTATTGTGATGCCTCCAGCTTGATTTTTTTTACTAAGGATAACTTAGACAACTCTAGACCTTTGCGTTTCCATGTTAATTTTATGATGTTTTTCTGATTCAGCAAAGAATTGCATTCAATTGCATTGAATCAATAAATTGCACTATGTACTTTTGATACTTAAAAAATATTCATTCTCCCAATTCATTATAAAGAATACATTTCCATTTTTTTGTGCCCGTGATTACTTTCATGAATGTTTTATAATATTAATTTTATAATTCTTTGACATCTTTGGTTTAATTTATTATTAAATATTTGTTAGCTATTATGAATGGAATTTATGTCTTGATTCCACCTTCAGCAAGATCATTATCAGTGTGTAAAAATATAAGAGCTATTTGTATGTTGATTTCGAATCTTGTGATTTACTGAACTGATCTTTCAGTTCTAACACTTTTTGTTTTAGGGTTTAGAAGACAAAATCATGTCTTTTGCAAACATGCATAACTTTACTTTCTCATTTCCAATTTTGATTTTTAAAAATAGTTTCTCTTCCCTAATTGCTCTTGCTGCTGCTTCCAATGCTGTATTAAATTAAAATAGTGAAAATGTTCATCCTTATCTTATTCCATATCAGAGCAAGATGCTTTCAGCTTTTCAAAATTCAGGATGATATTGGATGCTAGTTTCAAATATATAGCCTTTATTATTTTAATATATGTTCTTTGCATATCTACACTGTTGGCTACTTTGAATATGAAAGGGTATAGGCTATTTTCAAATATTTCTTCTTCATCTATTGAGATAATCATAAGGTTTTTGTTCTTCATTTTGTTGATTTCATTTATCATGTTTATTGATTTGAAAATATTGAACCACCCTTGCATATGTGGCACAAATTCCACTTTATCATAAAGTATGATGGTATTATTTTTCTGATGTGTTGGAATTGAATTCCTAACAATCTGTTGTGAATTTTTGCATCTATATTCATCAAAGATATTGATCTGTGGTTTTCTTTTTGTGTTGTTTCATTGGTCTTGATATCAGAATAATAAATTCTGGATTCATAAAAAGAATTTGGCAGAGGTCCATCATTTTCAATATATTATAAGTTGAAAAATATTGGAGTTAGTTCCTGTTTAAATATTTTGTACAAGTAGACTGGATAAAGAAATTATGGGACATGTACTCTATAGAATACTATACAGCAGTAAAAAAAATGAAATCCAGTCATTTGCAACAAAATGGAGGAAACTGGATAACATCATCCTGAGTGAAATAATCCAGTCCCAAAGGGACAAATATCATATGTTCTCCATGATCAGTGACAACGAACCGAGCACCAAAAAGGATACCAGCTGAAGTGAAATGGACACTATGAGAAACAGTGACTTAATCGGCCCTTACCCTTAATGTTGATGAAAACTTAATACTTTATCCCTTTTAGTATTTTTTGTTCCAATTAATACTGTGGGTTGAACTCTGTAATTAACACAGAGTTATTCTTAGGTGTTTAAATTTGACTGAAAAGTGATCCCTGTTAAATATAAGAGTGGGAATAAGAGAGGGAGGAGAAGTACAATTTGGGACATGCTCAATCAGACTTGCCCCAAATGGTACAGTTAGAAATGTGCCAGGGGATTCCAATTCAATCCCATCAAGGTGGCATGTACCAATGCCATCTCACTAGTCCAAGTGATCACTTCCAGTTCACAACTGATCATAATTATAGGATTAAGAGTCAAAGGGATCACATAAACAAGACTAGTGTCTGCTAATACTAACTGATATAATTAAAAAGGAGAGAATGATCCAACATGGGAAGCAGGATACACAGCAGACTCATAGAATGACAGATGTCCTAAACAGCACTCTGGCCTCAGAATCAGCCCGTAAGGCATTCGGATCTGGCTGAAGAACCCTTGAGAGTATTTCAGGCATGGAAAGCCAAGACACTCTGGCAAAAAAAAAAAAAAAAAAAAAAAAAAAAAAAAAACAACCAACAACAACTACATGAAAGATCTCTGTGAGTAAGATCCCAGCGGAAAGAATGGGCCATCAAAGAAGGAGGTACCTTTCTCTGAAGGTAAGGGAAAACTTCCACTTTGACTATGACCCTGTCGGAATAAGATCAGAGGTGGCGAACTCAAGAGGCTTCCATAGCCTTGGCAACTCATGACAAGAGCCTAGGGTGATTACTGATGCCATAAACAAGAGTGTCGATTGTTAAGTAAACAACAGGAGTCACTCTTTACTTACTACTTATGTAGGATCTCTGTCCTTAATGTGTTGTAAAATGTGAATTAATGCTATAATTAGTATTGAAACAGTATTTTACGCTTTGTGTTTTGGTGTGGGTGCAAACTCTTGAAAACTTTACTTAATATATACTAAATTGATCTTCTGTATATAAAGAGAATTGAAAATGAACCTTGATGTGAATGGAATGGGAGAGGGAGCGGGAGAGGGAATGGCAGAGGGTTTCGGGTGGGAGGGAAGTTATGGGGGGGAAGCCAATGTAATCAAATAAAAATTAAAAAATAAATATTTTGTACAATTGAATTCTAAAGCCATCAGTTTCTGGAATTTCATTCAATAGAGAATTTTGATTCTTGCTTCAGACTCCATAGTTGTTACTTTAACGTTTGATTTGATCTTCCTAAACTGTATATATCTAGGTATTCATTTATTTAAGTTTTTTTAAATTTGTTAGCATATAGTTGTTCAAAGTACTTTCTTATGGCATTTCTATTTTGTTATTTTCTGTGTAAGATGTTATTTTATTATTTTTATTTTTTATGTCCTGTACCATCTGATAC
Source organism: Oryctolagus cuniculus (assembly GCF_964237555.1). Classification (NCBI taxonomy): domain Eukaryota; kingdom Metazoa; phylum Chordata; class Mammalia; order Lagomorpha; family Leporidae; genus Oryctolagus; species Oryctolagus cuniculus. Next base: position 39,641,420 of record NC_091453.1, on the reverse strand, counting down.
TTTTTATGTTACTGTGGTTTTTTCTTTTTTTAACTTTTATTTAGTAAATACAAATTTCCAAAGTACAGTTTATGCATTAAAATGGATTCCCCCCCCATAACTTTCCTCCCACTCGCACCCCTCCCATCTCCCGCTCCCTCTCCCATTCCATTCACATCAAGATTCATTTTTAATTATCTTTATATACAGAAGATCGATTCAGTATATATTAAGTAAAGATTTCATCAGTTAGCACCCACACAGAAACACAAAGTGTAAAATACTGTTTCAGTACTAGTTATAGCATTACTTCACATTGGACAACACATTAAGGACAGGTCCACATGAGAAGTAAGTACACAGTGACTCCTGTTGTTGACTTAACAAATTGACACTCATGTTTATGGCGTCAGAAATCTCCCTAGGCTCTAGTCCTGAGTTGCCAAGGCTATGGAAGCCTCTTGAGTTCGCCACCTCTGATCTTATTCCGACAGGGTCATAGTCAAAGTGGAAGTTTTCACTTACTTTCAGAGAAAGGTACCTCCTTCTTTGATGGCCCATTCTTTCCGCTGGGATCTCACTCACAGAGATCTTTCATTTAGGTTTTTTTTTTTTTTTTTTTTTTTTTTTTTTTTTTTTTTGCCAGAGTGTCTTGGCTTTCCATGCCTAAAATACTCTCCTGGGCTCTTGTTGTTTTTTTTTAATAGCATCCTCTAGATTCCCGACAATATTTTTTAGATTTCTAATTTCCTCTTCTTTTCTTTGGTTTGACTGTATACTTTCCTGTGCTCTGTCTTCTAAGTCCAATATTCTCTCTTCTGCTTCACCCATTCTGTTTTTAAGGCTCTCTAATGTGTTTGCCATTTGATCTATTGAGTTCTTCATTTCATTTTGATTTCTCTTCACTATCACACTTTCCTGTTCTACTAGTTTCTGCATTTCATTTTGATTCCTCCTTAAGATTTCATTTTCTTGAAGGAGATTTTCTATCCTGTCCAGCAAGGATTTTCGTAGCTCAAGCATTTCTTTTTGAAAACTTCTAATTGTTCTTATCATAAATTTTTTGAAATTGGTATCTAGCATTTCTTCCATCTCATCATCTTCATAATCTTGGCTTGGGTGTCTTATTCATTTGGGGGTGTCATAATGTCTTCCTTGTTCTTGTTATCTCGGTGTCTGCATTTGTTGTTTGGCATATTGGAAATATTCTTTGGTTTCTTCAGTGTGGTGTTTTTTCTTGTTATACTGTGACTCTAGATTAAGTGGACTGTCTGATTTTGATGGATCCTTAGAGCCTGTGATGGGTGTGGCCAGAGAGCTCTGTTTGGTTCTTCAGGGTTAAGGGTGTGTCAAAGGTGACTCACCCAGATTGTTCTCTCGCTAGCTTGCTCTCTCTATTTTTTGACTCAGTTGGGAAGTAATTCCACACAGCTGAGTGGAATTGAGGGTAGTTGATGTATGAAATCTGGCCCCTGTGTGTATTTGTCTGCTTACACCTGAGACCACACAAAGAGTTTATGCAGCCCTCAGTGTGGTCTCAAATTTCTCCACAGTCTCTCACCAGGTTGCCCAGGTTACCGAGTTTGTGTACTTGGCGATTTCTCTCGTCCCCCTTCAGATTTTCACAGTCTCAGTTCGTTAGCTCCACACTTTCACTAGGTTTTAACCTCCTGTTATTTCTCCCCACCAGAGTCAGGTTTTTCTGCTTGGCTAATGGCAGGAGCCGCTTTTCATACGTAAAATGGCGCCGGCTCTTTGTCTTGCTTGGCTTTGTAAGGTGAGTGGAGAGAGAGGCTAATGTCCGTGCCGGTTCCCCTTATTTATTTGTTTTTTTTTTTTTCTCTCCTCTAGTCAGACTGGTGAACTTTCCCTAGTAGGGCTTCAGGCCTCGTTCCTTGTAGGCTCCTTCTGCCTTTCCCTGCCAGTGTCTTGGGTTACCGGGGTTTTTGTCTCACCTCCCATTCCAGCGCTGGCACGCAGACTCTGCGGCTTGGCTTCTGCGGCGGCTTAGCTCCCGCGGCTCGGCTTCCATGCAGTGGGCAACCTTGCTCTCCCTGTAGGTCCTCCGTGTCACATCCACTAGATCCGGAAGAGTTTCCTCTGCAATTTTTTCCTGAGCCTTTTTCTGAGGCTACAGTAACTCCACTTTTATTAAACTATCTTTTCCCAGACTATCGGTGCATGCCCTCACTATTCCACCATCTTTGGAAGCTCCTCGTCTGCTTATTTTAAGATTAATTTGATTTTTTTTATTTTTTAACAAACTGTAAGATGATGTCATTGATTTGAGACTTTCCTTGTTTTGTAAAAAGTTACGCTCATTTTCTTATAAGAATTGCTTTTATGGCAAGTTTGCATGCTATGTTTTCATTCTTAGTCAATTCAATAACTCCGTTTTCCACTTTGATTTCTACTCTGATGATTGGATTACTTATACATGGGACATTTTTTTTTTTATGGAAGAGAGCACGAGCAAGAGCGAGAGAGATCTGTTGGTTCACTCCTTAAATATCTGCAATGGCTGGGACTGGGCCAGTTAGAAGTTAGGGGTTCTATACAGGTCTCCCAATGAGATGTGAGAAACATCACTATTGCCTCCAGTTTCTCCATTAGCAGGAAGCTGGAGTCAGGAGCCATAGCCAGGCATTGAACTCATGCACTCTGATATGGGAAACAGGTATCTTTTTTTTTTGACAGGCAGAGTTAGACATTGAGAAAGAGAGAGACAGAAATGACTCTCTTTTCAGTTGGTTCACCCCCAAAATGGCCACAATGGCCAGCGTGCTACACAGATCTGAAGCCAGGAGCCAGGTGCTTCCTCCTGGTCTCCCATGTGGGTGAAGGGCCCAAGCACCTGGGCCATCCTCCACTGCACTCCCGGGCCACAGCAGAGAGCTGGACTGGAAGAGGAGCAACCGGGACAGAACCCGGTGCCCCAACGGGGACTTGAACCCGGGGTGCCGGGGCCACAGGCAGAGGATTGGCCAAGTGAGAGGTGGCACCAGCCAGAAACAGGTAACTTTGGCATCTTTACCAATAGGCTAAATGCCAAACTTAAAAGGCATTGTTTAATTTCCAAGTACTTGAGGGGATTTTCCATTTATGTTTTGATTATTAGATTTAATTTTATAATCATTTTTTATCACAGATAATACACTTTTCATGATTTGGAGTATGTTAAATCTTCTCGACCTTGTTTTAGGGTTCTAAACATACTCCATCATGGTAAATGTTCCATTATGCACTTGGAAAAATTATGTTTTCTGTTATGGTAGAATTTAGATTCTATAAATATGTTAGATAAGTTATTTGACAGTATTCTTATGCCTATTATGTACTTATTGATTCTTCTATTTTTTTCTTTCAATTACATGTAAAGCATATAAAAGTCTCCAATTATATGTAATTGTGAATTTGTCCTTTTCTCCTTTCAATTTTCTTAATTTTATGTTAGTAGTTACATATTTATATTTTCTTTACCAATTTTATCCTTTTTATCCCTGGTATATTTTTGCTCTTGAATCTAATGTGTCTTATATTAATGTATTATTCCCAGCTTTATTTTTTGTTAGTGTTGGCGTAGTATTTCTTTTTCTATCCTTTTTTTAAACATTCATTTGAAAGACAGAGTTACAGAGAGGCAGAGGCAGTGGGAGAGAGAGAGAGAGGTCTTCCATCCACTGGTTCACTCCCCAAATGGCCACAATGGCTGGAGCTGAGCTGATCTGAAGCCCAGAGCCAGGAGCTTTTTCAGGGTCTCCCATGCAGGTGTAGGGGCTCAAGGTCTTGGGCCATCTTCTACTGATTTCCCAGGGCATAGCAGAGAGTTGAATCAGAAGCAGAGCAGCTGAGACTCGAACAGGCCCCATATGGGATGCAGGCACCACAGGCAGCAGCTTTGCTTGTTATGCCACAGCGCTGGCCCCATCCTTTTTTTAAATATATTTGTGTCCTTACATTTTCATAAAAGGTATTTTTATAGACATCAAACAATTGAGTCCTGTCTTAACCAATATATTACAACCTCTCACTTGGGAATTTTATACAACTTATGTTTAATATGATTATTAATGCAGTAGAGATCAACTTAACTTCTTTTAAAAAAAGATTTACTTATTTATTTATTTGAAAGTCAAAGTTACACAGAGAGAGAAAGAGAGGCGGGGTGGGGGGTGTCTTCCATCTGCTGGTTCACTCCCCAATTGGCCACAATGGCTGGAGCTGTGCAGATCTGAAGCCAGGAGCCAGGAGCTTTCTCCATTTCTCCCATGTGGATGCAGGGGCATAAGGACTTGGGGTCATCTTCTACTGCTTTCCCAGGCCATAGCAGAGAGCTGGATCAGAAGTGGAGCAGCCGGGACTTGAAACGGCACCCATATGGGATGGCGACACTGTAGGCTTTCCCAGCTATGCCACAGGGCCAGCCCCAACTTCTACTATTTGCTTACTATTATTCTCAAATTTTCTTTGTTTTTATGCCTATTTATAAATAATTTTCTTCTTTAATATTCCTCTTCTTTGGAAAAATATGTATTAATTTTAATGTAGTAATAAATTTCAATTGTATAATTACATGAGGAAAAAACCCTGGAATATTCAATAATTTTAAGAGTGTAAATTTTTAAGACCAAAATTTTGAGAGTCGCTAATGCAGAGAAACATTAATAGAGCAATATAGAATAAATCAGGTAGACACTTGAAAACACAGAATGAGATTTTGACATCCAGTCCTCCCTGAGGTCACCTTCTGTTCCAGACAAACCAGCTTGCTTTCATGAAAGCTAGAATAAAACACAGGGGAAAACTACATGACATGGTCTGGGTTATTTTGTTATTGTTGTTGTTGTCTAGGTTTTGGTTTTGTTTTCTTTCCTGAATTACCCCCAAAGCTTGGGCAACAAAGCAAAAACATAAATGACCCTGCAATAAACAAAAAGTATTAAAAAGATATAAATTCTGGAGTTGAAAAATAAGTAAATAAAATTAAAATTTCACCTGAAAGGATCTGCAGCAGGTTTGGCCAAGCAGAAGAATCAGCAAGCATGAAGACAGGATTATCCACTCTGATACAAATTGGAAAGGAAGAAGTTCAATTATCCCTATTTGCAGATGACATGATTCTAAATATAGGGGAAACAAAATACTCCACTAAGAGACTATTGGAGCTCATAAGAGAGTTTGGTAAATATAAAATTAACACACAAAAACCAATAGCTTTTGTATACACAAATAATGCCATGGTTGAGAAAGAACTTCTAAGATCAATCAAATTCATAACAGCTAAAAAAATAAATATCTTGGAATAAATTTTGCTAAGGAAGTGAAAGATCGTCACAATGAGAATTACAAAACATTAGATATAGAAGAAGACACAAAAAATGGAATAATCTTCCATGTTCATGGATTAGAAGAATTAATATAATCAAAATGTCCATCCCAGTAAATACTAACAACCGTCTTCTCAGATCTAGAAAAAAATGATGCTAAAATCCATATGGAAACACAAAAGTCCCTGAATAGCTAAAGCAATCCTAAACAACCAAAATAAAGTTGGAGGCATCCTAATATCAGATTTCAAGACATACTATATGGCAGTTATAATCAAAACAGCCTGGTACTGGCAAAAAAATAAATATGTTGACCAATGGAACAGAATAGAAACCCCAGAAATCAATCCATACACCTACAACCAACTTATTTTTACAAAGGAGCTAACATCAATCCCTGCAGAAAGAACAGTCTCATCAACAAATGGTGTTGGGAAAATTGGATCCCCACATGCAGAAGTATGGGACAAGATTCCTACCTTACACTTTTACAAAAATCAATGCCAAATGGATCAAAGATGAAAACCTATGAAAAAAGAACTCCTCCATGACTAGAGGAGAATATTGAGGAAATTCTGCAAGAAACTGGCTTAGGCAATGATTTCTTGAAACAGATCCCAGAAGCACAGGCACAAAAAATAAAAATAGACAAATGGGATTACAACAAGCTCAGAAGCTTTTGCACTGCAAAGGAAACACTCAGCAATGTGAAGAGGCAAGCAAGAGAATGGGAGAAAATATTTGCATAATATACAACTGATAAAAGATTAATATCCAGAATCTATAAGGTGCTCAAGAAACTCAACAACAACTAAACAAACAATCCATTTAAGAAATGGGCAAAGGACTCACAAAGGCACTTTTCAAAAGAGAAATTCAAGTGGCCCATAGACATATGAAAAAATTAGGGAAATGCAAATCAAAATCACAATGACATTTCACCTCACCCCAGTTAGAATCACTCTCATACAGAAATCAACAAACAATAAATGCTGGTGAGAATGTGTGGGGAAAGGTACATTAATCGACTGTTGATGTAAATGTAAACTAGAACAGCCATTGTGGAAAACAGTATGGAGATACCTCAGAAATCTGAATATAGACCTATCATATGACCCAGCCATCCCACTCCTGAGAATTTACCCAAATGAATTGAAATCAGCACATGAGTTATCTGTACCCCCATATTTATTGCAATGCAAATCCCAATAGCTAAGATATTGAATCAACCCAGTTGCCCATCAACAGATGACTAGATAAAGAAATTGTGGTATATATATTATGGAATACTACTCAGATATAAAAAAGAATGAAGTCCTCTGTTTTGGGACAAAATGAATGCAACTGGAAATTATTATACTTAGTTAAATAAGTCAATCCCAAAAAGACAAATATCATACATTATCCCTGATTTTGGTGACTAATAGAGTACCAAAAAATGTAATGTATAGGAGTGAAATTGACATTTTGAGATTTGATGATTATTTACAGCCCTTGACACTACTGTTGAGGAACAGTGTTCTTTTTTTTCCTCTACTTGTTGTACTCTTTACTTAGTGTAGGGTTAATCTTATGAGTATAAAGGAAACTGAAGGGAGATAATTGTAGAAATTAAGACAGGGAATAAGAGAAGAAGGAGGAGGAAGGGTGGCAGGAAAGAGGGTATAGTGGGAAGTATCACTTTATTCCTAAATCTGTGTATATGAAATACATGAAATTTTTTAACTTAAAAACATAATTAATTAAAAATGTTATCCAGTATGAAAATCAGAAAGAAGAAAAATGAACAGTGCCTTAGATTTTGTAGGGCACAGTCAAATATGCCAACATATTCATAATGGGAATTCTAGATGGAGAGGAGTGACAGAAAGGTGAAACACTATTTGAAGAAGTTAATTGTTGAAAACATCCCAATTTTGATGAGAAACATCAATATACTAATCCAAGAAATTCGACAAATTCCAAGGAAAATCACACCAGTGCACATCATAGTCAAATTACTAAAAACCAAAAACAAAGTGAAATGAAAGCAACAAAAGAAAAACAGCTAATAAAAAATTAACAGTCGAATGGTTATCGAAAACCCTGGAGGCCAGAAGTAATGCAATAATATTATTTAATGCAGGGCCAGCACTGTGGAGCAGCGGGTTGGTGCCCTGACCTGAAGCGCCAGCATCCCATGTGGGCGCCGGTTCAGGACCCGGCTGCTCTCTGCTATGGCCTGGTAAAGCAGTAGAAGATGGCCCAAGTCCTTGGTCCCCTGCACCCACATGGGAGACCTGCAAGAAACTCCTGGCTCCTGGCTTTGGATTGGCACAGCTCTGGCCGTTGCGGCCAACTGGGGAGTGAACCATCGGATGGTTCTCTCTCTCTGCCTCTCCTCTCTGTGTGTAGCTCTGACTTTCAAATAAATGGATAAATTTTTAACAAAAAAGTTTAAAAAATAATATTATTTAATGCTAAAGATTGTCAACCAAAAATTCTATATACAGCAAAACTATCATTAATTGTTTATTAGGCATGTGTTACTTTTCATATATTCCAAATTCCTATTACTGATATATAATTTCACTACATTGTGATCAGAATACATACTTTGCATGATTTCAACTCTTTAAAATGTACTGATACTTTTATGGCATAGCATATATTCTATCTCAGATAATATCCCATGCATCTGAGAAGAATGTGTGTTCTGCTATTGTTTGGTGAAGTATTTTATAGATGTCTGTTAGTTTTACTTAATTTCTAGTATTATACAAGTCTTCTGCTTCCTTGATGGTTTCCTGTCCACTATTCTACCGATTTTTGAAAGTTGGGTATTGATGCTTCAAATTCTTAAATGTTTGGTCCTTAAATCTGTCATTTTTGTTTCATGTATTTTAGGGTTATGTTTTTATCTGAAGATACATGTATCATAATTATATCATGAAATTTCAACCCTTTTATCATTATAACATGCCCTTATTGGTATCTGGTAACCATTTTTGTCTTACACGCTGTTTTGTCTGATATTAATGTAGCTGCTTTTGGTCATGGTATATATAAGATATTTTTCTATCCTATTACTTTTAACCTATTTGTGTTTTTTTTTTTTTTGTCAAAGTATGTCTCATGTAGAACGCACATAGCTGGATCATGTTTTTTAATTTGCACACATTTCATGAATACAACTTTATGAGCATTGTAATTCTTCTCACTGTATCTGCACTCCCACCCACATTCCCAATGTCTGGCTTTTGAATGGAGTATTTAATCAATTTAAAATGAATGTAATTGCTGATTAGGTAGGAGTTAGATCTGGAATTTTGCTATTTGTTTTTTATGTTTTATGTCATTATCATTCCTCTATTGTTTTTCTTTCTCAAATATTTTCCAATATACAATCTCAGTTCACTTGTTTATTTTACTCTATTTTGAATAATAACAATAGTATACAAAAATTTTCTCCTATAAATTTCAATTCTCTTCCCTATCTTTTATGTTGGTGCTGATCAACCTATCAACATTCCATTCCTCAGATTTTCCTTTTAATCTTTCTGGTTAGGTTATCTTTAAGCAAACCTTAGCAACTTTCTCAGGTGGCCATGAGGTTAAATAACTTCTGATTATTTTTTTACCAGTATACCCAAGGAACTGACTATTGACCCAGGGGAGTTCCTTAGGTCGATTAAAAAGAGACTTGCACATGAGTTCTTCCAGGAACTTCCAGACAGGTAGAATAGTAACAATTTTCTGTAATGAAACTTGGAAGAATCTCCAACCCCATTCTGCTTCTCCAGTGGCTGCCAGATTGTTAGTTTTCACTGTGATTGCACACTGTTGATTTTCAAGGTTATGGTGGAGCTGCAGACAGGCAGGGGAATAGAAAAAATTCAATTGTTACAAAGCTCACTGCTCTTTATTGAAATTTAGATATTTTTCTTGAAGAAATGCTACATGTAACTCCAAGAGTTATGAAAACCTGGAGTCTGACTTTCTTTGCAAATGTTCTGATTCCTTTTATGAATAAGACGTACTCTGCGGGTCATTATTCTACCAGTTGCACTGACAGCACACCAAATAGTACATTCTTAAAATCATATATTTTAGAGGTTTGTTATTTTCATTTTAATTTTATTTTAATAACCCAAATTAAATATATTTAATACTACTTTGCAATTTTTTTCCAGACTCTGTTATTTGACTCTATGCCCCTATGTATAACTCCTTAGGACATTAGTTATCCAATTCTCATGTTCTTAATTTGGCTGCAAAATTATTCTGAGAAATATCTTTGACCTATACATTGCTATTATCTTGGTCACTAGGTTGGGTGTCATATGTTCAGGTATTTATATGGTTTTGAATTCAGACTTCCATAGAAGACAGCAACCTTACATATTACTCACTTTCCTATCAAATTATATTTCTTAGTTTTATATTACTGACATAGAGCATAATTTGGATTTCTCTGTTATTTAATTTTCAAACCTTAAATGAGAGAAACAGTATTTTTTTTAAGTTCATAAAACAGACTGGGTCAGTACAACCATTTTGAAGATTTATTTGGCGGTATTGACTAATACTATTCTGATACATAACTTATGGCAGAACAATTTCACTAATTTTTATGTGATCAACAGGAATGAGTGTGCATATATGGCAAGAAATTATGTATATAACAATTTTGTAACATTAATAATATGAGAGGACTTCAAAAAGTTAAAGGAAAATTGAAATAAAAGATAAGTTTATTTTGATCTCCAAATTTTTGAAATCCATGCAGTTTTTTTCAGAATATGAATTTTTCACTGGAATTTCATAAATAACCCTCATAATAGCCAGCATCTAAACATAATCCAAATATCCATAAATCTTAGAGTACATTAATTATGTTATAGACATAGGATGGAAAAATGAAATGAACAAAATGAAAAAAAGATAAAGGAAAAACCACTGCTATGTAAAACACTATTAATTAATCTCAAAATAATAAATTTAACCAAAATGCATATATAATTTCTGCATTCTTAAATGAATGTTGTACTACAATGAAATATCAACCAGAGGAACATATATATTCTGATTGAAGATACAGAAAGGGGACATTTGAAGCAAAGGAACAGCATGGACAAGATATTGTGATGTGAAGGAACATGCTGTTTTCTCATAATGGTGATTGGTTCAGCCTTGCTTATCTGTAAAGAAAGAGATATTGAGCAAGGCTTTTATTTCTGGAATATTATAAAAGTGTTTATTAAAGTTCAAAACTGTTGCATATATTTATTTACAAGTGTATATCTGTCTGAATGTTCCAGAATTATCCCACATGAATACTATACAATAAAGGATCTACATTCTGATTCTGCATCCACAACTAAAACATATTTTTCCTTTGGTATCATGCTGTTAATTTCTACTCCATTTCCTAAGTCAGAAATCTGGATGCCATCTTTACGGCATCCTCCCCTATAACTGATCAATCACCAAATCTTTTGGATACTACCTCATCTCATTAACATCTCCAGAATCTACCTATCTCTCTTTAGCCTAGTGCAGTAGCTTAGTTCAAGCTCTACTCTTTCTCTTGAACTACCACAAAAGCTTCCAAATAGTATTCCTGCTGCTATTATCTGCATGCTTCTAAGCATGCTCCACACTGCTACATATGATGTTTCTAAACACCCATATCTTTGGCATGCTTCATATTGTCCTCCACAATCTTTCTGACCATAGAGTACTTTTATCTTTTCTCAATAAATCTGCTATATTTCTAAATAGCACCTTTAGATGACTATATGCTGATTTCCATTGTATTCAGAATGCTGCTTTAGAATAAGTTTCATATTTAGTGCATGAAGAATTCTAGAATGAAACAGATAATACCTGAAAACACTGTGGTGTTCCTCATATCCACCTCCAATTCTTCTGTGTGAGGAATAAATGCTAATTTGGTCAGATTCCATGACATATCAGTACATGACAGTGCTTAGTTCTCTGTTCTCTTTTACTGATCAAGTCCTTCCATGTGGTTTTGTGTCACATGATAGGTAGCTGTCAACTAAGGCCTTGGGATTCAGGTTTGGGTTCATATAGAGGAAAAAGGACCCACAGATCTTCAAATAACCATAAGATCCAGCTTGACTCACCATGGTTCTTTGAATAGAATTTTGAAGAACAAGCAGGTGTTACTTTGCTTCTCTTTGCTATTGTTTCTTATGCTTTCCTCAGGAACTTTGTGGAGAGCAGGACTATGTTCCAAGATAGCTATTCCTTAGACAACTGAGCTCAATGTCATTAAACTCTATTATTACTTCTAAAGATGTACATGCATAGATCAGTTTCAGGACTTTATTTTCTTACATAAGCCTCATCACTAACTTTATATACTCACTTCTGATTCTAACTTTTATTTCAGTAAACAAGTCCATTCAGAGAAATCTGTTCCAAAGGAGGCTTCCAAAGAATTTTGAGATGCTCAGAACATAGAATTTAGCAAATTTCGCTGCATAGAACAAGTGTTCAATACATCAGCTGAATGTTAATGACGATAATCCAATAAACTTCAAAATAGGAGGTCAAGGAGTAATGTGCTAGGAAAGAAGTTACTTAGGTATTCTCAGTACTCTCTGAAACCAAGATTCCAAAACAGCAACTGTGGTTCAATAAAGGTCCATTCTTTAAAGAAGGCAGGCTAGTTGCTTTATAACAGCACTATGCAAGGGATTGGTTTTTATAACAAATGGACTGAGAGAATAGAGTCTGATTTAGGCAGTTGAGTACTAATTTTTCAATTGTAGCCATGAGATTAGTTATCATATCCCCAAGGCTACTATTATATTTTATGATGCTTATGGGTTGTTTCCTTTCTCTTTCTGTAAGGAATAGAAAATTCAAATCAGGCTGAATAGGTCCAAATGACCAAATTTCTGGAGGGTAAATGTTGACAGACTAAAATCACTGAGATTCAACAAGAAGCTGTTTACCTTTCTGAAAAAATACATGCAAAGTATGTAAAAATATTGGAAAGACTTTTCTGAGATGGCTTACGGAAAGAACCCATGAAATCCACCATTACTGTTAACCTCATTGTTGTAAAGCAATCCTTCCTAAATATATACACATGGATTCCTAAAAAAACATATGTTTTGTCATGGCAGCTACAGAACAAACACACAGTCCACCTCTTTTATTCTGACACACACACACACACATAGACACACAGTGCAACCATATGGAATTGCTGATATTCAACAATGTTTTATCAACAACAATAGCTATTTCATGTGGCTCAACTGCATACACATATGAATTGAATATTAAATTAGTAAACAGATATTTCTCCAAGTGCAAACATATACGAGGGTACCTGAAAAAAATTTGTGGAAAATGCGCATTATCATTTACTTCCATTTTTCTAAAACTTTCTGAAAAATGTTAGACAATACCAATTTCCATATACACAAAGTCACCAAACTGCTCAAAGATAATAATTCATCTGTTATCACCAGATGTGCTGTACTTTCTATCCAACACACACACTCATACACACAAAAGAAACTCAACTCATGCAGAGCTATGGCCATTGTATGTTTCTTCCCTCTGAATAGCATTTTAAATTTACAGTTAACAATGTAGAATTTAAAACTAATAAAAGCTAATAAATCACTTTAAAATCTATTTGAAATTAGGAGCAGATATACTGGGGAAAATGGGGGGATAGGGGTCCCAGCTTTTAATCCAAAATGAATGCTATTTTTTCTTCACTCAGCTTTATGTCAGTTACTAAAAGAAAATAATACCTTATTTTACTGTAAACTAAGACAAGATTTAAATAAAGGGTTACTTACTATATATAACTTAAGGGGAATATCCATTCCTCTCAGGATTATGACACAATCACTAGCACTCCTCAAAAAATTACAGCTCAACTAGCAAACATACACTCTCTCCCCAGCTACCATCAGTGCACTGGGGTGCCACTGGATCACTTTCCCCAAAGAGCAATCTTATCTATCATCCAAGGTCATCATTAGTGTCAATTTCAGGCCAACTGCCCTTTCCCATTCTCTCTTCTCTCTCCTACCAGCTATAGACACACCCTTCTCTTGTCTGAAAGGCTGACTATCCCCTTTGCCTCCAGGGTAGAAAGAACCTTTTCAGCACTGGCCAGGAGCTTCTGACAGGGCAAGGAAAGAGGCCCTGTTCTGGGCTTGCTGCCACTGTGCTTGGAAGTTTACCTCACCTCCTTTAGGCTACCTTCCCAACATACACACCAAATTGCTACAGCACTTGCCAAATTCCAACTACTAGCTCTCCATGGTCTATTTCTGTACTGTCAGAAAAAATTAATAACAAATGAAAACTTATTCTTGTAGGTCCTATTGCCATTTCCTTCAGGTTAGATTTTGACTGAGGTGGAGAGCAGGAAATGTATTTCTAGACCAATCCCTGCAGTGTTTTCCATAATAGAAGGGACGTCCTTGATTAAAAAATTTTAAAATATACAAACATATACATATAAAACATCTCTTTTAAACCTCCACTGACCTCTCTCAGTGAATTAATAGACTTTTTTTAAAAAGATTTGTTTATTTATTTGAAAGTCAGAGTTACACGGAGAGAGGCAGAGAGACAAAGAGGTCTTCTATCTGCTGGTTAACTCCCCAACTGGCTGCAATGGCCAGGAACAAGGAGCTTCTCCGGGTTTCCCACGTGGGTGCAGGGACCCAAGGAATTGGGCCATCTTCTACTACTTTCCCAGGCCAAAGCAGAGAGCTGGATTGGAAGTGGGGCAGCTGGGACTCAAACCTACGCCTGTATGGGATGCTGGCACCACAGGTAGCAGCTTTACTCACTACGCCACAGCACTGGTCCCTAATAAGACTTTTTAAAATGTTGCTGTATCATAAAACTTTATTTTTAATATATCCATATGGTGTGTCACTTAAAATATAAATTTGTATAACTATAAAAATAAGCTTATAAGGTAAATGAACTTACATATTATGAAGGACTTGACAGTCCAAATATTTCTATGTACAACAAAAGAACTGAGAAATATTATTTGAGTCTTATTCTATTACTAACCAATTGTTTCAAATTAGGCAGGTCACTTCTCATTGCTTATTATAGTGGTTAAAATGTAAACTCGGGAACTATTATAGTTGTATTAACTTGGCCAAGTTAATTAACTGCTCTATACCTTAGTTTCCCATTTAATAAGTGAAGATGATAATAGTGCCTAGTTTACGAGGTCAGTGAAGATTTACAGCTTAGTTAATGTAAAGCCCTTGATAAACCTGCATGGATATAGTGTTTAATAATAAAGGTGGGTTATTACCATTCTCAGTAATTTTCATTTGGTATAGAGAATGAATGGTGTATTCTTATTAAGCACACAATTTAGTTAACTAAGAATTACTGTGCGTATCTCCAGGAGTTATTACTTTTAAAATCATAATTAAATGGAAGAAATATGAATTAAAAAGAGCCTTAAAAACTCCAAATTGCTATCATGGCTTCTAGGGCTTCACAAATAGGAATGGCAATTTTGAATGACCCACTCAACAGATGTGATGGATACACTCTGTATTCTGTTTAACATATATTACCTTATAGTTACTTCACAATAATTCTGTGTAGAGCTAGTATTTTATCCACAATATTGTTAGAGTAAGTGATTTGCCCAAAGGCACATAATTACTAGAACTTGAGTTGAGATTTGAACCCAAGTTCCAAAGCCCAGGTTCAACAGCATGCAAACATTGTTAATTTCTAGGAGCAACTACTCTAAAATACATTTGTAATTACAGCTTTTTTAGCTATTTATTTTACATATACACATGCACACACATACAATTAATGTTTGAGAAAGAGAATGCGATTTGAAAGAGTTTACTATAATTATTTTGAAGAAATAGAGACTGAGAAAATAAAAACAGCCCCCTGTTCCCAAGAAATTTCTGTGGCTTTCATTTTGATTTCTAATTCTCTCCCTATCCATCAATGAAAATCCTGTGGATTTTCTTTACAAGGTGTCTCACAAGATCCTCTTCTCCATCACTGATGCTATCCTTGTGTGCACTCTTGTCACCTATTTCAACAATCTCTTAACTGTTTTCCTTCCTGCTACTTTCCCTTCCTCTATTACATTCTGTATACCACTATGTTTTTTTTAACTTGCTTGAATCCATCCACCTTGACTTCTAGTAAAATGCTAGAAGCAAATCTGAAAGTGCTAGAGCTAGAAGAGACATAACTATTGAGAAGGGCAGAGATTATGTCACATTACTGCCCCAAACCTTTCAATGACCTAACAGAAAATGTATGAAGGCAGTTTGTGACATAATACAAAGTCTCAAACACTGGTGATAAGGATGAAGAAACAAGATAGGCACCTTGGAGAATAGTACAGGCTAAAGATGTGCGTATCTTATGACTCAGCAAATTAAGCCCTGAGAATAAATTCTAAGTAAGCCTTCTTAACCTAACGCTTAGAGACTTTTAGGAAGGTACATGATATTAGCTGGGAGAAATATAATTGGACATACTAATTGAAAACCTTTTAATTATGAATATAGGCAAACAGGCATTTTAATTATGAATGTGGGCAAACAGGTATATTACATATATGAATTTGCACTAATATAAATTCTGGATATTTGCACAGTATATTAGTTGTTAGAACTATGTCAAAATCTGTTTACACTAATCAGCACTAGACCCACTGATTGATCTTGGGGTAAAAAAGATTCATATCTTTCTACCAGTTTTAGAAAAAATTTGATAAGTATATTTCTATAAGATTAGTTCCTTTGTGATCTGATGTATTGTATTTCATGTATTTAAAAACATTTTCTGGGGCGGTTGTCATGGAACAGCAGATTAAGCTGCCATCTGTGATGCTGGCATCCCATATGAGCACCAGTTAGAGTCCTGGCTGCTTCACTTTCAATTCAGCACCCTACTAATGTACCTGGAAAAACAGCTGAAGATGGCCCAAGTGCTTCAGCTCCAGCAATCCATGTGGGAGACTCAGAAGGTGTTCAAGTCTCCTGGCTTCAGCCTGGCCCTACCCTGGTCATTGTGGACATTTGAGGAGTAAACCAGCAGATGGAAGATCTGTTTCTCCATCTCTCTGTAACTCCACCTTTCAAAGAAATAAAAATAAATGTTATTTACATTTATTATATACATGTTATATTTTTTAACAATGAAATCCGGTCATTTGCAACAAAATAGAGGAATCTGGAAAACATTATGCTGAGTGAAATCAGCCAGTCCCAAAGGGACAAATATCATATGTTCTCCCTGATTGGTGACAACTAACTGAGCACCAAAAAGGAAACCTGTTAAAGTGAAATGAACACTAGGAGAAACGGTGACTTGATCAGCCCTTGCCCTGATTGTTGATGAACAACTTAATACCTTATCCCTCTTAGTATTTTTTTTGTTTGTTTGTTCTACTTAATACTATTGGTTGACTTCTGTAACTAATACACAGTTATTCTTAAGTGTTGAAACTTAACTGAAAAGTGATCCCTGTTAAATATAAGAGTGGGAATACGAGAGGGAAGTGATGTACCATTTGGGACATGCTCAAGCTGACTTGCCCCAAATGGTACAGTTAGAAACATACCAGGGGATTCCAATTCAATCCCATCAAGATGGCATGTACCAATGCTATCTCACTAGTCCAAGTGATCAGTTTCATTTCACAATTGATCATAATGATAGGACAAAGAGCCAAAGGGATCACATAAACAAGACTGGTGTCTGCTAATACTAACTGATAGAATAAAAAAGGGAGAGAACGATCCAACATGGGAAGCAAAATACACAGCAGACTCATAGAATGGCAGATGTCCTAAACAGCACTCTGGCCTCAGAATCAGCCCTTAAGGCATTCGGATCCGGCTGAAAAGCCCATGAGAGTATTTCAGGCATGGAAAGCCAAGACACTCTGGCAAAAAAAAAAAAAAAAAAAAAAAAAAACCTAAATGAAAGATCTCCGCGAGTGAGATCCCAGTGGAAAGAACAGGTCATCAAAGAAAGAGATACCTTTCTCCGAAGAGAGGAGAGAACTTCCACTTTGACTACGACCTTGACTAAATATGATCAGAGTCGGTGAACTCAAAAGGCATCCATAGCCTTGGCAACTCATGACAAGAGCCTAGCGTGATTACCGATGCCATAAACAAGAGTGTCAAATTGTTAAGTCAACAACAGGAGTCACTGTGCACTTACTCCTCATGTAGGATCTCTGTCCTTAATGTGCTGTACATTGTGATTTAATGCTATAACTAGTACTCAAACAGTACTTTACACTTGGTGGTTCTGTGTGGGTGCAAACTGTTGAAATCTTTACTTAATATATGCTAAACTGATCTTCTGTGTATAAAGAGAATTGAAAATGAATCTTGATGTGAATGGAAGGGGAGAAGGAGCGGGAAATGGTAGGGTTGTGGGTGGGAGGGAAGTTATGGTGGGGGGAAGCCATTGTAATCCATAAGCTGTACTTTGGAAATTTATATTCATTAAATAAAAGCTAAAAAAAAGAAAAAAATATAAACATCTTTCTGAGGGGTCAGCATTATGGCACAGTGGGTTAAGATGCCACTTGCAATGCCGGCATCCCACCCCTGAGTGCCATTTCGAGTTCCACACACCCAGCTTCCAATTCAGAGTCTTGTTAATGCTCCTGAGTAAGGCAGCAGAAGATGGTACAACTATTAGGAGACCAGGATAAAGTTCTATCTCTTAGTTTCAGTCTGGCCAAACCCTGAATTTTGCAACTACTCAGGGAGTGAACCAGAAGGTAGCAGATCTCTCTCTGTCTCTCCTCTAGTTCTACTTTTCAAATAAAGAAAATAAATCATTAAAAGAAATTGCAGATATTTGCATAGCACATTCGTTATTAGAACTACCTCAACATACTGTTTACACTTGGCAGTACTTTTGTTTTAATTTTTACTTTTTTAGTTGTTTAAGAAAACAGTTCTGAACCCTTTGTTCACAAAAGGCTTTAAAAGCAAAATACACCCTCTATTTTGCAAATCATGTTTTGTTTAGAAAGGACCACCTAGTTACAGTATTAAAGAATATACAAGGAAAACAAACCACTGGGGATAACATTTGGAGATTTGCTAATATTACTGATTGAAGTGCAGCTAACACACATTATAACTTGGAGTCCATCATGTCAAGGTAGAGTTAATGATTACCAAAGAGTCTTCAAACACATGCTTTGGTCTGGTCACATATTCTGCATGGATAAGTATTTCAGTATCTTTTGTCAAAATATATGAGAGATTGCAAAGGCATACACAAAAAAGTAAAGAAGCATTACACTCCTCATGCAGTTTTATTAGCTATACAAATATGTATGTGTATATATATATATATAGTTTTGCAACAAATCTCTCCATTATTTAACTTTGTAGTAAATATGAAAGCACAATACTCTGTTTTATAAGTTGCTAGAAAATATACCTAAACACTTGTTATCTTTGGACTTTAAATGAAATTGATGTGTAATGAACAAATCAAAGACATTATAAGTATGGTTGTAAAATTAAAAAATAAGGGTAAACAGTGACAGAATAGTAAACAGATCAAGGGAAGTGTGCTATCATAAAACAAACTGTACCTTCAACATTTTGAATACCAGTTTTCTGGCAGATTCTAAATGTCCAATCACAAAGCATTCTTCCTGAAAGGTGTAAAGCTGGTTTGAAAATTCTTCAGTCACAGAGCAACCTACACAAGCCAATCAGAAACCGACAGACAGCAGATGTGCTTAGAAGAGTAAACATTACATACAGAAACAGAAATAAATGACTACAATGCAAAAATCCCAATCTGAATGGAAAAAAAGGCAGATCAATATATACAAAATGTTATCCATTATGTAACTTAAAATATGCATCTGAAACTACATTATATAATTTTCATTAATATATGTAAGTATGTAGAAGTATCAGAAATGGACTAGGGAAGAGCATGCCTACATCTGATTACCGATGACTGAATAGGGAAATGACATACTGATTTTGACCAGGGGAAGATAGCGGAAGAAAAATAGAGGAAGTATATTCCCAGTGGATAGTTGGAGAAAAGTTTGAAGTAGAAATTCTACAGAAAGAAGAGGGACGCCATGGAGCAGCATGGAAAGAATGGACATGCAGCAGTGAGTGAGGATACCACACACAATTCCTACAACCAGGGGTTGTAGGAGACATTAGCTTCTGAGATCGAGGTGAGAGCAGATTGTGGCAGCCCAGGTCACTGAGTGACATTGCCTGAGGGATAACCTTGCAGGCCACACTGAACTTGAGTCGGGTCTGGAGCCCTAGGAAAGGCAAGGTACAAATCTAACCCAGCAAAGGAAAAACACATCTCTTTCTCCACATCACCTCACAAAGTCACACAGAAACTGGCAAGGAAAAGGTGCCATCTTGGCAGCAGTGTCTGTGGCAGCTCTTATGTTTGAGAAAAGAGGATTTCATAGAGGGAAAAATCCGCATTTCCCAGTGACTTTGAGTCTGACTAGGTACCCACTTAGGATTGTGGGGTGCTCCCATCCTCTCAACCTGCCACATGCTCCAGGGTTCAAATTGCAAAGGTGAAGCACCCACAGGCAGGTGGCTCTGGGAATGACTCTTCATGGACGGGGAAGTCTCTCAGGGCTGAGAGAGGATCCTCTATACACCATGACTATGGAAACCTTGCATGCTGTAATTGTGGGATTTCTGTGACTGCACTGATAAGGTGTGGAGTGTATCTGGGTTTCTGGCAAATCACTGTGTCTGGCATCAGAGGCACAGAGCTCCTTGACTCTCTGGTGTGGGTCACTGCAGAGGACTCCGTGCACACACTGAGGAATGCACAGATCCTTTGTGAAGTTTTTGTGCTAATGTGGGTGAGCGTTGCTTGCATACACTGTGGGCTAACCTTGGGAATTGATCACCTTAGAAGAGAGGAGGTGAGGTTGTGAATATGCCAATGGGCATAATCATACCATACCCCCTGCTGAATATAGAGGAGATCTACTGCGCCAAACTTGTGTGTCATACTGAAATTCCCTCCCACACTTGAGCATGGACAAGGGATCCCTGGCCCCACCCACTACACATCTCTGAGTATTCACTAAAAGCTCAGACACTGCACTAAGCCACAGAGGAATAGTGCAAAGATAAAACTCAGCAGTGAAGAAAACAAACGCTTCCACAAATGCCTAAAAATAAATGCAGAAATACAAGAAACAAGAACAAGACAACATGACTACCCCAAAGGAACACAACAACCCTTCAATATTAGAATGTAAAGACTAAGAGATTGATGAAATCTCTGAAAAGGAATTCAAAAGAATGATCATAGGAATACTCAGAAGCAATGAGAAGCATATTCATAAGTTACAGAAATCCATATGGGGGCTAGCACTGCGGTGTAGAGGATTAAGCCCCTGCCTGCGGCATCAGCATCTCATATGGGAGCTGGTTTTATTCCCACTTCCTCCACTACCAATCCAGCTCCCTGCTATTGTGCTCGGAAAAGCAGCTAAAAATGGCCCAACTTTCGTTGGGCCCTGTACCCAAATAAGAGACCCCAAAGAAGTTTCTGGCTCCTGGCTTGAATCTGGCCCAGCTTAAGAAGTCCTGACCATCTAGGGAGTGAACCAGAGAATGGAAGATTTCTCTCTCTGTATCTGTAACTCAGATACAAACAAAAGAAATCTTAAAAAAAAAAGAAATCTATACATGACAAGGATTAAAAATTTTCCTGTGATATATTTTGAAGAGAAATCAAATTGAAATATTAGAAATGAAGAATTTAGTATGTAAAGTAAAAAGTACAGTGGAAAGCATTAACAATAGACTTGGTGAGGAAGAAGAAAGAATATCTGAGCCAGAAGACAAATCTTTGGAAATAGCTCAGTCAGATCAAAAAGAAAGATACATGGATGCTATCAAAAACCCCACATATAGGTCTTGGAAGTTTCTGAAGGTAAGGAAGAAGAAATGGATGAAAAGACTTATTCACTGAAATAATTACAAAAAATTTTCCCAATTTGGAGAAAGAAAGGGACTTCCAAGTACAGGAAGCACATAGAACTCCTAATACACATGACCAGAAAAGATCTGCACCAGGACACATTGAAGTTTAACTTTCAGCAGTAAACCATAAAGAAAAGATTCTAAAATGTGCATGAGAGAAAGGCCAGATTACCTATAGAGGAACTCTAATTAGACTGATAAAATATTTCTCATCAGAAGCGCTACAGGCTAGGAGAGACACTGTCCAAGACTTAAAAGAAAAAAAACTGTCAACCTAGAATACTGTACTATGTAAAGCTCTCATTAATAATGAAGGTGAAATTATGACCTTCCATAAGAAACAGAAATTGAATTTCCCACCACTCATCCAGCTTTACAAATGATACTTAAGGATGTGCTACATGCAGACACACAGAAAGATAGTCCTCATTATGAAAGAATGTGAAGGCAGAAAATTTCCTAGTAAAACTACAAAGGAATCCAAAGCAAATAATAGTAATATTTATGGAAAATCTGCAGGACCAAGTCATTACTTATCAATAATAACTTGAATGTAAATTGCCAAAATTCTCCAATTAAAAAAACAGACTGGTGGAATGGATTCATAAACAAGACCTATCTATTGGATAACTATAGGAAACATGCCTCACTGATACAGATATGCATAGAACGAAAGGGGAATTATGGAAAAAGATAGTTCATGCTAATAAAAACTGAAAAACAGCAGAAGTAGCCACCCTAATATCAGTCAAAAAAGACTTTCACACAAAAACTACTACAAGAGACAAGGATGAGCACTATATAATGATTAAAGGAGCAATTCAACAGAAAGATCTGACTATAATAAATGTATACACACCCAATTACAGGGTGCCTGACTATTCAAAAGAAATGTTAATGGATCTAAAGGGAGACATAGATTCAAATACAATAGTTACAGCGGACATCAACGTTCCAGAGAAATACTGCAAAAAAAGTATTTGATAAAATATAACATACTTTCATGATAAAAACCTTAAGCAAATTGTGTATAGAGGGAAAATTCCTTAACACAATCAAGGCAATACATGAAAAACCCATAACCAGCATCATATTGAATGGGAAAAGCAGGAAATAAGATCTGAAATGACATGAACGCCCACTCTAACCTTTGATATTCAAAAATCATGGGAAGTTTTAGCCAGAGCCATTAGGTGAGAAAAAGTACTCAAAGGTATACAAATAGGAAAAGAGGAAGTCATGTTATGATTGTTATTAGATAACATGATTGTTCACATAGGGACAAAAGACTCTACTAAGGGACTATTGGAACTCATAAGACATTTTGGTAAAGTAGTGGAATATAAAGTTAACATGCTAAAATCAATAGCCTTCGTATATACAAACAGTTCCAAGGCTGAGAAAGAACTTGTAAAATCATCCACATTCATAATTGCTATCAAAAAAGTTAAATATTTTGGAATAAATATAACCAAGGAGGTGAAAGATCTCTATGATGAAAATTATAAAGCATTAAAGAAAGAAATAGAAGAAGACACAACAAAATGGAAAATTTCTTGCATGTTCATGGATTGGAAGAATTAATATCATCAAAATGTCCACACTACCCAATGCAACTTACAGATTCAGTGTGATTCCAATCAAAATACCAATGACATTCTTCTCAGATCTATTAAAGTTGATGCCAAAATTCATATGGAAACACGAGAAACTCCAGATAGCTAAAGCAATCTTAAACAACCAAAACAAAGTCAGAGGCATCACAATACCAGACTTCAAGATATACTCCAGGGCAATTATAATCAAGACAGCGGGGTACTGTCACAAAAAATAGACATGTAGACCAATGGAACAGAATAAAAACCCTATAAATCAACCCATACATCTACAACCCACTATTCTTTGACAAAGGTGGTAAAATCAATCCTTGGGAAAGGACAGGCTCTTCAATAAATGGTGTTGGGAAAATTGTATCATCACATGCATAATTATGAAACAAGACCCCTAACTTACACCTCATACAAAAATTAACCCTAAATGGATGAAGGATCTAAATCTACAACCTGGTCTCATCATATTACAAGAGAACATTCGGGAAATTCTGCAAGACATTGGCATAGGTTAAGGCTTCTTTGAAAAAACCCCAGAAGCATAGGCAATAAAAGCCAAAAAAGACAATTGGGGTTACATCAAGCTAAGAAGCTTCTGCATTGACAAAGTGAAGAATCAACTGACAGAATTAGATAAAATATTTGCAGGTTATGCAACTGATACAGGATTAATATCCTGAATCTATAAAGAGCTCAAGAACCTCAACAACAACAAAACAAAGAAATGGGCAAAGGCCGTGAACAGGGATTTTTCATAGGATGAAATTCAAATGGCTTACAGATGTGTGGAAAAATGCTCCGGATCACTAGTCATCAGAGAAATGCAAATAAATACCACTGTGAAGTTTCACCTCACCCCAGCTGGAATTGCTGTCATCCCCAAATTAAAAAATAAAACAATAAATGCTGCCATGGATGTGAGAAAAGTTACCCTAATACACTGTTAGTCAGAATATAAACTGGCACACCCATTCTGGACGTCCGTATGGAGAATATTCAGAAATTTGAAAACAGAGGCCTGTGTTGTGGCACAGCAGGTTAAGCCACCTTCCAGCAAGTTAAGCAGAGCTTCCATCCCATATAGGCACCAGTTAGAGTCTTGGCTATTTCACTTCTAGTCCAGCTCCCTGTTTATACACCTAGGAAAACAGAAGAAGATGGCTCAATTTCTTGGGTCCCTGCACCTATGTGGGAGGCTCAGAAGAAGTTCCTAGCTCCTGGCTTCAGATTGCCCTAGTTTCTGCCATCGTGGCCATTTGGGTAGTAAACCAGCTGATGGAAGATCTCTGTCTCTGTCTCTCCTTTTTCTCCCTCCCCTGTAACTCTGCGTATTAAACAAAATAAATAAATCTTTTTAAAAAATAATCAATTAAAAAGAAATCTGGGTATTGATTTACCATATGACTCAGCCATCCCAGTCCTAGGAATTTATCCAAAGGAAATGAAATCAGCATATGTAAAGGTCATCTATATCCCATGTTTATTGCAGCTCAATTCACTATAGCTATGATAATATATAACCAACCCAGATGTCCACCAACTGATAACTAGATTAAGGAAAATGTGGCATGTATACACTATTGAGTACTACTATGCCATAAAGAATAAAGAAATCCTGTTTTTTTTTTAACAAAATGGATACAACTGCAAACCATTATGCTTAGTGAGATAAACCTGTCTCAACAAGACAAACACTATATGATTTCCCTGATTTGAGGTAACTAATATACAGAGTACAAAAAAATGTAATGTAGATGGGTGAAATTGACATTTTGAGTTTTAATTATTGTTACAGCCCTTGTCTATTCTCTTGAGGAACAGTGGCTTTTCTACTTGTTGATTTATCTATTTAATGGAGGGTTAAGCTTATGATTATAAAATAAACTGAAAGTACATCATTGTAAAATTAAAAGAAACATAACAAAGGAAAGAGGAGGGAGCATGGGCTGGAGGGTGGGTATGTTCAGAAGTATGATTATGCTAAAAAAAAGAAGTATGATTATTCTCCTAATCCTAGATATATGAAATACATTAAATTTGTTCACCTTATATACATAAAAAATTAAGAAAAAAAGAAAAATAAAGAGGAGTGACAGCCAATGATGGGCAAATCTATACTATGAAAACAAAAGTGTTTGAGCAAGTTGATAAAGTCATCTGTTTGGAAGGCTAAAAGTGGAGTGCAAAATGGTAGGTCAGAGATACAAATCAACTATGTCTAATTAGAAATGAAGAAGTTCATTACTTTATCTAGTTTTTATTCAATGACACCATCTTAACATGAAATTAGTTTCATTATCATATACAATCTTAGATTGCCCTTTGTTTCATATACATGTTTGCTCTCTCAATAAACAGAGAAAAAATTCTTTGCTTTTTGAACTCCACTGAGCTAAGCACCCCTTGCATAGGCTTTAATTGTAGAAAGGTTGAGGACCTCCTCTTTAGCATAACAAGATGGAATGAAGAAAGGAAAGAGCAGATACAAACACTCACTTTTTCCCACCCTCAGGCTGCTAACACATCATGAGTATATGATCTGAGCTCAGTACATAACATGGTTTCTCCTGCTCAGGACATTTGATTCAGGAATAAATTAGGCAAAGAAACAAGAACAGTATACATAGCAAAAGTGATAGCAACAATAAAATTAATTGCTAGGAACAGAGGTTCTGATGATTCCTCGAGCAGTGTCCATTGCCAAAGAAAGCATCAGTGCAAGCTGTGGCATTCCAGTATCAATGGTAGAAATAGCATTGTTTATATCAGATGGCTCCTGTAGCACAAGTATAACTGTTGTTCTTAGTTCTTGCATATTTTCTTAGTCTGATTCTCCAGTATCCCTAGAAATCATATCAGTAGATTTACTCAGTACCCTTTCCACAAATCCCTCATTAGTTTAAGTGAGACAGTGTTTCAATAGCTTGCAGCCATAGAAAATGACTGATACAAAGATGAAAGAAGAAAACACGTCGTTTTTAAAAGTAAGGTATCAAAATCTAGGATTAATAAATTTGCATTTTAATCATTCAGAGGTTATAAAATTGGAGGGTCACGAACCAGATAGTAATTATGTAACTGTAGGTTGCTTTTTTTTTCACCAACAGATTTTAAAAAATAAGTGGCAGATATATTTGGAGTTTTGTTTACACAGTAATGTAAATTTCCAGTTTAATCTAAAAAATAAGATCTGATATCACTAGGACTCAATGTCTATGACAAGAATAGTCTGTCCTCTTCAGATTAATAATTTTTCTTAAAGATTTATTTATTTAATTGAAAGTCAGAGTTGTACAGAGAGAGAAGGAGACGCAGAGAAAGAGAGAGAGAGGTCTTTCATCCACTGGTTCACTCCCCAGTTGGCCACAATGGCCAGAGATGCGTTGATCTGAATCCAGGAGTCAGGACCTTCTCCCTGTTCTCTCACACGGGTGCAGGAGCCCAAGGAGTTGGGCCATCTTCTACTGATTTCCCAGGCCATAGCAGAGAGCTAGATTGGAAGCAGAGCAGCTGTAACATGAACCAGCACCCATATGGGATGAGGGCACTGCAGGTAGCGGCTTTACCTGCTATACCACAGTGCCAGCCCCCAGATGAATAATTGATTTACCTCATATAAATGAATGAATTCCCTTGTAACACTTCCATTTGTGACTTCTCATGGCAAGATAGGAAAGTGGCATTTTCAGATTTTAAAAGATAGCTTTTATAGACAGTGGACAATTACAATGTGTAGGGCATTTTTAAATGCTTGAGCGATAGATCAG
Source organism: Oryctolagus cuniculus (assembly GCF_964237555.1). NCBI lineage: Eukaryota > Metazoa > Chordata > Mammalia > Lagomorpha > Leporidae > Oryctolagus > Oryctolagus cuniculus. The sequence continues at coordinate 39,614,697 of NC_091453.1, read as the reverse complement.
TTAGGTAGCTAAGTCAAGGTTAGAATAAGGATAGAAATTGGCAGTCTGATCCAAGAGCCCCAAATGTTAACATTTTATTTATTTATTTATTTATTTGACAGGCAGAGTGGATAGTGAGAGAGAGAGACAGAGAGAAAGGTCTTCCTTTGCCATTGGTTCACCCTCCAATGGCCGCCACGGCTGGCGTGCTGCAGCCGGCGCACCGCGCCGATCTGATGGCAGGAGCCAGGTGCTTCTCCTGGTCTCCCATGGGGTGCAGGGCCCAAGCACTTGGGCCATCCTCCACTGCACTCCCTGGCCACAGCAGAGAGCTGGCCTGGAAGAGGGGCAACCGGGACAGAATCCAGCGCCCCAACCGGGACTAGAACCCCGTGTGCCGGTTCCGCTAGCTGGAGGATTAGCCTATTGAGACGCGGCGCCGGCCCCCAAATGTTAACATTTTAATAGCTAGCTTCTCTCTTTTAGGAAGATCATCCTGATGGCCAATATGATATATAGATTGGAAATAATCTTTCATGGGCAGAAGCATTAAGTTAGAATAGTATTATAATAAATCAAGAGTAAATTATTGACAGTGTGACATAGATCAAAGGCAGTGCAAATAGGATAGATTTTAAAACTATTAAGAATATCTTAGGAGAAGGCTGACTATAGAAATATCTACAGCCTCTGGTATTAAGAAGATAAAATTGCTAGGACATGGGGCCGGTGCTGTGGCTCAGTGGGTTAAAGCCATGACCCACAGCAGTAGCATCCCATATGAGTGCCAGTTTGAGATCTGGCTACTTTACTTCCAATCCAGCTCCTGGCTGGTGCCCCCGGGAAACCAGCAGAGGAAGACCCAAGTGCTTGGGCCCCTACATACTCATGGGAGACCTGGAAGAAAATTCTGTCTCCTAGCTTCGGCCTGGCCAAGTCTTGGCTGTTGCAGCCATCCAGGGACTGAACCAGTGGATGGAAGATCTCTCTCTGTGTCCTTCCCCTCTTTCTCTGTAAATATACCTTTCAAATAAATAGATGAATATTTTAGCAAGTAATCAATAAAAAGAAAGAATTGCTAACACATGATTTAACGTTGGTTTTAGAGGAAAAGGAGAAATCAGAACCACACACTGCCCATACTAACGCTTTACAAATGTACCAAAAAACACAAGTGATTCTTTTTTACAAGTTTGTTATGCCTAAGTTGGTTTAATATACCAAACTAAGGGCATACAAAGCCAATGTATAGTCTTCATTCCTGTAAAGAGTTTGCACTGAATACCTGCTTCCTTTCCTTCCATGGTAATTTAAGCTAAATGACTTAAGATTGAAGGATATGGCTCTCTATCTTCCTCTTTAAGAGTCCGCCACTCTCAAATCAGTTAGCTCTTACTTCCTGTAGTTGGGTTCCATTCTGGCTCTTTCTGATCTTCCTTCACCATTCTGTCTAACTCAAATAACAAATCAAAGAGCCTAGAGCCCAGAAGCTGCCAAGGGAACTAAAACTGTTCTACCATCAAATTTAGCTCAGCCACTTCACTTTGTTGAGTGTTTCCTTTGTAGTGAGAAGCTTCTTTAGTTTAATGTAACCCCATTTGTCTATTTTTGTGTTTATTGCTTTTGCTTCTGGGGTCTTTTCCAAAAAACCTTTGCCTATGCCAATGTTTTGCAGTTATCCTGATTTTTTCCTCTAGTAATTTGATGGTATCAGGTTATAGATTTATATTCTTGATCCATTGTGGGTGGATTTTTGTATAAAATATAAAGTAGTGGTCTTGTTTCATACTTCTGCAAGCATAGATCCAATTTTCCCAACATCATTTGTTGAAGCAAATAGGGCAAATGACTGAATTGCAGAAAATATTTGCAAACTATGCAACTGATAAAGGATTAATATCCTGATTCTATAAAGAGCTCAAGAAATCAGCAACAAGACAAATAATCCAGTTAAGAAATGGGATGAGGAATGAATAGCATTTTTCAAAGGATGAAATACAAATAAATGGCCAAGAGACACATGAAAAAAATGCTCAGAGTGCCAGCACTGTGGTGTAGTGGGTAAGCCGCTGCCTGCTGTGCCAACATCCCATATGGGCACTGTTTCGAGTCCTGGCTGCTGCACTCCCAATCCAGCTACCTGAGAACACACTTGGGAAAGCAGTGGAAAATGGCCCAAGTGCTTGGGTCCCTGTACCCACATGGGAGACCCAGAAGAAGCTCCAGGCTCCTGGCTTCAGATTGGCCCAGCTCTAGCCTTTGCGGCCATCTGGGAGTAAACCAGTGGATGAAAGATCTATCCCTCTGCCTCTACCTTTCTGTAACTCTGACTTTCAAAAAAATATATAAATCTTTTAAAAAATGCTCAGAATCACTAGCCATCAAGGAAATGAAAATAAAAAAACACAATGAGGTTTCACCTAACCCAGTTAGTAAGGCTATCATCCAAAAATCAAAAACAATAAATGCTGGCAAGGATGTATGGAAAAATTTGCCCTAATACACTGTTAGTGGGAATGGAAACTAGTACAAATATTATAGAAGGCAGTATGGAGATAACTCAGAAAGCTAAAATAGATTTACCATATGACCCAGCCATTCCACTCCTGGGAATTTAACCAATCAAAATTAAATCAGCATATGAAAGAATTATTTGAACCCTTATGTTTACTGCAGCTCAGTTCACAATATCTAAGATATGGAATCAATTCAGATGCGTATCAACTGATGACTGGATAAAGAAAATAAGGGATATGTACGCTATGGAATACTACTCAGCCATAAAATAAATCCAGTCTTATGCAACAAAATGGATGCAACTTGAAACTATTATGCTAAGGAAATAAACCAGTTCCAAAAAGATAAATATGAGGTAGTTAATACAGAATACAAAAGAATGTACAGGGATGAAACAGATATCACATGAATTGATTGTTGTTTTTAGCTCTTATTTATACTCCTGTGGAACTGTGGTCTTTCTACTTTTACTTGTTGACTATAATGGTTTAGTGGGACATTCAGTCTGTGATTATAGGTGAATTGAAATTATGTTTTTGTAAAAATTAAAAAAGTATGAAAGGGAGGACTGAAGAAGGGGAATATGTCTATCTTCTTAGAACTGTACCTATCAAGTACATGAAATCTGTTCTCTCTATATAAATAAAAATTAAACAAACAAACTTAGCTGCTTTTACCAGAATGGAGAAAACTGGGGGAGCAACAGAATGAATGTCTGTCTCAGGGTATGATACTGTTCTGTGTTTTCCTATTCTCTTCCTATTCTATATAAGTTTATGTTGTTCCAATTGTCCAGGGTCTATGGCATTTTACAGTGCTCCATATCTCCTGTCTTCCATGGTATGGTCATTTTACTTTCCAAGACTCTTCCCAGGACAAGCTGTGAGAAAGACTGGAGGGTCTGTACATAATGTATTTTTCCATGCACTGTACTAATTCACAGAAACACTTTTACTTACCTTACTAAAAATTGAATTCCAATCATAATCTGGTTGGTAATTATTGAGTGTTTCTTTTTCCAGAAGGCAAGAATCATACCACTGAAGTGCAGTCTTCTTTCACTTATATTTTCAATTTAATGTTTGATATTTTTAACTGGGTAAAATTTTTTTTTAACTTTTATTTAATTAGTATAGATTTCCAAAGTACAGCTTAGGGACTACATTAGCTCCCCCCCCCCCCCGATGACTTCCCTCCCACCCGCAATACATTTTTTTATTATTTTTTTATTCTATATATACAGAAGATCAGTTTAGTATACATTAAGTAAAGATTTCAACAGCTTGCACCCACATAGAAACACAAAGTGAAAAATACTGTTTGAGTACTCATTATAGCATTAAATCTCAATGTACAGCACATTAAGGACAGAGATCCTACATGAATAATAAGTGCACAGTGATTCCTGTTGTTGACTTTACAAATTGACACTCCTGTTTATGGCATCAGTAATCTCCCTATGCCCAAGTCATGAGTTTCCAAGGCTATGGAAGCCTTTTGAGTTCTCCGACTCTTATCTTATTTAGACAAGGTCATAGTCAATGTGGAAGTTCTCTCCTCCCTTCTGACAAAGGTGCCTCCTTCTTTGAAGACCTGTTCTTTCCACTGGGATCTCACAGAGATCTTTCATTTAGGTGTTTGTGGTTTTGGTTTTTTTTTTTTTTTTTTTTTTTTTTTTTTTTTTTTTTTTTTTTTTTTTTTTTGCCAGAGTGTCTTGGCTTTCCATGCCTGAAATACTCTCATGGGCTTTTCAGCCACATCCGAATGCCTTTAGGGCTGATTCTGAGGCCAGAGTGCTATTTAGGACATCTGCCATTCTATGAGTCTGCTGTGTATCTTGCTTCCCATGTTGGATCGCTCTCCCCTTTATTTATTCTATCGGTTAGTATTAGCAGGCACTAGAATTGTTTATGTGATCCCTTTGACTCTTAGTCCTTTCATTATGATCAATTATGAAATGAAATTGATCACTTGGACTAGTGAGATAGCATTGGTACATGCCATCTTGATGGGATTGAATTGGAGTCCCCTGGTATGTTTCTAACTCTACCATTTGGGGCAAGTCAGCTTGAGCATGTCCCAAATTGTACATCTCTTCCCTCTCTTATGCCCACTCTTATATTTAACAGGGATCACATTTCAGTTAAATTTCAACACTTAAGAATAACTGTGTATTAATTACAGAATTAAACCAGTCGTATTAAGTAGAACAGACAAAAAAACTACTAAGAGGGATAATGTATTAAGTTGTTCATTAACAGTCAGGGCTATGCTGATCAAGTCACCATTTCTCATAGTGTCCATTTCACTTCAACATGTTTCCTTTTTGGTGTTCAGTCAGTTGTCACCGATTAGGGAGAACATATATTTGTCCCTTTGGGACTGGCTTATTTCACTCAGCATGATGTGTTCCAGATTCCTCCATTTTGTTGCAAATGACTGGATTTCATTGTTTTTTACTGTAGTATATTATTCTATAGAGTACATATCCCATAATTTCTTTATCCAGTCTACCATTGATGGGCGTTTAGGTTGGTTCCAGGTCTTGGCTATTGTGAATTGTGCTGCAATAAACATTAGGGTGCAGACCGCTTTTCTGTTTGCCAATTTAAATTCCTTTGGGTAAATTCCAAGGAGTGGATTTTCAATTCTGTCCAATAAGGATTACTGTAGTTCAAGGATTTGCTTTTGAAAACTTCTAAATGTTCTTATCATAAATTTTTTGAAATCCGTATCTTGCATTTCTTCTATCTCATCATCTTCATAATCTTGGCTTGGGGTGTTTTGTTTATTTGGAGGTGTCATAGTGTCATCGTTGATCTTGTTCCCTCAATTTTTGTGTTTGTTGCTTGGCATTGTTAATTCTTCTTCCCTCACTGTGAGGTTTTTTGTTTTTTTTTTTTTTTTTACTATGTCTGTGTTAAGTGGACTGCCTGCTGTTGGAGGAGCCTTGGAGGCTTGAGATGGGTGTGACCTGAGAGCTCTGCTTGGTTCTTCTGGGTTACAGGTGTGCAAAGGTGACACCCTCAGATTATGCGTGGTAAATCTCTCTCTTTTTATTTATTTATTTATTTTATTTTATTTTTTATTCAGGAGGTAAGTAATACCACATGGCTGAGCAGAATTGATGGTATTTAGCTTCTGATCTCTGGCTTCTACGCAAAGAGTCTGTGCTGGCTCAGTTTCTCCTGCAGACTCCCACTGGGTTGCCTAGGCTACTGAATTGTAGCCTTAGCTCTCCCCTTTTGTTATGTATATCCCGAGTGGGGCCTGCTCTTTGTCTCTTGCTAGCCTTTGCAAGGTTGGGGAAGAGAGAAACTTGTCTGTACCAGTACCCCCCCACCCTTTATTTTTTCCTTCCCTCCTGTAGTCAGTCTGGTGAACTTTCCCGCCTCAAAGCCCGCTTCCCTCTAGATTCTGTCCACCGTTTCCCCGCCAATGTCTCCGGTTACTGAGCTCACCTCCCCTTCCAGTGCCGATGTGTGGACTCGGAGCCCTGGGCGTCCCTGCTCTCTCCACTGGTGTCTGTGTGACATCCACTCCCCTTCCCGCACTGGTGTGCAGACCCTGCAGCTCCCGCAGCTCAGCTTCCGCGTGGTGGGCGACCTTGCTCTCCCAGTAGGTCCTCCGAGTCACAGCCACTAGATCCGGAAGAGTTTCCTCTGCAATTTTTCCTGATCCTTTTTCTGAGGATACCGTAACTCCACTTTTATTAAACTAAATTTTCCCGGACTATCGGTGCGCGCCCTCACTATTCCGCCATCTTGACCAATTTATTCAAAAATTTTTGAATTAAAAAAAATGTTCTATGAAGTTAGGATTTCATAAAAAGCTGTGTCATGTGAACACACATATAGTGCTGCCAATAGTATACATCTAATTAAGTACTTATTTACCAAACTGACCACTAAATTTTCTGGTGTTCTTGGGAACTTATTTTATTATGAAGAGAACTAACGTTCCTTGTACTATTCCCTCAACTACTTTCTTTTGAACCTTGACAACTACTTAAAACAGTTTCATCTTTAGCCCTCAAATTATAAAAGGCAGTCATGTTTGTGGGGAAACAAGGTGTGGGCTTTGAGGGTAAATAACAACTAAGACACTTACTAGTTGTGCAATCCGCACCCAAAGTGCAAATTGTATACATACACCAGACTATCTCATTTTACAGTAAAATGTGAGTAAACGTAGCCTTAAAAAGACAATTGATCCAATCATGTATCTCCATCTAGGGATCATTAAATAGGATCTAAAATGCAGGATTCTATACTCATTTGTCCCTTCTCATAGTGGCATACAATCATGCACTGTAAAGATTACCAGGGGTACAGGCAATATTCAAAATACTTAACTTATAAGATACAGGTATTGAACAATCAGAATAGATGCCATTCTCTGAAACAGTATATACTGTTACATCTCCAAACACAGATGCCCCTCAAATTAAATGGGACTCAAGTTGAATTTATAGTTCTCCCATCCTATCTCCAAATCCTCCCTTCCTATATTCTCTATATGTGATCATGTTGTTCTCATTTGAAAGAATAATGATCTGAAGCTCGAGAAATTGCTAGCTGTCCTGAGGCTCAAATGAGGTAACATTTGTGGCACTTGACTCATAACAGGCATTTAATAAATTCTAGTTTCTATTCTGATACCTTGAAATTATTCTTGTACAGTCCTATCTTTCTGACTTCTTGATCCATTGACCTCTATCATTAAACTTCCCTTTTGTTATTATCCTGGTTACCAGTCCCTCTGTACACTCTTGTCCTCTTGCTACATATCCCTTTTGAAGTATTGCTTATTTATTTCCTGGTCTGTAGTCAGCTACTTCACTGGTATACCAACTTGCACCCTAAACTCTTTTCTGCCCTGGCTTTCCAGAAGCTCTGAATATCCCCTTCTGGTGGCATTTACAACTTCTAAACTGATTAATATTGCTATAGAAGCATCATAGAACCCACTTTTCTTCCTAATATCCCATCTCAGTTCATGGAAACCATATATACAAATACATAGGAGTAATTTTAAATTCTTTTCTCTTCCTTATGTTTCTCATCCAATTGTCATCAAATCCTACTGAATCAATTTCAAAATATCTCTCAAGCCCAACTCTTCTCCATTCCATAGAAATTCCTCTAGTTTTAGAGACCATCTCTTGCACAATGATTTCCTAAACAATCTTCCTACCTGCAGCCTCAGTTCTTCCTATACAGACCCCCCATATTCCTTCTTCACAGAGTAATGATATCTGTCAATATCTATCCACTACCTATAAAGATACTATAAGGACCAATCATAATAAATAAGGTCCTCTGTGATGTGCTCCCATCTATGCTATAGTTCACTACATTTCCCTCTTTTCCTATATGTCTTTGCCTTCTAGAACTGCTTATAGGTACTTGAAGCAGGACAATTATTTTATTATTCTATGTTTTTCTTCTGTGTGTCCTTTATCTAGAGAACTCCAAATCTCCAGCCTACACAAGTCCATTTTTTCTTATCTTTCAGGTGCCAAACATTATTCTGTCATCCCTCCATTTGCCTCATTAGACATAACATTGCCTTTGTAGCCTTTGTATCCTCAAGATAAATTGAAGGTTTTTATTTTCTGGAACATACAATACTTAAATTATCTTATTTATTTTCCTACCTTTCTCCTTTACTGCAATGTGAAACAAAGTATGGAATCAGGACAAAAGTTACAGAGAAGCAGTTTCAGTTAAAGCTAACCATGAGTTTTATGAAAACAAAAATTCAGGTTATTTCTAGTTATACAGCTATGTTTCCTCTAGATAAAATGGAAAAAGGACAAGACCTACCTGTGGTCTTTAGATACATACTCACTGAATTATTTTTTATTAGGAAGTGTTCTAAAATTTGATTCTGGTTGTGACATTTACCAAAACTCATCCAGCAAGAAACTTAAAATGAATAGATTTTATGGTATATAATTTATTCCTCTAAAAAGCTGTAAAAATAACTTTAATAACAAAAACAAACTGGAAAGTATGCACTGGAATGCATGCATTCCTGAAGGGATTCTTGTGAAGAGAATAACTAGTAAAAGTGAGATTTCAAAAATAAGAATATCAGTTTCTTTAAATACAGCATTCAACAGTTAATGTTAACAGTTAATGTTAAATACTGGAAAGCACAAACTTGTATATATGTCTGTAGAAAGGAACTAGAAGCCAAAGTGGCAAAATCTTCCAAATAAAATTGGAGTAAGGCTGTCATATGTCACACCAATTAAGTAGCCACTTGGGATACATATATCCTGTAATGAAATGACTGATTTCTTTAAAAGATTTACATATATGTTTGAAAGTCAGGTTACAGAGAGAGAGGGAGAGACATAAAGAGACTGGTCTTCCATCTGGTGGTTCACTCCCTAGGTGGCCACAATGGCCTGGACTGAGTCAGGCCCGAAGTGAGAAGTCAGGAGCTTTATCAAGGTCTTCCACATGGGTGGCCGAAATCTCACTTCTTAGACACATACTTCCGGTTATATGTCCACAAAAATTGAAACCAGGATGTTGAAGAGATAGTGTATGCCTGTGTACAGTATGGTATTATACACAATAGTTAAGATCTGGAAGCAATCTGTCTATCAATGGATGAATGGATAAAGAAAATGTGATATGAGTATACATAAGCTGGGTCTTCAAAAAATTCATGGAAATTTCTATTATTTTGTGCCAAAATTAATATATATTTTAATTCCACATTTTCATGAATTATTTGAAGATGATGATGATGATAATGATGATAAAGATGATGACTTTGATGATGAGGAGACTGAAGAAAAACCTCCAGTGAAGAAATCTATATGAGATACCCCAGCCAAAAATGCACAAAATTCAAACCAGAATGGGAAAGGCTCAAAACCATCAATACCAAGATCCTTCAAAAAACAGGAAAAAGAATCCCTAAACATCAGAAGGACCTGGTTATGTAGAAGACATTAAAGCAAAAATGCAAACAAGTAAGAAAAAGGTGGTCTTCTTCCCAAAATAGAAGCCAAATTAATTAATTATGTGAAGAATCACTTCCGGATGACTGACCAGGAGGATTTTCAAGATCTTTGCCAGCGGAGGAAGTCTATTTCAAAAAATAGCTTAAACAGTTTAAACAGTTTGTTAAAATTTCCCATCTTATTTCATTTCTGTAACAGTTGCTATCTTACTGTCCTTTTTATAATGTAGAGTAAGCACTTTCCCTATCGTGTTTCAAAAATATCGTCCAGCACTCTTCTCTGAAGGTAGGAGAGAACATCCACTTTGCTTATGGCCATGTCCAAATACTGCTGGAGTCTAGGGTCACAAAAGGCTTCCATAACATTGACAGCCCATGGCAAGAACCTCAGATGATCACTGATGTCATAAAAAAGAATGTTAATTGTTAAGGAACGAAAAAAAATTGTTAAGGAACAACAGAAGTCACTGTGCGCCTGCTCCCCATGGAGGACCGCTGTCCCTATTGAATTGTAATGTGAGAATCAACTGCAAATTCTCTCCCCAAACTGTACTCTATATGTTCTGTGTGTGGGTGGGTGCAAATTGTTGAAGTCTATGATTAGCATGGAGTTGGTCATCTGTATATGCAGTCATACTAAAAATGAACCATAATGAAGGAGATGGGAGAGGGAGAGGGAGAGGGATGTGGGATAGAAGCTGGGGAGGGGGTATGGGGGGAAAGAACTACTATATTCCTAACGTTGTATCTATGTAAAATGCATTCATTAAATTAAAAAAAAATCTTTCCACACATAAAAAAAGAAAAATATTGTCCAGGTTCCATTGCCAACAATGTGTTGTCCAAAATACCTTTTTAGTTTTTAAAGACAGAACTCCACTCTTTGCTTGATTTTAAGTATGTATAGAATGTTATGACATGACACAGTAGTAGCAGTGATTAGACGTGGAAATGGTAGGGAAACAAATACATACATGTGAAATAAATTCAGTATTTTAATAAAGTTTAAAAAAAAGAAGAACAAGGAAATCCTGGCATTTAGCTCAACATGGATGAACCTGGAGGACATTGTACTAACTGAAAAAAGCCAGCCACAAAAAGACAAATACTTCATGATCTCACTTACATGTGTATTCTATAAAGTTGAAACTGAGGAAGGGAGAAGAATGGTGGTTGGCAAAAGCTGAAAGTCGTGGGATGTGGAAAACTGTTGGCCAAAGGTACAGTTTCAATTATTTGGAAGAGTAAGTCCTAGAAATCTAATACGTAGCACTGACTTTGTTGATTGCACAGTGATGTCTACTTGAAATCTGCTAAAAGAATAGATCTTAGATATTCTAATCACACAAAAATGGTAATTATGTATGGTGATGATATGTTAATTAACCTGATTGTGATAATCATTTTATGATTTATTTGTATATAAACATAATTTTGTATACTGTAAATACAATTCTATGTCGATTATACCTCAATGAAATGAAAAAGTATCAGCTATTTCTTGCATGAGTTATCTGTATTCCCATGTTTATAGCAGCTCAATTCACAATAGCTAAAATATGGAATAAACCAAGATATACATCAACTAATGACTGAATAAAGAAATTGTGGGGGCCAGTGCTGTGGTGCAGCAGCTAAAGCTGCACCCTGTGGCACCAGCATTCCATATGGGCACTAGTTCGAATCCCAGCTGCTCCAATTCCAATCCATGTCCCTGAAAATGCCTTTGGGAAAGCAGCGAAAGATGGCCCATGTACTTGGGCCCCTGTATCCACTTGGGAGGCCCAGGAGAAGCTTTTGGCTCCTGGCTTCAGATCAGCCCAGGTTTGGCTGTTGTGGCCATTTGAGGAGTGAACCCAGTGGATGGAAGATCTCTCTCTCTCTCTCTCTCTCTCTCTCTCTCTTTCTCTCTCCCTCCCTCCCTCCCTCCCTCCCTCCCTCTCTCCATCCTTCCCTCTCTCCCTCCCTCCCTCCCCACCCTTTGTAACTCTGCCTTTCAAACCAATAAATAAATCTTACAGAAAAAGAAATTCTGGTATATACACATGATGGGATACTACTCAGTCATAAAAAGAATGAATGCTGTCTTTTTCAATAAATGAATATAGCTTCTTTCATTTAGCATAATCTTTTGAGGTTCTTCCTGTAACCACTAATTATTTGTCAAACTATGGTTGGCTATTCTACATTTTGTTTATCTATCCACTACTTGGTGGACACTAGGATTGTTTCTTTTTCTTGGTCTACTATGGTTATTACTGCTATGAACATTCACAAAAAAATATTTATGCACATATATTGTTAATTTATCTTTGATTCATATCAAATGTGAGGAACTGCTGAGACACATGGTAATGAATTCATCTTTATTTTTCTGATTTTCCTAATTTTTACTTATTTAATATAGAGGTAAAGAGATAAAAAGAGAGTACCAACCACTGGTTTATTCCTCAAATGCCCATAACATATGGGGAGCCAAAGCCAGGAGCTAGAAACTCAACCCACGTCTTCCATGTGAGTAGCAGGAACCCACTTGCACCATCACTACTGCCTCCCAGAGTCTTTGTTACTAGAAAGCTGGTATTACACATTGGAGCTGGGTATTGAACCCAGGTACTCCACTGTGGGATGTGGTCTTCTTAACCACCATTTTTCCCCGCTAGGTTAAATTTCTTCCTCTATTTCATCTTTTTGAGAAATTGTGACTCTTTTCCAAAGTGACTGGACAATTTTGCATATCCACCAACAATGATTGAAGGTGCTTATTTCTCCACATTCATACACACACACACACACACACACACAAAAAAAAAAAAAAAAGCTGAGAGAATTTATCATCACCAGACCTGTCTTGCAAGAGAGTTCTTCAAACTGAAAGAAACACTAACAAGTAAGGTGAAAATATCAGGAAATATAAGATTTACTGGTAACAGGAACCAAACAACCAATTTCAGAATGCTTTAATATTTGTAAATATGGTATATAAATGACTTATATCTTGAGTGTGAAGGTTTTAAAAATTATAATTACTACATTAAATTGCTAAGAGAAGGCAATATAGCTATATAAAAGAGGTAAAATAAAGGATGGGGCACAACTGTAGAATTCCTTATTGGTATTTCTGATTTCTTTGCTTTTTGTCCCTTTCCCTATATTTATATTCAATGTTGTTATTATCATCCCAAAATAGCTTGTTACAACTAAAAGAACTTTTTTGTAAGCTTCATGGATACCACATGGCAAAAATCTATAATAGGCTTACCAAAGCTGATAAACATGGAGTGAAAGTATTCTACTACAGAAAAATCACTTAATCACAAATGAAGAGTGTACAAGGTAGAGAAAGAAAAAAATGAACTACAATAAAAACACAAAACTAGTATTAAAATAACAATTGTAAAACCTCTCCTACCAATTATTTTAAGGGAAAATGGACTAAATACAGTAGGAGAAAAATAACAATTATAGATATAAATACATGCAATATTGGAGTATATAAGTACATAGAGCAAATATGAATAGACACACATGGAGAGATAATCTCTCATATAGTAATAGTAGGAGATTTTTATCACACTTTCAGAAATGGACAAATCATTCAGACAGAAAATCCACAAATAAACAGCACAGCTAAATTGCAACTGAGATCAACTGGACCTGATATTCATTTATAGAACACGCTATGCAACAGTTACAGGTAACACAATCATCTCAACAGAATATGGAACATTCTCCAGCATAGATCATATTATCATATAAAAAGCTTTAAAATGTAAAAGAATAAAAATTATATTGAATATCTTTTATGACCATAATGCAATAAAACTAGAAATTAATAACAAGAAGACCAGTGGAAATTTCATAAATATATTGAAATAAAACAACATATTGCTAAAAAACTAATGGCTCAAAGGAAAAATAAGGAAGAAAATTTAAAAATGCCTTACAACAAATGAAAATATTAACACAACATACTGAAACCTATAGGACATAGCAAATGCAGTAGTAAGAGAGAAGTTAATAGCAATTAATGCTTACATCAAAGTGTAGAAAGGTCTCATCAATTTGTCACTGGACTTCAAGGACCTAGAAAAAGAAGAACAAATCAAATCCAAATTGGCAGAAGCAATGAAACAGTAACCCTCAGAGCACAAATATATGAGAAAGAAATTTTAAGAAATATAACAAAACTCAATGAAATGAGGAATTGGTTATTTGGAAGACAAACAAAATTGAAAAACCATTAGCTAGACTAAGAAAAAAAGGGAGATGATGCAAATAAATAAAATCGGAGATGAAAATGAAGACATTACAACTGACATCACAGAAATATAAAGCATTGTTAGAGATTAATGTTAACAATTATATACAAACAAATTCAATAACCCAGAAGTTCTAAAGAGACAAATTTTTGGACATATATACCTTACCAAGAGTGAATCATGAATAAACAGAATATCCCACATAGCTGAATAACAAGGAGCAAAGCTGAAACACTGATAAAGTTTCCTGTTAAAGGAAAGAATGGGCCATCAAACAAGGCAGTACCTTTCTCTGAAGGGAGGAGAGAACTTCCACTTTGAATATGGCCTTGTCTAAACAAGATCGGAGTTGCTGAACTCAAGAGGCTTCCATAGCCTTGGCAGCTCACGACAAGAGCCTCGGGTGATTACTGACGGAATAAATAAGAGTGTCAATTGTTAAATCAACAATGGGAGTCACTGTGCACCTGCTCCCCATGTAGGACCTCTGTCCTTAATGTGTTGTACTATGCGAATTAATGGTAAAACTACTACCCAAAATGTACTTTATACTTCGTGTGTCTTTGTGGGTGTAGTCTGTTGAAATCTACTTAGTAAATACTAAGTTGATCTTCTGTATATAAAGATAATTGAAAATGAATCGTGATGAAGCATGGGCTGGAAGAGGAAGTGGGAGATGGAATGGTTGCGGGTGGGAGGGAGGTTATGGGGGGAAAGCCTCTATACTTCAAAAGTTGCAATTTGAAAATTTATATTTATTAAATAAATTTAAAAATAAAATAAAATATGATAATTTACATACCAAAGAAAAGAAAAACCTAGGTCTGGCTCTGTGTCATAGCGGGTAAAGCCACCACTGCAGTGCTGGCATCCCATATGGGTGCCAATTTGAGTCTCGGCTATTCCACTTCCAGTGCAGCTCTCTGCTATGTCCTGGGAAAGCAGTAGAAAATGGCCCAAGTCCTTGGGCCCCTGCACCCAGCTGGGGCACCTAGAACCTGGAAGAAGCTCCTGGCTCCCAGCTTCAGATTGACTCAGCTCCATTCATTTCAGCCATCTGGGGAGGGATCCAACAGATGGAAGACCTCTCTCTCTCCCTCTCTCTCCCTTCTCTTTCTCTCCCTCCCTCCCTCCCTCTGCCTCTCTGTAATGCTGCCTTTCAAATAAATGAATAAATAAATCTTTTATAAAACGAAAACCCTAGGACAGGAGAGTTTCACCTCTAAATTAAACCAATTAACAACTCTTGTTAAATTATTTTTGAAATAGAAGAGGAAGGAATTTTTCCACAATTATTCTATGAGGCCAGCATAACCTTGATACTCAAACCAAACCAGGATACACACACAAAAAGAAAGACATTGGCAAATATTCTAGATGGACACAGATTTAAAAATGCTCAATAAAATATTACCACATTGAATCCAGCCTACAGAATAGGAGAAAATACTTGCTAGTCATAAATCAGCCAAGTGATTAATATCAAAAATAACTAGGGAACTCAAATCATTAAATAGCAAAATCTTGAATAATCAAATTTTAAAGTTGGACAGTAAATATAAACAGATATCTATCAAAGAAAGACATAAACATGGCCAACATGTATAAGAAGAAATATTCAGCATCACTAATAATCAGGAAAATGCAAATCAAAAGCACAATGAGATATCACCTCACTCCAGGAAGATTGTCTATTATCAAAAAATCCATAGATAACTAGTGTTGTTGAAGATGTGGAGAAGAGAAATTTCACACACTACTGGAGGGAATGTCAATTAGTACTGCCATGGTGGAAGACATTATGGAAGTTCTTCAAGAAGCAAAAGTGTAAATGCCATATGACCCAACAATCCCACTACTGGGTATATGTCTAAGGGAGATGAAATCAGTCTCTCAAAGAGACATTAGATTTCCCATGTTTATTGCAGCACTATTTACAATAGCTAAGAAATAGAAACAATCTAAGTACTCATTTACTGATGAATGTATAAAGAAAATGTATATATACACAATGGAATACTACTCAGCCATAAAAGAATGAAACCCTGTGAGTTCTAACACTGTGCATAGAACTAGAAGTTGCTATGTTAAATGAAAAAAACAAACCACAGAAAGATATGATGATCAAACTCATATATGGAGTCTGAAAAAAAAGTTGCCCATTAGAAGTTACAAGTATAATGGTGCCTCCGGCTTTGTTTTTGTTGTACAAGATTGCTTTAGCTATTTGAGTTCTCCTGTGTCTCCATATGAATTTCAGCATCATTTTTTCCAGATCTGAGAAGAATGTCTTTAGTATTTTGATTGTTATCGCATTAAATGTATAAATTGCTATTGGGAGAATGGACATTTTGAAGATATTGATTCTTCCAATCCATGAGCATGGAAGATTTTTCCATTTTTTGGTATCCTCTTCTATTTCTTTCTTTAAGGTTTTGTACTTCTCATCATAGAGATCTTTAACGTCCTTGCTTAAGTTGATTCCAAGGTATTTGATTCTTTTGTAGCTATTGTGAATGGGATTGATCTTAGAAGTTCTTCCTCAGCCATGGCATTGCCTGTGTATACAAAGGCTGTTGATTTTTGTGCATTGATTTTATATCCTACTACTTTGCCAAAATCTTCTATGAGTTTCAATAATCTCTTAGTAGAGTTCTTTGGGTCCCCTAAATAAAGAATCATATCATATGCAAAGAGGGATAGTTTGAGTTCTTCCTTCCCAATTTTTATCCCTTTAATTTCTTTTTCTTGCCTAATAGCTCCGTCTAAAACTTCCAGAATTATATTGAATAGCAGTGGTGAGAGTGGGCATCCCTGTCTGGTACCAGATCTCAGTGGAAATGCTTCCAACTTTTCCTCATTCAATAAGATGTTGGCCATGGGTTTTTCATAAATTGCTTTGATTGTATTGAGGAATGTTCCTTCCATACCCAGTTTGCTTAGAGTTTTCATCATGAAAGGGTGTTGAATTTTATCGAATGCTTTCTCTGCATCTCTTGAGATAATCATATGGTTTTTCTTCTGCAGTCTGTTAATGTGGTGTATCACATTGATTGTTTTGCGCACACTGAACCATCCCTGCATACCAGGGATAAATCCCACTTGGTCTGGGTGGATGATCTTTCTGATGTGTTGTTGCACTCTATTGGCCAGAATTTTATTGAGGATTTTTGCATCTATGTTCATCAGGGATATTGGTCTGTAATTCTCTTTCAATGCTGCATCTTTTTCCAGCTTAGGAATTAAGGTGATGCTGGCTTCATAGAAAGAATTTGGGAGGACTCCCTCTTTTTCGATTGTTCTGGATAGTTTGAGAAGAATTGGAGTTAGTTCTTCTTTAAATGTCTGGTGGAATTCAGCAGTGAATCCATCTGGTCCTGGGCTTTTCTTTATTGGGAGGGCCTTTATTACTGTTTCAATTTCTGTCTCAGTTATGGGTCTGTTTAGGTTTTCGATGTCTTCCTGGTTCAATTTAGGTAGGTTGCATGTGTCCAGGAATCTATCCATTTCTGATAGGTTTCCCTGTTTGCTGGCATACAGGTCCTTGTAGTAATTTCTGATGATTCTTTTTATTTCTGTGGTGTCTGTTGTTACGTTTCCTTTTTCATCTCTGATTTTATTGATTTGGGTCTTTTCCTTTTTTAGTTAGTTGGTCCAATGGTGTGTCAATTTTGTTTATTTTTCAAAAAACCAGCTCCTCATTTGGCTGATTTCTTGTAAAGTTTTTTTGGATTCAATCCTGTGGATTTGTTCTCTGATTTTAATTATTTCTCTTCTCCTACTAGATTTGGGTCTGGTTTGCTGCAGATTTTCTAGATCCTTGAGATGCATTAAAAGCTCATCTATTTGGTGCCTTTCCAATTTCTTGATGTAGGCACCTGTTGATATAAACTTTCCTCTTAACACTGCTTTGGCTGTATCCCATAAGTTTTGGTATGTTGTGCTGTTATCCTCATTTACTTCCAGAAAGTTTTTGATTTCTCTTTTGATTTCTTCTATGACCCATTGTTCATTCAGGAGCATGTTGTTCAATCTCCATGTGTTTGCATATGCTCTAGGGATTCCTGAGTTGCTAATTTCCAACTTCATTCCTTTATGGTCTGAGAAGCTACATCGTATGATTCTAATTCTTTTGAATTTGATAAGACTTGCTTTATGGCCTAGTATGACATCTGGCATTCTACGAGTCAGCTGTGTATCCCACTTCCCATGATGGATCGTTCTCTCCCTTTTTGATTCTATCAGTTAGTATTAGCCGACACTAGTATTGTTTGTGTGATCCCTTTGACTCTTAGACCTATCAGTGTGATCAATTGTGAACTGAAACTGATCACTTGGACTAGTGAGATGGCATTGGTACCCGCCACCTTGATGGGATTGTATTGGAATCCCCTGGCTCGTTTCTAACTCAATCATTTGGGGCAAGCCCGACTGAGCATGTCTAACTAGGGAATTTTTATCAGAGAGAGAAATCTGCAGTACCCACAGACTTTGAGTCTGGCCTGGAGAACTGGTGAGGGGCATTTCACACCCTTAGACTTGTGAATTGCTTCCCTCCCCTCACTTTATCAAGGCACCTGGACTCAACATGCCAAGGTAGAACACTGACCAATCTCAACCAGGCAGGCAACTGGCTATGGGGACTCCACAATTCTTTGTATGGATGGTGAGTGGATCCCCTGCTCCCTGTGTCTGTGGAAGCCCTGTGCCCTGTGACTGTGAGAATTCTGTGACTGGGCAATGAAGCTTGGAGTGTGGCTGATTCTCTGTGCAACCACTGTGTCTGGCTTCAGGGCCTCAGAGTTCCCTTAGTGAAGGGGTGGGTCATCATAAAGGGTTGCACACTCATGCTCAGGAGCACAAAGATGCTCATGCTCCTGTGTGGGTGGGGTGCATAGTCACTATAGATTCACCCTGGACAATTGGTTTACATTGTCAGAAACAGCCACAAGCTGCGCTCATGCCAGCCGATATGAGCAAACTCTATCCACTACTGATGATAGAGATCTACCATGCCAAACCAGGTGTTACTTCTAGACTCTTCCTTCACTTTAGAGAATTTCCTGGAGTTTCATGGCCATACCCAACATATACTTCTGGATATTCGCTGAAGGAGTAAACACTCCAATAAGTCATAGAGGCATATTTCAAAGATAAAAGCCCTCAGAGGAGAAAATCAACAAGTGTTTCTACAAATGCCTAAAGATCAATGTAGAAATACAAGAAACATGAAATGAAAGACAATAGGACTCACCAAAAGGAACACAACAACACTTCAAAATTAGAATGTGACGATGAAGACACTGATGAACTGCCAGAAAAGGAATTTAAAAGAAGGATCTTAATATTACCCAAAAACACAGAGAAGCAAATACATAAGTTAATGAAGTCCATACGTGATATGGATGATAAATACTTCTGGACAACAGAAATATTTGAATCAAACTGAAATATTTGAAATGAAGAATTCAACATGTCAAATGAAAAATACAGTAGAAAGCTTTAACAACAGATTCAGTGAAGCATAAGAAAGAATATCCAAGCTGGAAGGCAAATCTGTGGAAATATCTAGGTCAGACTTAAAGAAAAAAAAAAAGGAAAAAGGAAAAAAAATAGAAAACCTGGATATAAGGTTCAAGATTTATGGGACACTATGAAATGACCAAAGATATGTGTCTTAGGAGTTCCTGAGCTATGGAAAGACAGAATGGATTAAAAGACCCACACAGTGAAATAACAGCAGAAAACATCCATAATTTGGAGAAATATGGCGACATCAAAGAACAGGAAGTACACAGAAATCATAAGAGATATGATCAGAAAAGATCATCACTGAGATACATTATAGCCAAACTTTCAAAAGTAAAACATAAAGATCCTAAAATGTGCACAAGAGAAACTCCGGATTATCTTTAAAGGATCCCCAATTTTATTGACAGCTTATTTCTAATCAGAAATCATACAGGTTAGGAGAGAATGGAAAGACATTGTCCAAGTCCTAAAAGAAGAAAACTGTCAACCCAGAATACTGTATCTGTCAAAGTTCTCATTCATAAATAAAGGTGAAAAAATGTCTTTCCAAAACAAATGGAAATAGAAAGCCTGTTACCAGTTGTCCAGCCTTACAAATGATATGTAAGGATGTGATACAGAAACAGGGATAGTCAGCTTCATGAAAGACTGGGAAGGCAGAAAATGGAAATCCAAAATAAACAAAATGAATATTTATGGAAAAACAGTAGGAGCAACCTGTTAATTATCAATAAAAACCTTGAATGTAAATGGTATAAATTCTCCAGTTAAAAGATAAAGACTGGCTGAGTGAACTGAAAAAACAAGAATCATATATTAGCTGCCTGCAAGAAACACACCTTACAAACAAAGATACACACAGACTAAAAGTGAAAGATGAAGAAAAGATATTCCATGCTAAGAGAAAGCAAAAATAAATAGGACAAATAATGCTAATATCACCAAAAATTTCACAAAATTGCTAAAATAGACAAAGAAGGGGCTTATGTAATGATTAAAGGATCAATTCAGAAGAAAGATATGATTATTGTCAATGTATATGCTCCCCACGAAAGGGCACCAGGTATTCTAAACAAATGTGAATGGTTCTAAAGGGAGGCATCCATGCCAACACAATAGTAACAGAGGAATTCAATACTCCATCTTCATCAATGGAAGATTAACTAGAAAAAAACAACAAAGAAAAAACAGAGCTAATCTAAACTACATACAAAGTTACCTAATTGATATCTACATGACATTTCATTACACAGATACAGAATACACATTCTTTTCATCAGTGCATGGAACTTTCTCTAGGATGGACTATATGGTAGGCCGTCAAAGAAGTCTCAACAAATTCAGAAAAAATGAAATCATACCATGTTTCTTTTCTGACCACAATGGAATGAAGCCAGAACTTAACAACTTAAGAAATTCTAGAAAATGTGAACACATGGAGACTGAACAACAAACTCCTAAATGAACACTGGGTCACAGAAGAAATCAAAAGGAAAATCAAAAAAAATCCTGGAAAAAAAATGAAGATGACAACACAACATATCAAAACTTAACGGATACAGCAAAAGCAGTGTTAAAGGAAAGATTATAGTAACTATTACATACATCAAGAAATTGGAAACACATCAAATAAATGGTCTAACAATGCATATCAAGGTTCTAGAAAAACAAGAACAAACCAAAACCAAAATTAGTAGGAGGAAAGTAATAATAAAAATGAAAGAAGAAATAAATAAAATCTAAACAAACAAAAACAAAGCAAAAAATCAGTGAAATGAAGGATAGTTTTTCAGAAAAAATAAACAGTACTGATACATCATTCACCTATCTTATCAAAATATAAAAAGGAGCAGATCCAAATTAATAACATCAGAGATGAAAAAGGAGATGTTACAGTTGATACCACATAAATAAAAAGAATCATCAGAGATTACTGCAAACAGCTATATATCAACAAATTGGAAAATCTAGAAGAAATGGATAAATTCCTGTACACATATAATATACAAAAACTGAATCATGAAGACAAAGAAATCCTAAACAGACCAATAACCAATACCCAGATTTAATCAGTAATAAAGACCCCTCCCCCCAAAAATGCCCAGAATAAAATTCACTGCTGAATTCTATCTAACATTTAAAGAAGAATTAGTACAAATTTAAAACAACTGAAAGGGAAGAAATCCTCCCAAACTCCTTCTATGAAACCAGTGTTACCTTCATTCAAAAATCAGCAAAAGATATAATAATAAAAAAAAACTATTGACCAACATCACAGATGAACATAGATGCAAAAATCTCCAAAAAAAATACTAACCAATCAAATCCAACAACACATCAGAAAGCTCATTCTCCCAGACCAAGTGAATTTATCCCTTGCATGCAAGGATGGTTTCAAAATACACAAATAAATAAATGTGATGGATCACATTCAGAAAATAAAAAAATAATAACCACATGACTAGCTCAATAGATGCAGAGAAACTATTTGATAAAATACAAAATTTTTTCATGATTAAAAAAAAAACTGAAGCCATGTGGGTATAGAAGGAACATACCTCAACAAAATCAAGGCAATGCATGATGAAACACATGTATTGAATGGGAAAAGCTTGAAGTACTTCCACTCAAAACCAGAACCAGACAAAGATGTCCACTTTTGCCATTACTACTCAATATACTTCTGGAAAATGTAGACACAGGCAATGAAAAAGAAGTAGAAATCAAAGGGATACCATTGGGAAAAGAGAAAATCAAATTTCCCTGTCTGCAGATGATATGCACCTATACATGGGTGACCAAAAGACTCCAGTAAGAGGTTATTCGAACTCATAAGAGATCTTGGCAAAGTTGCAAGTTATAAAATCAGCAAACAAAAAATTAATAGACTTTGTATACAAAACAGTGCATTTGCTGAGAAAAACTTGCAAGATCAGTCCCATTCAAAATAGCTAGAAAAAAGTAAATACCTTGGGATAAATTTAACCAAGGATGTGGAAGATCTGTACAATGAAATTACAAAACATTAAGGAAACAAACATAAGAAGGCACAAAATAATGGAAAACTCTTCTTAGAATTGTACCTATGAAATACATGAAATCTCTTTATGTGAATAAATTTAAGAAATTATTATTTACTTAAGATATTGAAACTGATAGCTGGTGCCGCAGCTCAATAGGCTAATCCTCCGCCTAGTGGCGCTGGCACACTGGGTTCTAGTCCCAGTCGGGGCGCTGGATTCTGTCCCGGTTGTCCCTCTTCCAGGCCAGCTCTCTGC
This sequence comes from Oryctolagus cuniculus, assembly GCF_964237555.1. NCBI lineage: Eukaryota > Metazoa > Chordata > Mammalia > Lagomorpha > Leporidae > Oryctolagus > Oryctolagus cuniculus. The sequence continues at coordinate 39,592,145 of NC_091453.1, read as the reverse complement.
TGTGGCCAGGGAGTGCAGTGGAGGATGGCCCAAGTGCTTGGGCCCTGCACCCACATGGGAGACCAGGATAAGTGCCTGGCTCCTGCCTTCGGATCGGTGCGGTGCACCAGCCGCAGCGTGCCAGCTGCGGCGGCCATTGGAGGGTGAACCAACGGCAAAGGAAGACCTTTCTCTCTGTCTCTCTCTCACTGTCCACTCTGCCTGTAAAAAAAAAAAAAAAAGAAAAGAAAGAAAGAAAGAAAGAAAAAGAAAAGAAACTGATAAAAGATTTGGTATGTCTTAGGCAACTATGTTAACACAATCATGATACTTTTAGATTATTTTCTCTCTGGAATTCAGTTGAAAATTTTATAAAAAAATAAAATGTTGAAAATGCATGTAGCTACTTCAAATTATAGCACATTGCTAATTTGTTTAAATAATTTTTGTAAAATAAATAAAGCATTGTAAATTTGATTCAAGACAACTGAATAACCCTCTAAAAAATCCCATTGATTTCCCCCTTAAAAGTAGCTACTCTCCAGTATGTTGTGGTTTTATTCTCTCGCAGGTTTTTTTTTATAGTTTCAGTACATATGAATTAATAGTAAGTATAGGAACCGGCACCATGGCTCACTTGGTTAATCCTCCACCTGCGACACCGGCATCCCATATGGGCGCCAGTTCTAGTCCAGGTTGTTCCTCTTCCAGTCCAGCTCTCTGCTGTGGACTGAAAAGGCAGTGGAGGATGGCCCAAGTGCCTGGGCCCCTGCACCTGCATGGGAGAATAGGAGGAAGTACCTGGCTCCAGGTTTCGGATCGGCATAGCTCTGGCCATAGCGGCCATTTGGGGGGTGAACCAACAGAAGGAAGACCTTTCTCTCGGTTTCTCACTCTCACTGTCTAACTCTACCTGTCAAATAAATTTTAAAAATGTAACTATAAATGTTCTTAATTATTTTTAAAATATTTTATTTATTTATTTGAGAGGTAAAGTCACAGACAGAGAGAGGGGAAGACAGAAAGGTCTTCCATTGGCTGGTTTACTACCCAAATGGCCGTAGTGGCCAAAGCTGGGTCGATCCACAGCCAGGAGCAAGGACCTTCCTCCGGGTCTCCCACGCAGGTGCAGGGGCCCATCCTCCATTGTCTTCCTAGGCCTTAGCAGAGAGCTGGACTGGAAGAGGAGCAGCCAGTGCTCTTATTGGATACCCTCACCACAGGCACAATGCCTATGTTGGTCCCCATGTTATTAATTTTTGCATGTGGCAACTTATTTTATGCATCCTGACCTTTGCAGTCCACCTCAATATTATGTTTTTCAGAGTTATCTATGTGGCTCCAGTAAATTATTTGCACTGCTCTACATTTTATCAAAATATAAAAATTCATTTGCCTATTGACTGGTATTTGGATTTTCTTTGTTGTTGTGTTTTCTTTCCCTATTACAATAATAGAATGAATATTCTTGACTAAGTCTTCTTGTGTACATGTGTGAGAGTTCCAATTGCTGTTTCTCAAACTTCAATGGGCATATAAATAATGAGGATATTGTACAAATTCAGACTCTGAAACTGTTACTACAACATGGACTATGCAAGTCTTCCCCTTTCCTAGTAGTGCCAAACTATTTCTGAAGCCTTTGTACCAATTTCTAATTGCATTAACAGTTATGAGTCCTTAGTCCTCCACATCTTCACGAGCACTTAGTATGGTCAGACTAATTCTTATGCTCTTCAGACTTATTATCTGGATGTACACTTGGCTCTCCTTGAGCTATAAAAAATGTAGACACCAGAAAGGTTGGATCCAACCCCAACTCCAAAAAGTCAGCTTCCTGTGATCTCCTATCCCCTTTCCTATGCTTTTCCTAGGCAAAATCTAGTGACCCTGAGAGTTTGACTATACCCCAGGAAGTTTAACCAGTGTTGTATACCCATACATAAGGTAAAACATTCAGTGTCCTTGAAGTTGTCCCCCATGCCAAATCGGTCAGGTAGCTGAATCATACATTGGATGTGAGGAGCAGGATCTCAATACATTTGTAAACATTACATGTGTTGATGACATCATTCCCTGCTCTTGTTACATTGTGACTTTTGACAGAAGAATTGGCTAAAACTATAAGCTGAAAGGAAGCTTACTGACTGATAGTTTTCAAGTTGAAGAAGTAGATATTAGAGAACGTTGATTGAACAGAAAATAACTGAATATCATCACAGCCAGGAAGAAAAAACGGAGAATGATAACACTGAATGGATTAACTTAAAGCTATTTGAAGTGCAGTGCTGTTCTCCCTAATCTGTGATAACTAAGAGAGCACCTAAAAGGAAATCTTTAGAAGTGAAAGCCCTTGTCTTGACTCAATTTTTTTTTTGTAATGGAGAATAGGACTGGGAATGGGAGAGGGAGAAGGAGGTGGAGGCGGGGGGGCAGGTATTATGGGAAGAATGACCATGTTCCTAAAGTTGTACTTGGGAAATTTGTACTCATTACTAAGATTCAAAGAGAAGTATGAAAAGAGCAGTGGGTCTTCTCAGCTGTTGGAATTTCTGGTTATCTTTGCTCACTTTTGATGGAATGCTTTAAGTCATTGAGATCTTTAATTTTTTTCTAGCTGAGCTAGTTGCCTGATTTTTTATGATTGATAAGTCTTTGGCTGCCCTATACCCAGTCATACTATGGGTAGTAGGATGAGAAGACAGAAGAATTCCAGTCAAAAATATTTATTGAGCACCTTTTAGATACCATTACTATACTATGTAACAGAAATAAAGAGATGAGAATTGTTTCTCCCCTCAAAGAGTTCATAGACAAAAGGTAAAATTTACATATAGATGAGCTAAGCCACTTGGCTAAACTGAATGCTAAATGATTCCTTTTAAAATTACATAATTTCTGAATGAATGGATTATGTAATTCCATATTTCTTAAATTCCAGGATACTTTTTTAAAAGTTGTGATTAACTCTGAAATATAAATTAATTTTTAATAAATATAACCAAAATGAGACATGTCTTTCTCTTAAAAAGTGATCATCAGAAACCTCCAATGTGGCAAAGTGGGTAAGCTGCCACCTGTGATGACGGCATCCCATATGGGTGCCAGTTCGTGTCCCAGCTGCTCCATTTTTGACCCAGCTCCCTGTAATGGTTTGGCGAAAGCAATGGAAGATGCTCCAAGAGTTTGGGCCCCTGCCACCCATGTGACAGACCTGAATGAAGCTCCTGGCTCTTTGCTTCAGCCTGGCCCAAGGCTACCCATTGAGACCATCTCAGGAGTGAGCCAGCAAATGGAATCTCTCTCTCTCTCTCTCTCTCTCTCTCTCTCCCTTCCCTTTCTGTATCTTCAACTTTCAAAATAAATAATTTTTTAAAATTTTTTATTTTATTTTTTGACAGGTAGAGTTATAGACAGTGAGAGAGAGAGAGAGAGACAGAGAGAAAGGTTTTCCTTCCGCTGGTTCACTCCCCAAATGGCCGCCACGGCCTACGTGCTGTGCCATAACAATTTTTAAAGAAGAAAAGTGATTATCAATCTATGCTACAATTTACAAATAGGAATGCCTAAGTATTAAGGCAATACAATCAATTTTACTGACTTTCCCATGGGTGGAAGTAATTTGGAATGATATGAACTACAATCTTAAGATCAGGTCATACATATTTATTAAACAGAAAGGAAAACAGAATCCAGGTCAGATGGTAGGCACAGGAAAGTCACAGTTGTCCTGGTTTTCCTCTTTGATCCTTAATACAGAAAAAAAATATGAGAAGAGAGTTTTGCATATACATGCATGCACTCATTAGAGAAAACAGAAAATTATATAAAAAATTGTTTACAGCCCTTGTCTCTGTTGAAGAAGTGTTTTTTTCTTGTTACTATTTGTTGAACTCTTAGTGTAGGGTTAATCTTATGAGTATAAAGTAAACTGAAAATAGATCATCATAAAAATTAAGAGGGAACAGTGGAAAGAACAGGTCTTCAAAGAAGGAGGTACCTTTCTCTAAAGGGAGAAGAGAACCTCCACTTTGACTATGACCTTGTCTAAACAAGATAAGAGTCAGAGAACTCAAGGGGCTTCCATAGCCTTGGAAACTCATGACTGGTGTATAGGGAGATTACTGATGCCATAAACAGGAGTGTAAATTTGTAAAGTCAACAACAGGAGTCACTGTGCACTTACTCCTCATGTAGGATCTCTGTCCTTAATGTGCTGTACATTGAGACTTAATGCTATAATGAGTACTCAAATAGTATATTTCGCTTTGTGTTTCTATGGGGGTGCAAACTGTTGAAATCTTTACTTAATGTATACTAAACTGATCTTCTGTAAAAAAAAAAAAAGAAGAAGAAGAAGAAATTATCAATTCCCCCCCCAAAAAAAAATTAAGAGGGAATAAGAGAGGAAGGGGGAGGAAGGGTAGGGTCACGAGTGGGATGGTGGGATGGTGGGTAGGGTAGGAAATATCACTATGTCCCTAAATCTGTATATATGAATTACTGGAAATTTGTTTACCTTAAATTAAAAAAGTTGTTAGAGAAATTTTTCTATAGAAATTCTCAAGTAATCCAAAAATCTCTGGTGGGCAAGAACACAAATCAAAATATTTTCTGAATATATAAAAGGTCAATGGATTATAGATTTTATATTACTTCCCACTTATATAGGTATTTAATAACTGAACATATTTAGAAACATAATAGCATTCTCTGTAACAGGTTGACATTTTCTCTATTCTTGCCATGGACAACAGAGCTTTGTTTAAGCAAGGGAAGCTTTCATACATTACTGTCCACTTATCTATCTAGGTAAATCTGGCAAATTACCTTGGAGCAGATATTGCTTGTCCAAAGAAGGCTGGAACCTCTTGGTTGAGTATAAGGACTACTAAAGGATTACTTTATTCAAAGGTTATTGGCCAACCACATGAAAATAGTCATATGGAAAAAGAAAAAGATTAGACTCCTACCTCATACCACACACACACACAAGACTTAAGTATGAAAAGCAAAACTCTAATAAAACATTTAGAAGAAAACACAGGAGATTTCATTATACAAGACAAATCAGAGCAAGGAAAGATACCTTAAACAAGATTTAATGCTACACATCATAAGGGAAAAACTGATTTAATTGACTGAATCAAAAGTTAAAACCTTTAGGGCCAGCACCATGGATCACTTGGTTAATCCTCTGCCTGTGGCGCCGGCATCCCATATGGGTGCCGGTTCTAGTCCAGGTTGCTCCTCTTCCAGCCCAGCTCTCTGCTGTGGACCGAAAAGGCAGTGGAGGATGGCCCAGGTGCTTGAGCCCTGCATCCGCATGGGAGACCAGGAGGAAGTACCTGGCTCCTGGCTTCGGAATGGCACAGCACGCCAGCCATAGCGGCCATTTGTGGGGTGAACCAACGGAAGGAAGACCTTTCTCTCTCTCTCTCTCTCTCTCTCTCTCACTGTATAACTCTATCTGTCAAATAAAAAAAAGTTAAAACCTTTAAACACTACCCTTTATATTAATAAAAAGAAAAAACTTTAAATATTAACATCAATAACCTAAACAGAATTTTAAAAAGAATCCATTATAAAAAGGATGAGGATATTCCAAAGACAGGAGACAATCGAAAAATGATACAATATAAAAGCTGGAGCAATCTGAGCAACAAAAATGAAATAATAGTATGAGATACTACTTCAAAGAATAAAATAAATATCCATAAGTCCACACTGATATATATATATATATATATAAATTATTGAATAAATAAATATATGGGGATGATGGGAAAACTATTCTTCATAAATTCCAATCAATAAATACAGAAAGAATGAGGAAACAGAAACACACCATTACAGCACGACAATAATAACTGCTGTAGGCAATATGCACAATTGAATACTTAAATGAGTGAATGCAACTTGAGAAATAGAATACTTATGTACCTCCCATAAAACATTCAGTAATTAGTGTACTGATTTTAACATATTGGTCCTCATTTGGTATTTTCTTCTACTGGAGGTAAAGCTAATGTCTCTTTCCTTAAGTGTAGACTGGACTTAATAACTTGATTGGAAAGTGGAAAATTGTGAGTTTACAGTGAAGAAAACTGGCAGACTACTTTAACCAAATGACCAGTTAACAATTCTAGTAACAAGTCATGTTCATGTACATGACAAGGAGGGCATATAATGGTATTCTTAATGGTATTCTCTAATCAAATCCATAGCCTCAGTTTAATTATGAGAAAACATCAGATGATCTGACACTGAATGACATTTTACAAAATAACAGGCCGCTACCATTCAAAAGTTTCAAGATCATGAAAAATTGTCAGAGCAGAGGAAGCTATGGAGACATGAAAACTAAATTAAATGAATGTCCTGGATTGGATTCTAGAAGAGAAAAAAGGGAATTAGCAGGAACATTGGGATAAACAAAAAAATTCAATTTAATTAACAGCATCATATCACCTCAATGTCAATTGTTTAGTTTTGACAAATGTATCATAGTTAAGGAAGATACATGTTTGAATACTAGTTATAGCATTAATTCACATTGTACAACACATTAAGGACAGAGATCCCACATGAGGAGTAAGTGCACAGTGACTCCTGTTGTTGACTTAACAATTTGACACTCTTGTTTATGGCGTCAGTAATCACCTGAGGTTCTTGCCATGAGTTGCCAAGGCTATGGAAACCTTTTGAGTTCGCCGACTCTGATATTTTTTAGACAAGGTCATAGTCAAAGTGGAAGTTCTCTCCTCCCTTCAGAGAAAGGTACCTCCTTCTTTGATGGCCCGTTCTTTCCACTGGGATCTCACTCACGGAGATCTTTCATTTAGTTTTTTTTTTTTTCCAGAGAGTCTCTTGGCTTTCCAAGCCTAAAATACTCTCATGGGCTCTTCAGCTAGATCCGAATGCCTTAAGGGCTGATTCTGAGGCCAGAGTGCTGTTTAGGACATCTTCTATTCTATGAGTCTGCTAACTGTTGAAATATTTACTTAATATATATTAAATTGATCTTCTGTATATAAAAATAATTGAAAATGAATCTTGATGTGAATAGAATGGGAGAGGGAGTGGAAGACAGGAGTGTTTCGGGTGGGAGGGAAGTTATGGGGGGGGGAAGCCATTGTAATCCATAAGCTGTACTTTGGAAATTTATGTTTATTAAATAAAAGTTAAAAAAAGGAAAATACATGAAGGATATAGTAAAACTTTATGTATTCTCTTCATAAATTTTCTCAAAAGACAACCCATAGACAGAGAAATTGTATGTGACACAAATAATAAACAAATATTTAGTACATAAAATATGGAAAGAACTCCAAAACAATATAAAAAGCACAAATACAAGGAAAACAGACAAATGAATGAACAGACCTTCCACAGGAAAGGAAATCTGAATGGGCAGTCAACATTTGAAAGATGTACAAATTTTTATGAAGGAAATGTAAATGCATATAATTCATACTCCCTGGGTGGAATTTTTTTCATTTTTACTCATTTCTATTTTTGAGATAGCATATTTTTAATTGGTGTTATAATCAAAGATTTAATGGTCCACTAAGAGTTTATCATGTAAAAAGTAAAAAGACCATGGTTAAGCATGAATATAGGCAAAGGTTATAAACAATAATCAAATGAAAGGATATCAATTTCACTCATATACAATACATTTTAAAATAATCATAGATCATTAAAACCATAGTAGTATATCATTTTTACAATTTGTTTGACAAAGATATAAAACAAAGTTTGACAAAGCTATATTTGCAGGCAATACTAACACACACAGGCATTTTCTTTTTTTTTTTTTTTTGTTTTTTGCTTTTTTATTTTAGTTCCCATATAAGGGAGAACATGTGATATTTGTCTTTCTGTGTCCAGTTTACTTCACTCAACATGATGCCCTCCAGTTACAACCCTTTGGACACCAATGATAGGATTTCAATATTTATAGCTAAATAATAACAATAATAAATAATAGTAAGACTAAATCTGATCATTTCAAATAAAAGAAGATACTGGGAGGAAGAAACACATACATGGATGAAAGCTGAGGTGGGGAATGGGGAACTGAGTTATAATTTGGTATATCTGTTCTGGAGAGCTATTTGTATACACCATGACTGAAGTCTGCTTCTAGATACTTACTCTCGAGAAATTCTGACAGATGTGCCTAAGGGAAATGAGACAGTACAAGACATTCACTGTGGAACTATTCACAATAGGAAAAAAAAGAGAAAAGCAGAAAGATTTGGATTTCCCATTGTGACAATGCAGGGAGTTGCTTCTGGCAAGCAGCAGGTGTAGGCCAGGCATTGCTAAACATTCTACAATACATAGGACCACCTTCCACAAGAAAAAAATACAGTGCTAAAATTGTGTTAAAATTGAGAAAACCTGGATTATCACAATTTATAAGGATCATCATTTTCTAATCTGGAAAATATTTCCACAAGATCCTAATGTCTCTTCCTGATCACTTTCACATTCATGGAATGTTGATTATAGCCATGCAATTTCACTCTATTTGTCCTCATGTTTGCTTTGTACATCTGTTTATTTTAATCTTTGCATTTATATTTCTACAGATCTGTTGCTATTTTCTGTGCAACAATTTTTGTTCCAGTTCCTACAACTTAAATTCTTCTTAGGTTTGCCTTTCTGTATTTCTGACCATTCAAATTAGCTTTGGGGACTTTATATGAAATACAACTCAAATTTGGTCACTTTAATATCTAGTCTTTTTGGCTCTTGAATCATAAAAGGAAATCTAATTAGGCTGCCTAATTCTAAAGCATATACTCCATGTTCCTCAATTTGCAAAAATACTATATTTTTGGTAAAGTTCATGGATCCACTAATAATCTAGCAGGTTGACGCTGGACCACTCCTCGTCCCCACAAAAATTGCCAAACCCCCTTTTGGGCCTCTGATAAAATTTCATTTTCAAAGCTTACCTCAAGTCTTTCTACCTCCTTGAGGTCTTTTCAACCATTTTGTCCCACTATGACTGGTCTTAAAACTGGATTTCTGGAGAACCAGCTATCTGTTACCAACATGTTGAGCATTCAGCAGTACTTTATGTAAATATTCTTCATGAGCCTCACCCAATCAATTGGAACATAAATATATTCACAGAATAGATTAAGCCATACTCATTCTGTATTCTAGTGCCTGACATGTAGTTAATGCAACATTTGGTACTGAGGTTGATGATGACTATGACAGTAGTGTGTGTGTTTGTGTGTGTGTGTTGATAGAAATGTCACGGCCTCTATTACATTTGTATACTTGCATACATTGTCCCTGAGGCAGGGACAAACTGAGGGTTGACTGGGGAAACAAAGAAAAGCAAATTCCCACTCTCTTGTAGTCTCAGTATATTTCTTGTTTCCTTGCCCCCTTACCCTTTTGTCTAATTAATGCTCAGCTCTCATTCAGAAATAAATGAAATGTCATCTTTCTGAACTGTTAACTCCTTGAAGGCACAAAACATTGTTTATTTATACTAGAAATCCTAGAGCACAAAAGTTGCTAAGCTGAATGGAACCACCAACCTGCCACATAATAAAAGGAGAAGCCAGTCACTCTGTTCTACTAGAGATTTTGAAGATATTGATTTTCACATGTACTATCACCTGATTCTCACCTGTATTTGTGTTATACATTCTCTGGTCTTTTTAATATTAAATGAGGAAAAATATGAAAGTGCTTGGCCTCCAGTAGATACCCAATAAGAGCCCTCTTCCTCTCTATTCACTCATTGCATAAATAAATATTGAATGCCCATCATGTGCCATGCATGGTTTTTGGTTCTGAGGAAAACAGTATTAAATTAAATCAAACAAAAATCTCAGTCTCCACAAAGCTTATACTCCTGTTAAAAAAAAAAGATACTGAAAAAAAAGTAAATGTATAATGCACAAGTAGAATTAAATGTTGAGGATAAAAGAAGCATGCAAGGAAGACTAAGAATGTTAGGTGTTTGTAGAGTTGGATTATTTTGAAAAGAACAGCCAAATAAAGCCTACTGGGAGATCATACCTGGACAGAGATCTGAATGAAAATAGGGAGTAAATTTTGCAATGATATGGGAAAGGAAAAAAGTGTTAAATAGAGGAAAATTGCATGAAAATCTTGAGGCAAAGATGTGCCTATCATGATTAAGGATCAGCAAGAAGGCCAATACATGCTTTAAAGATCAGACCAGGAGTACATACTGATATACAAACCGTCTGCACAATATAAATAGATGTTCGCTGATGCACAGATATTTTTTTTTTGTATATCTGAGTAGTATGGGTGAATTGTGTCCTCCCAAAGGATATGTTTTAAGTCCTAACCCCTGACACCTGTTAATGAGCAGATGAAGTTTATGAATATATACCAGCAGAAACACTAGTCTTGGCTAAAATAGACAGAGATAGAATGAAATGAAGGAATGATGACTTCAAGTGCAGAGCCATAGGTACAGAGACCTAGGCCAACTCGTTCCCTTTAAGTAGAGAAGGCAGTGCCACTGTCCTGTTTGACTGAGAAAGACTGCCCCAGAGAAAAGAGCATCACATCACATAGGATTATTCTCAGGCCTTGCAATCTAATAGAATATTCCATGCTGAGTTTTAAATCTGCTTTGGATACATGACTCCTTTTTTACTTCTATTGCTTTCCTTTTGGAATGAAAATGGATGTTTCTTGCCTGTCACATCATTATATTCTAGAAAGTTATATTTTCTCTTGATTTCAGTGGTCTGCAGGGGAAAGGGAAATTTTCTCCAAGATGGACCATACCTTGAATCTCAACCATACCATATTTAGATCAATTCAAAAATGGGATTTGAGACTTATCTTTTTTGACAGGCAGAGTTAGACAGTGTGAGACAGAGAGAGACAGAGAGAAAGGTCTTCCTTCTATTGGTTCACCCCCGCAAATGGCTGCTACAGCCGGCGCGCTGTGCCGATCCGAAGCCAGGAGCCAGGTGCTTCCTCCTGGTCTCCCATGCAAGTGCAGGGCCCAAGCACTTGGGCCATCCTCCCACTGCCTTTTCAGTCCACATAAGAGAGCTGGACTGGAAGAGGAGCAACCGGGACAGAACTCGGCGCCCCAACCGGGACTAGAACCTGGGGTGCCGTTGCTGCAGGCAGAGGATTAGCCTAGTGAGCCACGGTGCCAGCCAGGACTTGGGACTTTTTGAATTGACATTTTGTTGATATTTTTAGATTTAAAATTGATGCTGGCATGGTTTAAGACTTGTGGAGATATTGGAATAAGATGAACGTATTTTGCCATGGGAAGGTCATACATTTTGGAAGGCCAGATGAAAGACTATTATATCTTGAATTGTGTCCTTCAAAAAGATACGTTGAGGTCCTAATCATCAATCATTTTGAGTGTGGCTTTATTTGGAAATAAGATCATTGCAGATGCAATAACAATGAGGTTATGAGATTGGACCCTAATTCAATATGACTGCAGTCCCTACAAAAAAGAGGAAAATATCATTTGAAAAGACACACACACACACATAAACTGAGATAGCAATGCGAAGACAGAGGCAGAAACTAAGAATTACACTGCCACAAGCCAAGGAGTGTCTAGGGCTTACCAAAAGCTGAAGGAGACGAGGAAGGATCCTGCCTGCCCAAGAGGTTTCAGAGTGAGAATAGTCTTGTCATAGGGATTTCTAGCCTTAGAACTATGAGAGAATAAATTTCTACTGCCTAGAGCAACCCACATTGTGATACTTTGTTACAGCAGTAGAAAGCAATACACCAAATATTCCTTTATGTGGAGATGTATCTATATGAAGTGTGTGTGTGTGTGTATATATATATCTCAAATGCTAGCTGTGTGACTGTGAACAACTTTTTAGTTAACTTCTCTGATTCTAGACCTCATTATTTGTTAAAAACAAAAACAACAGCAACAGTAGTGGGGCAGTAACATACCATAGGTTGTATTAAGAAGATTCAAGAAAGTAACATTTATACAGGGCTAACACAGTTACACACACTCAGAGGCTAGTTCTCTTCTGCCCTTGTCTACTTAAGAAGAGGCTAAACAGCTTGAGTTCTTTCCTACTCTATGGTTGTACCATTTCTAGCTAGCAGACCGGTGACTGGGTGGCAGTTTGAAATAGGAATTTGACATTCTGGACCAAAATGGGACAATTTTAACACACTATCTTAAATCTACATTTAAAAGCAATGTAGCCAGAGGAAACTTTGAATAAAGTTAAAGCTATCATTGAGCATTACCAATACGTGTATTATTACATCCATAGCACGGTTGTGAAAGAAGAACTCAATTGAATAGGTTCTAGTGATACTTAAGAATCTTCTCCTGAAAGTTCTCAATTGTCTTAGAGTTTTACGAAATCGAATTATCTCAAGTAATCCCATCAACTTGCAGGCCATCCTGTGTTACAAGGTCTAGCAAGAAATATTTAAAAAGATTTCCCTGTGGAAATTCTTGAATTTCCTACTTCATCTAGCCAGTAAATTGAGAATTTTTCCTTCCCCAAAAAGGAAAACAGAAACTCAACTCCCTTCAGACACAACTGGCATGCTTCAGGACCAGAAGCGAGAGAATATTTTAAATCTATTTACCTCTAACTGCCAACAACTCTGAACATTATCCCCAAATATCCAAATTGACCTCATTCTTCCACTAGAGTAATAATAACTTTATGAAGAGTGAACCTATTGCCTCAGAAACCTGCATAACATCCATGCACTATATCTGAGACATTTCCATACAAAATGAATTAAAACTATTTGCAAATAAAATTCAACATAAACACAGTAACAACTCAACAAATCAAATTTATGTTCATATCATTCACAAGCTGCAAGACAGTCCCTCTTCTTTACCTACATAGACTGAGGTGAAATAGAAAAAGCAATTCAATGTCATAAAGAAAAAAGTGTAGGGTTTAATAAGCACAGAATGAGAATCAGGAGTAGGGTTCACGCCTAGACTCTACAACTTACTAGTTGTATGAACTTGAGAAATCATTTAAGATTTGTAAGTATCATTCTCTTCGTTTGTTAAAAAATTGGGTAATGAACTTTGATCTTTTTTAAGTCCTTGCTATGCAACATTTATACATCCAGGAGAATAACCGGCATCACTCAGAAACAGAAATTAAAATCTTCTCAAGTCCCTCCCCTATACATTCTGATTCATAATCTGCACTGTAAGCTGACACATAGATGACTTATATACCATTAAAGTTTTAGCATTACTGACTTAGGTGAAGCAGAAGAGAATTAAAGGAATTTGTACAATTTTACCAAAACAATTAGAATGCCAGGGTTGGCACTGTGGCACAGTTGGTTAAGCCATCATTTGCAGAACCAGCATCCCATATTGGCGTCAATTCAAGCCTGGCTGCTCCACTTCCTATCCCTTTCCCTACTAATGTGCCTTGGAAAGCAGCAGAAGTTGGCCCAAGTGTTTGAGCCCCTGTACCCACTTGGGACACCAGGATGTGTGCCTCCTGGCTTCAGCCTGGTTCAGCCCTGGCCATTGCGACCATTTGGGGAGTGAGCCAGTGGATGGAAGATCTCTCTCTCTCTCTCTCTCTCTCTCTCTCTCTTTCTCCAACTCTGACTTCCAAATAAATAAATAAATCTTTAAATAAAAGCAAATTAGGATGTCAAAGTTAGAAGTAGATATGAATGGGGCTTCAGAGATACAGAAAGGGCTTGGAAATGTTACCATGAGATTGGATGAAAGGAAGCAGGAGCAGCTGGGATTCTTTTCATAGATTACAAAGTACATACTTAAAGTATGCCCAATCTAAGAATGTGTTAAGGGGGAAATGGGATAGTAGATAAAGAAGATATGAATACTATTATTGACTGACTGAAAATTATATGCTAGGTATTTGTGTTAGTCCACTTTCTGCTGTTACAACAAAGTATGGCAGACTGGGTCAATTAATGAAGAAATTTATTTTTTCACAGTTCTGGAGGCTGAGAAGTTTGTGATCAAGGAACTGTCATCTGGTAAAGGCTTTCTTGCTCCATCATAACATAATGGAAGGGCATCATATCACATAGTGAGAAGGCATGTGCGCAAGAGAGAAGCAGAAACAAGAGAAAGTCAAAAGAAGCCGAAATCATTTTCACAACAATCTGCAATCGGGATAATGTCCTTATCCATCCATGAAGGTGAAGCCGTCATGACTTAATCATCTCTGAAAAAAATTATATCTCCCAATACCGTCACAGTGGCAATTAAATTTCAACATGAGGGGCACATGTTTAGCCTGGTGGTAATAACACTGCATTGGGATACTTGTGTCACATTAAAGTCCTGGCTTTGCTCTAAATTCCAGTTTCCTGCTAATGTACACTCTGGCAGGCTGCAGGTGATGGATCAAGTGATTGGGTTCCCACCACCCACATGGGAGATCTAGATTGGATTCCCAACTCCTAGCTTTGGCCTGGGTCAAATTTTGACTTCTGTGGGCATCTGGGGAGTGAATCAACATATGGGAGTTTCTCTCTCTCTCTCTCTCTCTCTCTCTCTCTCTTCCTCATCATCATATAAAATAAAATATCCCAACATGAATTTTATAGGGGACATTTAAACATAGCAGTATTTTTATATACTTTAATCATAACAATTTTACAAGATAGGTATTGTCAATAATTAAGGACAGAGCCTTGCACAAAATTATTGCTTAATAAATTTTATCTGTTAATATTATTTGTAATAAATATTGTATTAACCTGTCAATTAAAGGACTGGAAGAAGGAGAGAGAGTATCCAAAGTAACAAACCCATAGGTATTTTACTACGACTTAAACTGACTTCATCAAAGAGGAAAGTAAAAGTAAACAAACAGATGTTTGCCCAGATTTCAAATCCTCCATGTGAAAATCTCTTCCTGGGGAATTGCTTGTTTTCAGATCTAGGTTCTCCTCACTTAACTTTGAAGAGTATAGATTCTTACCCTGACAACAAGTAACTCTTTCTCTGAGAAATTCAATATAATTCTATTCTGTTTATAAAATTCAGAGTGAATTCCAAAAAAGGCAGCAGGAGTTGGACAGAGAGATTGGATTCCTGTCTACCCCAGCTTCTTGAGAGAGGATAGTTTTATCAAGAGCAGCTCGTTTTGGAACCTTAGGGTAGGAGGGCTTCTGTTTCAAATCTTCTAGAGGCAGTTAGCAACCTCAGCACTCCAACTTCTGAGAATACCTGTAAGGAAACTGGACCTAAAGCAGAATCCTTCAAATATCAACTATGACTGCAGTATGAAGTGTCACAAGGGGAACTTTAAAATAACTGGAAAAAAAAACTCATTGGATAAACAAGTGTCCCAAGCCTCATCTGGGAAGCAAAAAACTTGGAAATTTCTGGGAGTTAAGGGGACCCAGGAAGGAGAAGCACAGGAAATTGCTGTCATACTATCTAGTTTTAAAACACATCTTATCTAGCCTATGTAGTTCTAAAACTCCAGTCCAGGCATGTCACCATCAGCCACTCTAGACTTCTCCCCTTTTCATCCAGGGCTGTTACCCTTTAAGACACACTCACCAGGTCCCATTCATTGGCTTTTAGGCCACTGCAGTAATTGATAAGGTGATTTTTAAGCCACTGAAGGAAGCCCTGTGAGCTTCAAAGCAGTAAGAGAAAGCTGAAGACTGATATTATGGAGATTTGGGGATCAAATTTCTTTACACAGCAATAGCAACAGATTCACTACAGTAAAGGACCAGACCACTGGGAGTACACTGTACCCTGCACACTCCCAAAGTAGAAGTCTTGACCCAACAAGCAAAACAGATAGGCAGTGGGTTGAGAGACTTCCAAGAGAACGTAAGATCCTACTGCATAGTGGACAAGATAAAAATAATGTTTCGTACAAGGGATACATTTGGAAATATCTTCTCTGAACATGATCTGCTTATAACTCCTCTGTGATTAGCAAAGGTATACCCATAGCTTATATTATAATCCTAGCCTTCTGGTCAGAGCTTGTTTATCTAGGGGCAGGGAGCTGATCAAAGCCAGGCCTATCAGTGTCCAATTCCCAGAGTCTGAAAAGTTGGAACATAGAGAGCCAGCAGTTTTCCATGTGACTAAATTGCAACACATGAACACATGAAGATGGGTGAGCTATCTCTTGATGATTACGTGTTACAACTTTCTGAGAGAAGAAGCAAACAAATTTGCAGAGGAAAGCACATATAAGGCTATTTTATTTTAATGCAAAAATAAATATAGAAATCTACACTTACAAAGGGTATGCAAAAAGTTCACGGATTGGGGTGGGCATTTGGCACAGCAGTTAAGGCACCAATTTGGATGCCACATCTCATACAAGTGTGCCTCTTTCAAGTCCTGGCTTACTCCATTTCTGATCCAACTTCCTACTCACAAGCACCCAAGGAGGCAGTAGACAATGGCTCACTTGGGTCCCTGTCACTCATAACAGAGACCTAGAATAAGTTCTGAGCTCCTGCCTTTGGCCTGGCCCAACCCTGGCTGTTTCAGCCATTTGGCGAGCGAAGCAGCACATAGAAGATCTCTGTGTCTTTCTTACTTTCTCTAACTTTCAAAAATAAGATAAAAATAAAACACTTTTAAAGTCCAGGAATAATGCATATTATTGAAAGCATATGAATAGATTTCAAAAAAAATGCACCAAAATGAACTTAGTTTTAGATTCCATTTTCTGGGGCAGGCATTGTGGCATAGCAGATTAAGCCTGTGATGCCAACATCCCATATGGGCGCCAGTTAGAGACCTGGTTGCTCCAGTTCCTATCCAGCTCCCTGCTAATGTGCCTGGAAAAATAGCGGAAGATGGCCCAAGTGCTTAAACCCACATGGGAGACTGGGAAGAAGCAACTGGCTCCTGGCTTCAGCATCACACAGCCCTGGCCATTGCAGCCATTTGGGGAGTGAACCAAGGGATAGAAGATACCTCTCTCTCTCTTGCTATCTATCTATCTATCTATCTATTTATCTCTGTCTCTCCTGTTGTCTCTAATTCTGCCTTTCAAATAAAAATTTTTAAAAGATTTTAAAATTTCCATTTTCCAGAAACTTTTTGAGGTACCCCCATATATAACACAGAAGGGAACCTATCTTAGGTTTCCTACATTTTCCCACTTCGAAACCAAAACCCTTCATATGATCCACTCCAATTGGTTTCTGCTCTTCACAAGTAAAGAATATTAATAAATAACATGTATAAACAGGCAGTAACTGCTCACTTGGTAATTATATATCAGGATAGGATTCATTATGCCATACTGTCATTAAAGAAGGTGCAAACTTATATTTCATATGAGATCTTCCACCTCTTATAAACTGCAATGAATTCAAATTTTTTAGAAACATGGCTCAAGACCAGGGGTGGGAAACATCTGGCTTGCAAGACACATAAGGCCTGCAAAATCATTTGTCATGGCCCTGCCAGGGCAACCACGGGTGGGACTCAAAATTCTATAAATCTATAGCAGGCTAATTTTTGAGTTGATAATTTTGTATGCTTAGAATGATGTTATAAATATCTAAATTGCCCTTGGAAGAAAATAGATTCCGCATACCTGATCTATAAAAAGTATACCTGTGGCCTAAATGCAGAGTGTAAGGACTAATGTTTTCTTACTAGTTAGAGCTTTAATCTAGTTTTATTTTTCATCATGTACCCATTTTTCTACTGCATTAATGATCTACTTGGATTCTACTTCCTTTTTGGTTTTATTGACTAGCTAACTAAACATAAGAATGATTAAAATAATCATTAGTGATTAATCATAATGATTCAAAATGTGGATTATGGAGCCAAAGAATCTAAGTTCAAATGCAAATTATGCCAGCTATTAGCAGAATTTTCCCAGTTTTTCTATAGTTACTGTCAAAGTTTGGGAGTGCCAAAGTTTCTTCATTTATCAAATGAGGATAATAAGTTCAGTATTTTCAATAGTATCTGGAATATTTATTATTGTATTATTATTAATTATAATTATCATGATCACTTTAACTGCCCTGACTAGGGTAGTTAGCAATCCAGCCTCTTGTAAAGTAGGAGGGTCTCACCCCTTCTCCCTGATCTCCAGTGAGTTTTGGGTTTCAATGGGTCCCCAAATTTCTGTTTACCTTCTGCCCCAGTAATCTTTCTGGTGTCTGTTGACTGACCCTCTGTGCCAAAGATCCTACTAATTTATCTCTGTAGTGCTAGGAACAGCTGTATACAACCACCAAGATTATGAATAGTAAAGAATAGCTTTTGGGGAAAGTGCTCATAATACAGTGCATATAAAAAATAAGACTCCTTTCTTTATGGTGGTATCCTGGATTCTGCTTGCCTTTCCAGTGTTTTTTCCTGACACCAAATTAAGAACAACCTAAAATGAAATACTATTTCCTGAATTCATCAACTCTCTTGGGTGTCCATTCATTTATACACGATATTCTTTCCATCTGCAATGCCTTTGCTTTTCCAATTTACATACCTTGAAAACTACTTATCACTAAAGATTCAAAGATCATATCTTAGCAAATCTTCCTCGATCCCCTCAATTCCCATGTCACTCACATCTTTCCTGATCATATTAATGATTCCCTGTCTTGGCAAGTTTGCCAATATCCCCCTCTTTAAATTGCAACTTACCTTAACATTCTTTATTTTTAAGATGCACATAACTCTTTTGATTTAATTGAGACACATGCAAAAGGGTTAGTCTGGTCTTTGATATACAGTAAGGGATCAAAAAAATGCTACATGTTCATTTTGTCTGTCTTCTATCTGAGCTCCAAGGCACAACTGAGATCTAACAATTTGTATTCTCATGTTTTAGTACAGAACTGGCCACAAAAAGGGCTCTCAGGGGATATGTACTAAGTGAATGAATGAATGACTGGATGTTGTTTCCTCCTTTCAAAACCATTGCTTTATATAAGTGGAAATGATTAACATATGTGACCAAGTTCAATTAAACTAAAGCTGCAGCAAGAAAATACATTCTGAATTTCTTTCAATATTTTCTGCTCTATTACATACACATCATTCACTGACCAGCAAAAATACCCCCTGTTCAAGGAGCTATTTCAAAAGTCCAGCTATCTATGGAACAAAATATAGGCCATCTCAGCATCAGGAGGCATAAGCTAAATAAGAGCATTCTTTGGAGCTTAGCTGTTCCCCTGAGGCACCAGAGGAGTATTGACCTTGCTGCTTCTGCCCCACATGTACTACCACTACAGAAAAAAATTCTCTAAACTCACCCCTTCTCTAACCCTACTCTGTTCCCCTTTAACACATATTATGTTAATGTCCACTATCTGCCTTCAGTTATAAGGATCTTCCTGCTTAATATATCCTTTCCCCTCCACTCTGACTATTCAAATCCTGGCTATACTTCAAAATGCAGCTAGGCTTCATAGAGAAATTCACGTTTGAATTGGAAACCATTAAATGTTTAGGAGTTCACCCAAAACAAAAGGATGGTGTACAAGAAAAAGCTGAAGTAGTGTAGTGAATGTTATGGAATAACGACAGGCATGGAGCTTGTGAAAGCCCATGGTATGTTCAAGAAACCATGTAGTGACTTGCTTATAGAAATTAATTTTTTTAATATGGCTCCTATGATGGTGAAAAGTCACAAGGCATTGAAAAATAAAAGGTACGTTGATGATAGAAAGTGAAACATCTAACTAAAAGACATGAATTTAATACTGTAATGATGAAGAACATTTGAAGGATTTAATTTTTTTAACTTGTTTGATTTCTTTTGAAAAGCAGAGATTGAGGGACAGACAGAAAGCTCCCATCTACTGGCTCACTCCACAAATGACTGCAACAGTCAGAGACTCAGGCTGAATCCAAGAGCTGGTAACTCAATCCAGGTCTCCCACATGGTGTGGCAAAGACCCAATTACTACAGCAATCATCTGTTGCCTCCCAGGATTAGAATTAGTAGGAAGCTGGAATTGAGAGCAGAACCAGTATTTAAAAACAGGTATTTTAATGTAGGACACAAGTGTCCCAGGTGGCTTCTTAACTGCTGTGCCAAATGTCCAACCCTTTGAAGGACTCTGAATATAGCACTTCCAAGGTAAAATATGTATTTCAAATATAGCCTATGTAGAATAATTTGAAGTCTGCATTAGTTTCCTAGGGCTGCCATGACAAAATGCCACAAATTGGTTGGTTTAAAGAATAGAAATGTACTGTCTCAAGTTCTGGAGCCCAAAAGTTGGAAATCAAAGTGTCATCAGGGCTGCTTCCTTCTGAGAACTGTGCGGGAAAGATTTGTTCTAGCCTCTATCATTGGCTTGCAGATGGCTGTTGTTCCACATCCCATTCCCACTATGCAAGCCTGATTATGTATTCAACTTTGCCTCTTTAATAAGGACACCAGTAAGATTAGGGCCCATCCTAATGTCCTCATTTTAATGTTATTAACTCATTTGAACTTTATAACTTATATCTAAATGTAGTCATATTCTGAGGTTCTAGGGGAAAGAACTGCAACATATTTTTGAGGCACTCTATTCAAACCATCACAAAGTGCAAAGAGATTAGAAACATAATAAATGAGCTATTGTAATAATCTAGGTGAGAGATGATGAAAAATTAAGCAAAGATACGATGAAAAGGGATGGAGAAGATACAAAGAAGCAGAATCTGGAAGGTGAAGGAAAGGAGACAAAGATGACTCCAGGGTATATTGCTTTGTTGATTTAAATCACTGTTGAGTTGTAAATAGAAATGGGAATTGAGGGCTTGATGACATATTAAGGGTTTTGGACATATTAAGTGTAAGGTATTGATGTGTGTAGTTAAATGAATGGATGGTCTAGACTCAGGAGAAACATTCAGTCTGAAGATGCAAATTTGTTATGTGAGCAGTAATCAGTGTATGTATGGCAGTTGAAGCCCTTGGGGGACAAGATAATCCAAATAAGGATTATAAAGTGGCAAGAGAAGAGAATAAAAAGAGCAGTCAGAGAGGCAGGTAGAAATCCAAAGAATAAAAGGAAATGTAAATTTTATTTTATTTATTTGAAAGGCAGAGGGACAGAAATATAGGGAAAAAGAAAGGTGGGGAGAGAGATTTTTCCATCTGCTGGTTCACTTCCCAAATGACCATAATGGCTGGGGCTGGACCAGGACAAAACCAGAAGCCAGGAATTCCATCTGGGTTTCCCACATGGATGGCAAGGACCCAAGTACATGGGCCATCTCCCATTTTTTTTTCCCGGTCACATTAGCCGGGAGCTAGATGAGAAGTAGAGCAGCCAGAACATTAAAAGGGTTTCTGATATGGGATGCCAGTGTGATGAAGTAGCAGGAGGCTAACTTAACCCATTGAACCATGACTCCAGCCCCCAAAAGTGAAGTTTTAAAGAAAGGGGTAGCCAACAGCCTTGAATATGGTAAAGATTCAAGTAGGTTGGCTGGTGCTGGGGTTCACTTGACTAATCCTCCACCTGCGGCGGCGGCACCCAGGGTTCTAGTCCCAGTTGGGGTGCTGGATTCTGCTTCTCTTCCAGTCCAGTTCTCTGCTATGGCCCAGGAAGGCAGTGGAGGATGGCCCAAGTGTTTGGGCCCTGCACCTGTGTGGGAGACCAGGAGGAAGCACTTGGCTCCTGGCTTCAATCGGCGCAGAGTGCCGGCCATAGCGGCCATTTGGTGGGTGAATCACCGGAAGGAAGGCCTTTATCTCTGTCTCTCTCTCTCACTGTCTAACTCTGCCTGTCCCCCCCCCCCCCACACACACACACACAAAAGATTCAAGTAGGTTAAAGATCAAAAGAGAGAACAGGAGACATGATAGAACTTTAGCTAACTTTAGTAAAAGTGGTAATTTGTTAAGTGTTATTGAATCGATTCTTTAGGATCATGGAAAGAATCTGTTTGCAAGCTAAAGATTCTGCACCTGTAGCGTAACAGTCAAGGTACAACTTTGTAAAGTTGAGTTCAAATCTCAGTTCTGCCACTTACTAGATGTGTGACGTTAGGTAAGTTGCTTGACTTTTCTGGTCCCCAATTTCCTTAACTAAACAGGGAGGAAAATAACTACCTACTTTCATGGGATTGTTGTATTATACAAATTTATACATGTAAAGTGCTCAGTTGAGATCTACAGAGTAGATCTACAACAAGTATTATTGCTAAAATGTAGTATTGGTTGGATGGGTGGGAGAATCAAACTAAAGAAGAGAAAAGGAAGCTAAATAGTGGGATAATTTCTCAGAATATACAGAAAAGAATGGATCTATTACACTTACTGTGTGACCTAAGGTAGATATTTTACTTCTTAGTGCCTCAGACTCCTCATCCGCAAAATGGAGATGATAATAGTGCCTACCTAACTCACAAACTTATTCTAAGTGTTAAATGAAATGATGCATGATGCATGAAAAACAAAGAATGTTGAAATCGAATGAAATAAGGATAAAGTGAAATGATGCATGAAATAAAAAGGGTCATATACTCTCATAGTTATTGTGGTTTCTGTGATGAGGGAGTGGGAATAGGGATCCAGAAATGGAACAGGAACAAGCATATTCCTTCCCTACCTTTCTTAGATAGGGCATAGTGAGCCTCTGTGACTGATGGGACTGTTCTGTCCCTCAAGAGTCTTGGGGCTGAAACAATTTTTGAGAACATCTAGAATCTAAGGCACTCATTATCAAACTTCAGTGTGCATCCAAGTCACCTGGAAGGCTAATTAAAATACTCCTTTCCAAGGTTTACCCTTAGGATTTCTGGGATGCAGCCTGAACATTTGCATTGTAAAAAGGTTGCCAGGTGATACTCTTATTGACCAGGCACCATACTGAGAACTTCAGCTCTAAGCCAGTTATTATCAACCTTGACTAAACATTGGAATCATCTGGAGAGCTCTTGTAAAAAAACCCTTCATTCAGGTTGTACCCTAATAAAATTTATCAGAATTTCAGAGGCTAGACAATGATATCAGTATTTTAAAATATTCCCAGATGATATCAGTGTGTGGTCAAAGTTGAGAATTTTTATAAGAGAAGCTATTTTGTACTTTTGTGACTTGTTCTTTTTCTTGTCACATTGCTCCTCTTTGAACTTCTTTGGCAATTTTTTCTTTTTTTATCTCCCTTTTCTCTCACTCTTCTGAGTTCCTCAGTGCCAATGAGGCCAAACTTGCAGTTCCAATTGGGAAGGATTTGGATAGAAGCATAGTGTGTAACTTAAAATAAATTATGTATTCCAGCAGAACTATAAGTTAAAAATACTTCCAAGAAAATAATTTTCATGATCTCATGCTAACTAAACAGTACTGTAAAATCTTGTGATACTGTCTTAAAGAGGTAAAAAATCCTTCTAGTGCTGTAATTTATTCTGATATTATTCAATGTTAAATAATACTGAAAAGACTTTTGTACTTAAAGTTCCAAATGAGTTAGATAGTTATTCTAAAACAATGGTTATGATGTAATTAAGTTGTTTTAGTTGACATAAACAATTCAGCAATAAATTTACTAAGTTTTTCCACAAGGAGCATTGTATCCAAAACATAACATGATCCATCCTGATTGTTTTATAAAGAACAATTCAAGATTCATCCTATTTAGCAGAGTAGAATTTTAAATAAAATTATTGCTGATGCTTATTTTTCTTTAAAAATGGCTTCCTATCTCATGAAGAATAAGAAACAAAGTCTTTACAAGATCCTGCATGATCCAGACCCTCCCTCTTACTGACATCATAGCCTGACTTTTGCCCCTTTACTTCAGTGATACTTGCCTTATTGCTATTCTTTGACACTAGGTCTTTATATGTGCTATTTCTCTGTCTGGAAACCCTTCCCTCAGGTATTCTCAAGGCTGGTTGGCCCACTTCATTTAGATATGTTCTTAAATATTACCATATCAAAGAAACCTGACTGCTCTCTATCAAATAGCTTTCTCCAACCCATGTGCCCTTTTAAACTTTGTCCTACCTTATCTTCACTTAACGTGTACCTTTGCTCTTATAGCCTCTATCAACATCGCCTCATGTGACATATTTTCCCAGAGTCTTGTGCAATGATGGTACAGAGTAGATTCTCAGTAAGTATGTGTTCAATAAATATAATAACAATCTAATTTTCTGTTGATACTTTCTCTTCATAGCTCCCTACTCTTGAAGAGTAAAAACTAGAAGGAGGCGAAAGCAAAAGGAAATGTAGGGATAAGCTGTATAAGCTGTTCTAGCCCAGGCATTCCAGAAGGGGATTTAGAGGTCAAAAATACTGCTAGCAAAAATACAGATAGTGAGAGTGAGACAATCATCTCTGACGAAACCCTTTTGCCTCAGCATAGCTGGAAGTTCTCCACAATTCCAGGAAGCAGAATGATTTACACCAAACAATTCAAAGTGCTCCAGGGAAGTCACTTGAAGCCCTCCAAGAAGGATTTCTATTCCTTGCCTGGAATACTTGTCAGTGAGCTCACAAACCTTTCATTGTCCTAGAAAGAGGTTAAGCATATTTCAGCAACAATATTTTATGAAAGCTAAGATCTGCCTAGTTTCCATATTCCATACCTATAAACACTAAAAAAGAAAAATCAACCAACATAAACACAAAGGGGACAGTCAAGAGTTAAAATGGAAGCACAGTAGTCCCTAATATATTATATGAATAACAAATACAGGGGGGTTGCTACAGAACAGCACATAGTTCCTTTCCCACCCTCCATACAAGGGTGTATATAACAGAGTTCAGTGGGTATGACATGTACAAGTGACTCTTGGCTGTATGACAAGACTGCACTCACACAGTCAAAAGCAACAAAGAACATTCCATTGAATTAATGTTTTTCTTTGTTTTTAGGAGCTCTTGGGTCGAGGTCTTTAGGAAGAAAGACCCCTGAATGAAGCTTTTATTTTTTTGAACTGAACCCAGTGAACTCAATAATATGCCCATTCAAAATAAGGTTGTTTTGAGGTTTAGAAAACCTGTTAAAGAGAGGAGGTGGAGGATGGTTCTTTGGCTACAATTTTCCTAGGAACCCATAACTGACACATGCCCGTGATAGGAGTTGGCACTAAGGATGTAATGAAAAACATCATATTAAAAAAGGGAGGGGTTCTGTGCCTTGAATTTAACACCAGAGACAGCTAAACCAGTAAACTACAGAGCACTGGAAACTGGCATTCCGCTGACCAAAAAAAATTTTCAGAATGAAATACTCACTCTAGAATGTCAAACAGCACATTTTCATATCTTTGACCTATGGGATATCATAAGCCCCACCCATAGTCCTGCCACCCTCCCTAAGCAGAAGCATGAGACACAAATATGAAAGGGATGTCACAGGCCCATAAGAGGCCCTTACTAACAAGTGTTACCACACCAGATCTTCTTTATTTAACAGCAGAAAGGAGCTGGTGAAGTCCTTCTTCCCACTACAATCTCCCTGACTGGACATGGACATGGGAATGACCAATTAGGCAAGGTGACTTCAGCTTTCCTATGGAAGAAACCTACTCCTTTTATGTATGTATGCCATTTTGACTTAAATTCCTACTTCTCCCATCTGGATCTCCCAAACATTTGGGATTTGGCATATGGATGGATGCCAAGTACTGAAGAAAAGACAATAAACATGAAACATTGAGTTATTCATATGAGGAATGCTCGGTAAATGTTGGAGTCAAATTCAACATCCTTTTCCACATTTTGTGAAGAAACCTTAGCCACCAATCAGTTACAAAAGGAATGAATGACAACACTCTGCATGGCCTTGATATTTTACACCCACCACCTAGCAGCATCATCATCCACA
Organism: Oryctolagus cuniculus; assembly: GCF_964237555.1. Taxonomy (NCBI): domain Eukaryota; kingdom Metazoa; phylum Chordata; class Mammalia; order Lagomorpha; family Leporidae; genus Oryctolagus; species Oryctolagus cuniculus. The sequence goes on along the minus strand of NC_091453.1, from coordinate 39,566,372 downwards.
GGCAATACACCTGGCATTCAACAATCAGGTGTATAATGAATTACATTCTTCCAGTTCATTAAACCGTCAAGGTACCTTTCTGAAATCGAAAAATTTCCCTTTCAGTTAAAACTGCAAAGCCAATTACTCTGTGGTCAAGTAATGTGCAACTTGGCAATACTGCCTACAGTGCACCTCCTAAGAATCAACTGGATGTTAAAAGCAAGTTGTAAGTCTGGTCTGAGGAAGAAAAAGCTTACCTCCCCACATAAATCTTCCCCCAACATATGTTTAGTGTTCTAGTAAGGCTAGACACTGCCATCCTTTCAGAAACCGAATTTCCAGTCAAATACAGACTTTCCCTCAGTTGAAATAGTGCACTGTCCCTTTAAGAATCCAGGCAAGATGGAGCCTTCCAAAGCTCACAGCTAGAGGCTTCAAGGAACCTGACAGGGATACTGGAGTATGACAGAAAGAAAGAATGCTTGCAGAGAGGAAGTAGAGGCTCACACCAGGAGGTGAAATTGAGGCTCCCACCATACTGCCAATAAACTAGGCGCGTCTATCCCACGGATGGCAGCTTCGTTAGGCTATAAAGCACCACCCCTCCTCCCCTCCCCTCCCCTTCCTACTGAACCCCACCCAGCTCCACCCTTCGGATCCTCCTTGAAAGAGTCGCCTTCAGTAAAGGCGGCTACTTCGCTGCCCAGAGAAAACCCTAGGGAAGGTGGCAAAAGACAGTGGACGGAAGGGTAGTTAAGCAAAATGAAACAACTTACTTTTGGACTCTGCGCTTCCGTAGGCATCCTCTCCTCGCAGCCCCCTGGCCGACGGGGCGGGGCCGGATTGAGCTGGTGAACTCGGGGTCCTCACTCCCTCGGACTGCAAACCTAGTTCAGTGGAGTTAGAGGGGATGAGCACCGACTAGGGCCGGTGTACACTCGATTTTATTTATCTCAAGAGAGAAGGTTGTGGGAGAGTTACCCAGGGGGTGGGAGTGGAGGTAAGCTCTGAAACCCTTCCCCCCTCCCTCCCAATTTCTGGCTAACTTCTTCCGCCTGGCTTTAGCGATTTCAGGGGCAATGGTTTTCTTTTTTCTTCCTTTTGGTTTCTCCCAGCTGCCTGTCCCAGACCCCACCCAGCGGCTCCACCCCATCCACTGTTACACATTCTGTCAATCACCAGCCCCTTTAAAGCTGCATTGCACGACTTGAGTTTTCATTATCCTTTGGCGGGTGAACCAGATCTCTGTGCTCCTAGCCTTCCCGACAGTTACTCCCCGGACCTTTCTGCTGGATTCATGAAGGTGAAGTTAGTGGCTAGTTGTAAGCTCCCATCCCCCGCTGCCTGAAGCTTGCATACCAGGCTCCACCCAAACTCCTTCCGGCCCAGCCAGACCTCACCACACCCCGCGCCATCTCTTTTTACTTTGTTTCTGCTAAAAGTAGTTCCCTAGTATCGCCTAGAAAGTTCCTGCAGCGCCCTCTTTGGAGCCACCCACTCCCATGCAGTTTCTGGACGGAAGTGGGTGCAACAAGCCTGGCTGAGGCTTCTGTGTTCTGCCTGGAATGGGTGCTCAGTCTCCTCCTCTGTGTGAATCTCCAAATTTCTGACAAGAATGTGGGGTGAAAGAGGGAGAGTCCTCCAAATGTGCTTGATGCCTCTAATTCATCCTGAACAGCAGTCTCATACCACTGCTCCACTCCATAAATAGGAAGCTGGATAACAGAAAGTTATCCCTGAGGTCCTGTTTTCCAGGTAGGACTCCAACATGACCCATCAGAAATCATGTTGAATGTCAATCTCCATTCCCGTTAATGACAACAACTAGTTGTTCAGGCCAAAAAATCTTGGAGCCATCCTTGACCCCTCGTCTTTCTCAAGTCACTTCAATTCTTCAGGAAATCCCATTGCCTTCATTTAAAACCATCCAGAATCTGACCACTTTCCACCATTTCTACTACTACTATCCCTACCCTGCCCCCCCTAACTACCTTCTCTCAACTGGATTACTAGGAGAGCCTCCCCACTGGTCTCCTTTTTTGCACACCTGCTCCCCAGCTTTAAATTTCATTCTCTAGGGCTGGCGCCATGGTGTAGTGGGTTAATTCTCCGCCTGCAGCACTGGCATCACATATGGACTCCAGTTCGAGTCCCGGCTGCTCCTCTTCCCATCCAGCTCTCTGTTATGACCTAGGAAAGCAGTAGAGGATGGCCCAAGTCCTTGGGCCCCTGCACCCACATGGGAGACCGGGAGTAGGCACTTAGCTCCTGGCTTTGGATCGGCACAGCTCCAGCCGTTAGCAGCCATTTTGGGAGTGAACCAACGGAAGGAAGACCTTTCTCTCTGTCTCTCCCTCTCACTGTCTGTAACTCTACCTCTCAAATAAAAATAAATAAAATCTTAAAAGAAAAAAATCATTCTCTAGCTGGTGTATAGTCTTTTTAAAGGGCAGATCAAAACAGGTCACACTTGTGTTTAAAAGCTTTTAATCATTGAAAAGCCAGATTCTTCTATTACTTAAAGGCCCTACAGATGCAGCTGTCTCCCCACATCTTTATCTTGATTTGTAAACACCTTGTTCACACTGCTGTAACCATAGTGGCTTCCTTACAATTTCAATGTGCTAAAGGTCTGTCTCACCTCAGGGCCTTTGTACTTCCTTTTCCCTATTTCTGTTTCAAGCCACAGTAGGCTTCAAAATCCTACAGATCTCAGGGAAACTTTCCATGACCCCCCAAATTAAAGTAATTCCCATGGGCCAGGCACCCTCTATGATTTCATCCTATTTTATGTTTATGAGAGCATTGATTACAATTTAAAAGAATATTATATTTATGTTTGTTTTGGGGATAAAGTATCTTCCACTAGAATATAGGCTCAGTATTATCAGGGACTTCATCTATTCACTCCTCTATCCTCAGAGTACTGAACAGTGGCTGTCTGTAAATAGGAACCTAATATTTGTTGAGAGAACAATTGAAGGCAAAGTCTTCAGGGATCTATATGGGTGAGATATATATTTTTTTCTTGAAATTTATTTTATTTATCTATTTGAAAGGCAGAGAGAAAGAGAAAGAGAGAGAGAGCGAGAGAGAGAGACCTTCCATCCACAGATTCACTTGCCAAATACCCATGACAGGGCTAGGTCAAAACCAGGAGCTCAGAACTCTTTCCTAGTCTCATCACCTGTGGATTCTCAGGGTACACATTAGCAAGAAGTTGAATCAGAAGTAGAACCTGAACTCAAACCCAGTGGTTCTAATACAGGATATAGGCATCCCAAGTGGCATCTTAGCCACTGTGCCAAATTCTTGCCCTGAATATCTGTTTTTAAATGACAATCATTCCAAAAAAGAAGGTAACAAGAATATACACGCTTGTTATGAACTACTTGCCTTTAGAAAGGTCTAAATACCTTTCCTCTGGGAAAAGTTGGTAATATGGTTGGAGCAACAACCTAGAGACAGTGTCCTTTTAGGTTGGCTTTTAGGGCTTACAGTTGATAATTTTTCTTAGTTTTGTCAACTCAGTGCTAAGCAGCATAGTTTTGAGGGTGAGGATTATTTGAATTAGATTTTTGTCTCTCAATGTGTTTCTTGCTTTGGAGTCATACTATGTGTGTATGTATGTATGTGTGTGTGTGTGTATATATATATATAATCTTTCATATCCTCAACTATATATTAACTCATCTGCTAACACAACCTTCCTATGAAGTAGGTGCTATAAGTATACTCGTTTTCCAGAACAGAAGCCCATGAAATGGAATGACTTGTCTAAAATCATGTCCCTAAGAAATGAAGTAGCTTGAATTTCTACTCAGGTAGCTCCAGAGACACACATTTACCTACTGTACTGTATTTCTTAAATGAAATTTATAGTCAATCATGATATTGGAAGAACAGATGCCCAGTTTACTGGTCGATAATTAGTTAAAAATGAAGAAAAGATTGAAATGAAGGACATCGCTTACAAATAGCAAGAAAGAGTGGTTTGAACAATTATGTAAACTATGAATTTGATTTAAGGTCATAAGAAACAGTTATTTCTCTTCACTAATAGAAAGACAGAGATATTTACTCAGAAAATTCAGTAGGATAAGCCTTTTTTCCAGCGCTGTCTTGAGCTGTCCATATGTGTCTTAACCTCAGCTATCTGCTTGTTGTTCATAGAAGTTACTCAATCCAAGTCTGTGAACTTTTGGTCATGAATGTCATACAGCTCTTGCTAGGTTGCTACCTATGCCTAATGACAGTACCATACAGAGGTTTGAAGCATACCATGGTTAACGTTCTCAATATCGTGTTAAGTACTTTGGACCATAGGAAAACAAAAGACACCCAAGATGAGAGGTTAGATGATTCCTGCATGTTCAGCAATGTCACTTATTTGGTGTCTTACTATCTTCAAAATTGCACACAAGAGTCCCATATTCCTCATCTGGGTGATAAGGAGGTAGATTAATGGTTTACAAAGCCTTATTTCTCAGAAATTCTCGGACAATTTCCTTAGCCAGCTCATTAATGCCAAAAAGTTGTTGTAATAGGAAAAAGCTAGGAAAAGGAACACATTCCCTTAATTTCATTCCCATTGATATCAGCTTTTGGTAGATACCACTTGGGAATGAAGGGATGCCCAATGAACAAGGATTCTTCGTTCCTTCTTTGGAGCTAACTTGAAACTAGAGGTAGTTTGTCCTGTAATGGCCATGTCTGTTGCTTGTGAAATGTGAACCTTCTACTGGCATAATAACTTGCTCCAGGGCAGAGTTCCTGACACAGCTGGGTAAATCAGTTTTTTTCTCTCAGGTATATGAAACTGTGAATTAAAATACAGACTGGGATAACGGATTGGGGTTAGGAAGGATAATTTAATCTGGTTATAGAGACATTTTATGAGTCAGGCTGTTCATGTACCCCAAACTGGTTTGGTTCTTCCCTTAACTTTGTGTGAGACATGCTATCCTTCCAATAAATTCCATTTCCCCTAACGTTTAAGTTTTATTAGTTTTTAAAGTTTTTATTTATTTATTTATTTGACAGTTAGAGTTAAAGACAACCAGAGAGAGAGAGACAGAGAGAAAGGTCTTCCTTCCATTGGTTTACCCCCCAAATGGCCACTAACATCTGGAGGTACACCGATCCAAAGCCAGGAGCCAGGTGCTTTCTCCTAGTCTCCCATGCAGGTGCAGGGGCCCAAACACCTGGGCCATCCTCCACTGCCTTCCCAAGCCACAGCAGAGAGCTGGACTGGAAGAGGAGCAACCGGGACTAGAACCAGCGCCCACATGGGATGCCAGTGCTGCAGGAGGATTAACCTAGTGCACCTCCACGTCGGCCCCAAGTTTTATTACTTAACCTACCCAGAGTCTACTTGTTTACTGCTACAATACTTGATATGTGATTGGCAAAAAGTAGGTGCTCAATAAATACTCATTAGATGGAAGAATGAATGAATGAAAAATGACTAAAATTTCCATTACCCCATCATTGGCCAAGACTTAACTCACATATTGATTATTTAATTCTTCTAATACTTTCTTATAATTTTATAATATAGCTGCTTTTCCAGAGCTTGTGTTACTAGATATCATAAGATACTGGGGATTATGTTTTATTTCTTATTAATTTTCAAATATTTTTAGCCACAAAATGTTGAGCATAATAGAATCCCTGGGCATGTTGAATGCATTTCAACTCCACACTATGCATAGGACCTCAGTCAGTCATGTACCAAATCAACAAATCTCCCAGATAGAAAAGGCAACTTATGGTGTAGCTGGATAACTGGATTAGAAAAGAGAAAAGCTCCATTTCAGGGGCTGGCACACACACACACACACACACACACATACATATATATACGTAGGCACATATATAGTGTAAGGCCAAATTAGGATTAAAAACATTTATCCTTTCAATAATTTGATATTTCTTTATAATGAAAATATCCAAAATATCATCTTTTAATTTTTTAGAAAGAAATATGTGGTGCATTAATATTATCCATAGTTACTCTACTATCCAATAGAACTCCAAAACTTCTTATTCCTAACTGGCAACATCCCTCTCTCCTCACTTCCCTCCCCAACCTCTGGTAACCACCATTATATTTGAACTTCTATGAGATCCCCTATTTTTTTAAGACTCTATGTGTGAGTGATATCAAGTGATATTTGTTTTTCTGTGCTTGGGTTTTTCACTTAACATAGTGACTTCTGGTTCCATCCATCTTATTGCAATTAACAAGATTTCATGCTTTGTGGCTGAGTAGTACACCATTGTGTGTGGGTGTATCATATTTTCTTTATATACCAATGAGGTATATAAATATATATGATCTTTTTAAAATATTCCTTTATTTATTTATTTGAAAGGTGAAGTGACACCCAGAGAGAGAGGAAGAGACAGAGAGAGATCTTCCATTCACTGGTTCACCAATATACTACCCATTTTTAAATTGCACTACATTTTTGGGTGTGTTTTGTTTTGTGTTCCTATTGAGTTGCATTCTTTATATATTTTGGATATTAAACTCTTTCTTCCATTCTGTAGATTGTCTCTTTACTTTTTTTGATTGTTTCCTTTGCTGTGCAAAAACTCTTCAATTTGACGAAGTCCCATTTTTCCATTTTTGCTTTTACTTCCTGTGCTTTTTGGCAACTGATCCATAAAATCCTTGCCAATTACAATGTCCTGAAGTGTTTCTCCTTAATAATTTCAAATTTCAGGTCTCACATTGAAACTAGGGTTGTAGTTCCATTATTCTGCATGTGAATACCTCTTCTCTCATCATCATTTATTTAAAAAGGCTATCCTTTTCCAATGCATGTTCTTAGCACCTTTGTCAAATATCAGTTGGCTATAGATGGGTATGTTTACTTTTAGAGTCTCCATTGTGTTCTATTGGTCTATGGATATGATTAATGCCTATACCATGTTGTTTAAATTAGTATAGATTTGTAAGATATTTTAAAGTCCAGTAGAGTAATGCCACCTGATTTGTTCTTTTTGTTCAACATTGCTTTGGCTGTTCACAGTCGATTTTTAGTTCCATGAAATTTTAATATTGTTTTCTCCAGTTGTGTACATAATATAATTAGAATTTTGATAGTGGTTGCATTGGATCTGTGAATTGCATTTGGTAGTATGCACATTTAAATCACTACTGATTTTCAAATCCATAAACACAAGGCTGTCTTTCCATTACTTTATGTCCTCTTCAATTTCTTTATCAACAACTGATAGTTTTCATTATAGAGATCCTTCAACTCCTTTGGTTAAATTTATTCTAAGATGTTTCACTTTTTTGTAGTTATTGGAAGTGGGATTTTATTTTTCAGATAATTTCTTGATTTCTTTTTCAGATGATCCACTATTTCTGTATAAAATGCTATTGAGTTTTGTACATAATTTTGTATTCAGTAAATGCTGATTTTATTTATTCTAACAGCTTTTTGGTGGAGTCTTTGGGGTTTTCAATTATATATAATGATGTCATCAGCAAACAGTAACAATTTTCCTTCCTCCTTTCCAATTTGGATTCAGTTTGTTACTGTTCCATAATTGCTCTAGCCAGGACTTCCAGTATTATGCTGAATAAAAGTAGTGAAAGCAGGGATCCTTGTTCCAGATCTTAGAGCAAAACCCTTCAGCTCTTTCCCATTCAATATGATGTTAGAGGCCAGCACTGTGGCGCAGTGGGTTAACGCCCTGCCCTGAAGTGCCAGCATCCCATATGGGTGCTGGTTTGAGACCCGGCTGCTCCACTTCCAATCCAGCTTTCTGCTGTGGCCTGGGAAAGCAGTAGAAGATGGCCCAAGTCCTTGGGCTCCTGCACCCACGAGGGACACTGGGAAGACACTCCTGGTTCCTGGCTTCAGATCAGTACAGGTCCGGCCATTGCAGCCAACTGGGGAGTGAACCAGCAATGGAAGACCTCTCTCTCTCTCTCTCTCTCTCTCTCTCTCTGCCTCTCCTCTCTCTCTGTGTAACTCTGACTTTCAAATAAATAAATAAATCTTTAAAAAATAATGTTAGCTGTTGGCTTGTTACACATGACTTTTATTGTGTTGAAGTATGTTTATTCATATATTGATTTGGTCTGAGTTCTTCGATGTTCAATTTTGTCAAATGCCTTTGCTGTATGCTTTGCTGATTTTGCCCTTCAGTTTGATGATGTGGTGTATTAGATTTGTTTATCTGCAGATGTTGAACCATCCTTGCATATCTGAGATGACTCTCATTTGGTAATGGTGAATGATCTTTCTAATATGCTATTGGATTCAATATGCTAGTATTTTGTTAAGGTTTTTGCATCTCTGTTCATCAAGTATATTGGCTGGAAGCTTGCCTACTTGCTTTTCTTTTTTCTACCTTAAACCATTTAATTCAATAAGTGTATTTTGTGAGGCTCAGTCTTGCAACCAAAATGATTTTCAATGAAAGATCATTAGATATTTATATATTTCGTTCTTTCACCCACATGAATAAGGAAACATCCTTGGCATAATATATAAGGTCATACATGCTTATTTTCTATCGAATATAAATATTACTGAACTGTATTTATAAGATAGTGACTGAACTGGAGTTTCCAATATTTATAATGTATTTCATATACATTCCTAAAAAGTTAATTTTTATTACAGACATCTTGCAAGGACATTTTTGACTAGTATTATTGTAAAAATCTTTTTAAAAGTTCTAAGGACACTTTTCAAAAGCCCATTAAATATGTTATTAACTAATGATATTTCATTTTCTTTGAAATATACTGTAAGTACCAATACTTGCCATGAGCTGAGGTAATAATAACACATATATAATAAGTCCATATCCTGACGGAAATCACACTAAGAAACGGAAAGGCATTGTCATTTATTGAACAGTAGGCAATATCTTAAGTAGCCACATCTCTTAACACTCAGCAAAATAGGTGCTAGCATCCTAGCTTTATAGGCTATATATACCTCCAATTGTGGCATAGCAAATAAAACTACCCCCCTGTGATGCCGACATCCCATATGGGCAGTGTTTCAAGTACTGGATGTTCCACTTCTGATCAAGCTCCCTGCTAATGTCCTGAGCAAAGCAGCAGAATATAGCACAAGTGCTTGTGCCCCTGCTACCCACATGAGAGTCCCGATGAAGCTACCAGCTTTGACTTGGCCCAGTACTAGCTATTCTGGCCCTTTGGAGAGTGAACCAAAATATGGAAGATCTCTCTTTTTCTCTCTTCATCTCTTTCCCTAACTTTTTCTCTGTAACTCTGCCTTTCAAATAAGTAAAATAAATCTTAAAAAAATTTAAATATCTTCAATAATCATTATACTGAAAAGGAGTGTCAAGATAATTCTCAGAAATGCTAATAAAAACAAGTCACTGAATACTTACAAAATATAAAATGTACTCATGTTTATCAGCCAAAGTGGAGTTACTGTATTGAATAGTTTACAATAACTTTAGCCTCTAATTTTGATAATAAGCTCTTTTTCTTGGTTTGTTTGGATTTTATTTGGAAGATATTATTTCAAATTTTATATATGTCAACAGTTTTAAAAGCCAGGACTTCAACTTTACATAAATCATCGGCTTCAACACAATTTCACTGCTGTGTTTTGACACCTTCACTTCAAAAAATTGTTGACGGTAATAATTCAGAAATAGAATGTAGAAAAGTGCCTGATTTGGTATATAACACAGAGGAAATGTTCAACAAATGTTATTTTACTTCCCTGTCCGCCTAAGCATTGTAGAAACGTATAGTTTTTTGGGCAGAAGAAACAGGATAGCAATATGTGATATTTTTCATGTATTTTAGATATTCTAGTGTATTAAAAATGATCAGGCACAACTGATTAATCCTTTATGTTAAAATTAGGGGCAGACATTTAGTGAAGTGGTTAGATTTGGGACACTCACATCCCATGTCAGAATACCTGGGTTTGAGTTCTGGCTCTCCTCTTAATTCCAGCTTCCTGCTAACGTGCACCATAGGAGGCAGCAGTTGTGGCTCAAGAACTTGGGTACCTCCCATTCACACGGGCAATCAGGATTAATTACCAGGCTCCTGGCTTCAGTCTTGTTCAGTGCTGGCTGCTTTGGATTTTTGGGAAGTGAACCAGCAGATTGAAGACTCTCTCTCTCCCCCCATCTCTCTCTTCCTTTTAAATGAATACAAATAAAAGAACAAATTAAAATTAACTGAAGTTTAATCATACATTTCCTTTAATTTTGTTGACACATCTCTTCATTCCATAAACTAAATTCCAACCTAGTGGGATATACAAACAAACACCTGTATGTTAATTTTCTCAAAAAAACTTGGAAAATATAAAAAAGTATAAGGAGATTTTTCAAAAATTAAGTATTACCTCATCTCCTAGAGATAATACTAGATATCTTGGATGTATTTTCACCTAGAGTTTTCAAATATACATTTTAAATTCTATTTAATTATTTATATTCTAAAGTTCTAGAGACAGACAGAGAATTGGACACAGAAAGAGATCTTCCATCATCTTGTTCCCTCTCCAAATGCCAGCAACAGCTGGTGCTGGGCCAAGCCAAAGCCAGGAGCTCAGAATTTTGGTTTCCCATGTGAGTGGCATGGACGTAAATACATGAGCCATCGCGTGCTGCTTCCCAGGACATTAGAATTGAGAGCAGATTCAGGACTCAAATCCAGGCACCATGATTTAAAATATGAGTTTCCCAAGGGGTGTCTTAAACACTGTGCTAAACATCTGTTTCTATTTTTTTTCAGCATTGGAGAATTGATTTTATATAATATATGTATTATGTAAGATCATGTATTTTATATGTTAAATAAAATACATATAATTTTATATATTATATAATTTTAATTTTATATAATATAGAAATATATAAAATTATACATTATGTTGTGATATATTTTTACTATTCCTTGAATTTGAATTCTAGAATAGAAACAGCTGAATCAAAATGAGTTTGTTTCTAAAAGAAATAAATCCTTTTTGATTTAAAGTAATGCATGTGCACTGTAAATATTTTGAAAAATATTAACAAATATAAAGAAAAAGTGAAAATCACCATAATTTCTCCACAAAGTATAATTGTTAATAAAATTTTGATTCCTCATTTTTCAGTTTTTTTTTCTTTTTGTTTGTAGTTTGTTTCCAAGTTTTAATTTCTTACAACCACATGATCAACTATATGATTTTAAAAACCTTCCCCAATCATTAAAATCACCTACAAATTCTGAGTAAAACATGTAAGTATTCTCATCAATATATAGCTGAGAATACAGTAAAAGAAGAGTTATCTAGTGGCTAAAAGTAAATAGCTGAACACAAAGTGATTAGAGAATACAGATGTCTCAGGATGCCCTGAGAACATCTGTTGATATAAATGATCAAGTATATATTTGAAAAAGGTGCCATAAGTAATTCTAAAATATTCAAAGTTTCTGAACAGAATAACATGATTTTTTTAAAAAAAGAAGATTTATTTAGTATTTGAAAGGCAGAGTTACAGAGAAGCAGAGACAGAGAGAGAGAGAGGTCTTCCATCACTGGTTCACTCATATGGCCACAATGGCTGGAACTGTGCCAATCTGAAGCCAGGAGCCAGAAGCTTCTTCCAGGTCTCCCATGCAAGTGCAGAGGCCCAAGGACTTGGGCCATCTTCTACTGCTTTCCCAGGCCATAGCAGAGAGCTGGATCGGAAGTGGAGCAGCCAGGACTGTATGGTGCCCATATGGGATACAGGCACTGCAGGCAGAGGCACCACCCGCTATGCCACAGTGCCAGCCTTGAATAACATGTTTTGATTTGTGGTTTGGAATGGGTTACTTGAGGAAATAGCTAGATGTAGAAAACTAGGTAAAAGCTTGTCATGTTGTGAAATCTTACAAAGGAATGTCATCCTGGAGGCCTGAATAGATACGAGTGTGTGATCAAGGGCTTTGTCCAAGATCTGATGAAGAGGAAAGACAAATGGGCAGAAGAGTCATGTGAGAAAAAAAGGCATTTGTGTTGTCAACCAACACACCGGAAACATTCACCCAGAAGCAAACCTGAGTAGGCCTACCAGCCAGTAGCAAAGTATAAAAGATGAGACTAGGAGCCTGTGCATAGCTTGCCTCTGAGAAGTCCGACTAGTTATTTTAACTAGTTTTTCTATTAAAGTAATCTAGGTGTGATAAGGCATGGATCTTAAGCCATCGTAGAACTAATTCTATCAGTTTTCTATATCCCAGCTCAGATATAACCCCAGATATGCTAGAAAACAAGAGTGATGATTCAATGTGTATTTCATTCACCATTATGAGTTTTCTGCGGATACCATAAGAGGAAGCACTTAAATTACATTAAAGAAATCAAGGAAAGCCTCCTGGATGAGGTAACATCTGAAAGGAGTTTTAAGGAATAAGTAGTCATTAGGCAGATAAAATAGGGAAGGGTTTCAATAGGTGTAGAAGGGAAGCAGAATAGATTCTCACGGAAGTCAGGAGTCACAGCATGATCAAAGTTTCAGAGAGGAGAAAGTTGCCAAATATTGGTGATTCATCCATTGCTGCGGGTGACCACAGGTGAGAGACAAGAATGGTGCCTATACTAATTTATATTTTGACTAACAGTATGCAAGTGTTTTATTTTCTCTACATCATTTTTAGCATTTGTTATATTTTACCTTTTTGATAATAGCACATCTAACTAGAATGAGGTAGTATCTCATTGTGGTTTTCATTTCCATTTTGACTAGTAGTTGCTATGGATTAAATAATACTTAGCTTTCTAAACTCATACAGAACTTTAACCCTCAAAATCTTATGTTGGGCTGGCGCCGTGGCTCACTAGGCTAATCCTCTGCCTGCGGCACCGGCACCCCGGGTTCTAGTTCCGGTTGGAGCGCCGGATTCTGTCCTGGTTGCTCCTCTTCCAGTCCAGCTCTCTGCTGTGGCCTGGGAAGGCAGTGGAGTATGGCCCAAGTGCTTGGGCCCTGCACCCGCATGGGAGACCAGGAGAAGCACCTGGCTGCTGGCTTCGGATCAGTGTGATGCGCCGGCTGCAGCGGCCATTGGAGGGTGAACCAACAACAAAAGGAAGACCTTTCTCTCTGTCTCTCTCTCTCACTGTCCACTCTGCCTGTCAAAAAAAATCTTATGTTAATAGTTAATGGATTAATGCTAATGGTTGATAGATTAGGGCACATACCTGATCCTGTTTTGGCATCTAGGAGATGGGCAAAGAGGTTTGTCTTTAGGTCACAGGAGGCTTGCCCTTGGGAGACATTTTTCATCAGAGAGTTGGTTAATTATGCCACTGTTCTTCCTGTGTCTGCACTTTCTGGCTCATCATGTGATTGTTTCTCTGCACATGTTCTGCCAGTGCCAGCTTCCACCTAATGCCAGACTTTCAGGGCCACCAAATATTGAACTACGAACCTCCAAACTCAAGCTGAACTAAACCTTTTGCTTTCCAAAAAGCTCCTTTCAGGTATTTTAGTTATGTAATGAAAAACTGGCCAAGGCAGTGATATTGAGCAGTGTTTAATATATCTGTTGGCCATCTATGTTTCCCTTTGGGAAATGCCTCTTACCACCAATTATAATTGGATTCTTTAGGTATTTTTGCTATTGATTTTAGCTCCTTATATATTCTAGTTATTAACTTCTTGTCAAGTGCAGAAATTTAAATTAGTACAGCAATTATGGTAAACAGTTTGGAGATTCTTCAAAAAATAAAAAACTAAAAATAAAACTACCATTTGATCCAGTATTAGGTATGTAGCCAATGTAAATGGAATTAGTCTGTTGAAGAGACATCTGCACTCCCATGTTTACTGTGGCACTTTTCACTGTGGTCAAGAAATGGAATCAATGCAAATGCCCATTTGGATATCCATTTGAAAGGATAATTAAAATGCAGTATCTATAAACAAGAATACTATTCAGCCATTAAAATGATTAAATTTTGTCATTTGCAATAGCATGGTAGAACAAGAAGTTCTTACGATCAGTGAAACAAGCCAAGTAAAGTAAGTGAATTGGTGAATCACTAATGTCTTAGGAGATGTTTATCCTGATTGGACATTACACAGTGTATACATGAATTGGGACATTATATGATATGCCATAAATACAATTTTATAACAGTTAAAAATTTAAAAAATAAATAATAAAAAAATGGTTCCTGATCTATGACTTAGTTGAATGAATTCTGATGCCACCAGTGGAGATCCAAGTGGAGATGTAGACTTTGGGACTCCAAATCTCATTAGGTTGAGTGGTACCAATCTCATCTCACATGTTAAAGCAATCATATTAATTGTGTACCTGATCATATAGATAGGATTAAGTGTCAAAAGGATGACATAAGTAAGACCAAGTATCTGGTAATAATAATGCATAGAATAAAAAGGAGAGAATGACCCAACATGGGAAGACACAGCAGACTCATAGAGTGACAAATGCCCTAAACTGCACTCTGACCTCAGAATCAGCCCTTAAGGCATTCAGAACTGGCTGAAAAGCCCATGAGAGCATTTCAGGCATGGAAAGCCAAGACACTGTGGCAAAAATTGATCTACATGAAGGATCTCTGTGAGTGAGATCCCAGTGGAAAGAAGGGGCCGGGGCCATCAAAGAAAGATGTACCCAAAGAAATACAAGTATTAGCAGTAATAGAAGAATTATCAATTTTGTTGTCATAGAGGTTAAAGAAGGTATAATTCTAAGAAGAATGAGGTAATAATTAGTCTGAAATATCACAGAGCATCCCTGTAAGAACAGTATAATAGTTTTCCATTAAAATTGGAATTTGTAATATAAAAGTAGAGATGAACATCAGGAAGGTTGAGTGAAGACTAGGATGAAGATATGAATTTGAGACTCATGAGGAAAGATATGAAAATTCAATGTGATCACAAAATTAATATGATCACCAAAGGCAGGTATATAGAGGGAGAAGAGCAGTAATCTCAGAATGGAGTACTTGAGAACACCAACATTTAATAGTAATGCAAATAAACAAACAAACAAAAAAAAAGAGCCTTAAAAGCAAAGAAAGAAAAGAAGGGTCAATCTGTTCATTGCTGAAAGTAGAGTATTGAAGTCCCCCAACACTATTGTATTGGAGTCTAAGTCTCCCTTTAAGTCCCTTAACATATCTTCTTTGAAATAACCCAGTGCCCTGTAATTAGGTGCATATATGTTTATAATAGTTACAGCTTCCTGTTGAATTGATCCCTTAATCATTATATAGTGCCCCTCTTTGTCTCTCTTAACAGTTTTTGTGTAGGCTGTAGCATGTACTAAGAATTCAATATATATGATGGGGTCTTCGAAACTTTCAAGAAAAATTTATGAAAAATTTCAAAGAATTTCAAAAATTGCACCAAAATAAGTGTATCTTTTAATTCCATTTCCATGAACTTTTTTTTAAATTTTTTTGACAGGCAGAGCTAGACAGTGAGAGAGAGAGAGAGAAAGGTCTTCCTTTTGTTGTTGGTTCACCCTCCAAGTGGCCGCTATGGCCAGCACGTTGCGGCTGCACTGATCTGAAGCCAGGAGCCAGGTGCTTCCCCCTGGTCTCCCATGCGGGTGCAGGGCCCAAGCACTTGGGCCATCCTCCACTGCCTTCCCGGGCCACAGAAGAGGGCTGGACTGGAAGAGAAGCAACCAGGAAAGAATCCAGCGCTCTAACCGGGACTAGAACCCGGGGTGCTGGTGCCGCAGGCGGAGGATTAGCCTAGTGAGCCACAGCGCTGGCCTCCATGAACTTTTTGAAGTGCCCCCAGATGTACAACAAATTGAAAAGTCCTTATCATGATTTACAAAGCACTATATATGACTTAGCTAATTCTGTAACGAATTTTCCACTCTCTTTCATGTTCTTTGCATCACAGCCATATTGACTTCTTATGACATTTGCAGTGTCTTCTACCTAGAATACTTTTTAATTAACATTTTCATGGTTTATTTTCTCATTACATTTAAAACTGCTCAAATCCAACCTCCATAGAGATGTATTCCCTGACCACTCTATGTAAATATCTCTCCCCATAACTCTTTAACCCTGTTTTGTTTTTATTTGTATACTTAATATTATTTAGTATTATATATGTATAGTCTTTATCTCCCCAACTATGCTCTGTCTCATATGATGGCACAAACTTTGTCCTCTTTACTGCTCTTTCCACAGAACCTGTAACTGTGTCTGAATCACAATAAAGACCTAAAGAATAATAGCTGAATTAGCAAGCATATTAATTACAGACAATTTCTGTATCAAAAGTAACCAGGATAAACTGAATTATGCTACAGTAACAACTCCAAGATTTCAGTGATTTAATATAGCAAAGTTCATTTTTCACTCATGCTAAATGTCCAGCATGGCTCATCTTGGGAGCTGTGCTCAACTTAATCATTCAGGGACCTAGGTCAATCCAGGTGCTTTTGTGATATGTAAATTTTAAAAAGATTTATTTATTTCATCAAAAGGCAGAGTTACACACAGAGAGGGAGAGACACAGAGAAAGAGAGACAGATAGAGAACAAGAGAATGACAGAACGAGAATCTTTTATCAGCTGGTTCACTGCCCAGAATGGTTGCAATGGCCAGGAATGAACCATGCCAAAGTGAGGAGATAGGAGCTTCATCCAAATCTTTCACTTGCATGGCTGGGGCCCGAGAACTTGGGCCATCTTCCACGGATTTCCCTGGTTTATTAGCAGGAAGATGGATCTGAAGTGGAGCAGACAGTACTCAATCCATTGCTGTAACATGGCTTAACTCATTACACAACGCCAGCCCCAGGTGATATGTGACATTGAGGTGGAAAATGTTGGTAGAGGTACAAGGCAAATGGTTATATTCCAGTCTGAAAATGATCACAACTCGTTGATCAGAATTATTTGTTTGATCTTCAAACCAACTTTTCCTTCTTTTTGTCATTATCATTATTACCATAGTCAAGTTCTCCTATACATGTCTCTAGACCTAATTTTTGCCTACATTTGACATCTATACCAAAACTCTTATCTAGACCTCTGGCTTTAGACCTAATTTCTGACATAAGAGCTTTATTATTATTCTACTAAGATCCTCTTCATTAACTTCTTAGAGGTCTCTGTGATTCCAAATCCACTCATCGCAGATATTGTAGTGACCATATATCCCATATATTATGGATGGTCCGATTTTTAAATGTTTATTTATTTACTTGAAAGGCAAAGTTACAAGGAGGGTGGGCAGAGGGAGAGGCAGAGGTCTTTCATCAACTGGTTCATGCCCCAAATTTCTTCAACAGCCAGGGCAGGGCCAGGCAGAACCTAGGAGCTTCATCAGGGCCTCCCACATGGGTCCACAGGTACAAGCAATTGGGCCACCTTCTGTTGCTTTTGCCCATGCATTACCAGATAACTGGATCAGAAGTAGAGCAACTGGGACTCAAACCAGCACTTATATGGGATGCCAGCATCACAGGCAACAGCTTAACCTCTGTACCACAAGGCCAAACCTGGGTAGCCCCAATTTTAAATATACTACCCTGGTTGTCCCATCAAACTACTGAAATGCCTTGGAATTCCCTGAGATTTCATGCTCAAACTACAACCCCAAATTATTTCTTTGTTTGTCATATTATATGACCCAAAGTTGGGCTATGATACCTTTACCTTTGGTTCACTGTCAATATTTGGACTTAATGTAACTATGGTCTTCATGAAAGGAACAACACATTTTCCCAGAGAGACGATTATTTGGCATCATTTCAGAATAATCCATGGGATTCATTCTTCTTTATGAAACTCACTGGCCACACTCTCTGCATTATCTTCCAGTGGTTATACTTTCTGATATAATAATGGCACCAACTTCTTGATTTACAAAAATATTTTACTTTCACTATGACTAATGAAAGTTCAGGCCCTTTCAGTGTCCAGGTGGTTGAGGCTGGAGATGAGAAGAAATGGAAAGAAGATAAGAGAGAGGAAGATAGAATTGGAACACGTGTAAGGAAAGAAGGGGTGGATATAGCTCTTCTTATATTACTCTCAAAACCATTCTCAGTAAAGTCTTAAAAACATAAAATACTTGGAATAGATTAACTATGGAAAACTGTAAAAGGGTTAAATTCCACATCAGGATTTGATGTGGGGCAGAGAGAATGTGCAAAAAAAAAAATACACAAGTACATAGAAATGCTAATAAGAAAAAGGCATGAGGAATGACTAGGAGATGAGGCCAGCACTGTGGCACAGTGGGTTAATCCTCCACCTGCAGCAGTGGCATTGCATATGGGTGCCAGTTCAAGTCCCGGCTGCTTCTCTTCCAATCCAGCTCTTTGCTATGGCCTGGGAAAGCAGTACAAGACGGCCCAAGTCCTTGGGGCCCTGCACTTGTGTATGAGACCAGGAAGAAGCTCCTGGCTTTGGATCAGTGCAGCTCCGGTCTCTGCAGCCATTTGGGGAGTGAACCAGAAGAAGGAAGACCTTTCTCTCTGTCTCTCCCTGTCATTGTCTGTATCTTTACCTCTCAAATAAATAAAATCTTTAAAAAAAAGAAATGACTAGGAGGATTTACAGGGAAGGGTGGAATTGGATTGTAGGCTAATTAAAATATCTCTTCCTTCCACTATATTCTAGAACTTGTCTCTCTGGAAGTACTTACTTTCCCAAACAGGTACTGTGGATTCAGTCCCTTTACCATTTCTAGGGTCTTTACTCTTTCTTTTGCTAGTTTGAAATTTTAAGTGTAAACTACTCCCTGTATTCTGTCTCAATCTGTATCTTCTTGTTTGCTTTACATCATTGGTCCCCTCACTACTCATTTCTACATTTATTAGTGGCTTCACATACAATGTGTACTCGATTTCCGACTAATGAGGTGGTTAGGTAATAAAACCTGTATGCAAAATGCAAAAGCATATAAATTACAATTACTTTTGGAACTAATTTTACCCATAAAAATTTCATAAGTATGCCTTACAGGAAAGGATCTCAAAAAATTTGCCTTCCCAGAACACAATGCTTCTGCCAGAACTCCTAACCATGCACTTAAATAATTCTTTATCTACCATCAGGCATTGTTTATGGCATTGTTTCTTTCTCTTTTTTTGTAGAAATAGATTTTTAAGATTTATTTATTTATTTGAAAAAGTTACAGAGAGAGAGAGAGAAAGAGAGATCGAGCTATCTTTCATCTGCTGGTTCACTCCCCAAAAGGCTGTTATGACTGGGGCTGGACCAGACCGAAGCCAGGGGCCATGAGCTTCAACTGGGTCTCCCACGTGAGTGCAGGGGCCCAAGAACTTGGCCCATCCTTCATTGTTTTCTGAGGCACATAAGCAGAGAGCTAGTTCAGAAGTGGAGCAGCTGGAACTCAAACCGGTGCCCACATGAAATGCTGGCATTACAAGCCACAGTTTAAACCACTATACCACAATGCTGGCCCCAGTGTTGTTTCTCATCCAGGAATTCATTTCACAAGAAAGAAATGTGGTACGGGGTCCATGATCATGGTATTTACTTATCTTATCATGCTTTCTCAATGTTCTGAAGCACCTAGTTTGTTACAACAGTGGGATGCTATTTTGAAGACAATACAACAGCAGTTATGTGACAATACCTTAAAGAGCTGAAGCACAGTTCTCCAGAATATGCATTTGCTTTGAATCGGCATCCAGTATATGTTACTGTTTCTCTCATAGTCAGTATATAGGGGTCCAGCAATAAGGGGGTAGAAATATGAGTGATACCACTCTCTGTTATCCCAGTGACACACTAGTAAAATTTTGTCTCATGTTCCCCCGCCTTTATTATTTGCTGACTTAGAGGACTTAGTTATAGAGGGAAGAAGGCTTTCATCAAGGGACACAATGATAATTCCATTGGATTGGGAGGTTTATTGCTATATGACGCAGTTGGGAACCTCATGTCTCTGAATCAATAGTCAAAGAAGGGAGACATGATCCTAACTGAGGTGGTTGATCCTGACTATAAAGAGGAAATTGAACTACTACTAAACAATGGATACAAGGATAAATATGTCCTAAGTGCAGAAGATATCTTAGGGTATATTTTAGTATTACTATGCCCTAGGATTAAACTGAATGGGAAACTACAACAACCCAATCAATGAAGAACTATGAATGGCTCACACCTTTCAGTAGTGAAAGGTTGGATTACTCCATCAGGAAAAAACAATGACAAGCTAAAGTACTTACAGAAGGCAAAGGGAAGCAGAGTGGTTATTGGAAGAAATAGTTATAAATACCAGTTGCAACCACATGACCAGTTATAGAAACAAGCACTGTAATTGTGATGAGTATCTCCTCTTTAATTTGTTATGATTATATTTGTGTATGTCCATATATACTTTTGTTTTCTTTCTTCTTTTATTATAACATAGGATACTTTGACTTTATCTCATAGTATTTAAGTACAATTAATTTGCATCATAGTATTTAAGTTATGGGATATTAAGGTAAAGAGTGAACACAAATTACAGGCTTTATATTTTTGGCTGTATACAGGATAGCTGTATCACATCAGGCAGAATATGACCTTTCTATTACCTTTATCTGAAGATTAAGTATAGTTTAAGGATATGTATATGGGGCCAACTTGAAAAGGGATTGGCTTGTGATGGTTTATTTTATATATCCATTTACCTGGATTATGGGATGTCCAGACACTTAACTAAAAATTATTCTCAGTTCTGCTTATGAGGGTAGTTCTGGATGAGATTGCATTTGAATTGGAAGAATGAAAGCAGCTTACCCACTCTGATGTAGCTGGGCATCATCCCATTCATTGAAGGCCAAACAGAACAAAAAGGCAGAGGAAGGAAGAATTTGTCTTTTGCCTGACTCTGCTCAAGATAAGATATTGGTTTTCTTTTGCCCCTAAATTAAGATTAGTACCACTGGCCACCCTGCTTCTCAGGCTTTCTGATTTGGACTGAAGTACAGCATCAGCTTTTCTGGGTCTCCTGCTTGCAGATGGCAGACAATGGGGGTTTTCAGCTTCCATAATCATGTGAGGTAGTTTATCACTATATATACATGCACATATGTATATTTTGCTATTGTTTCAGTTTCTCTGGAGACCCCTGACCAACAATTTTCTTTACTTGTAGTATATTTTTCTAGATTTTATGTCAGAGCAGCACTGGCCTTAGAATGAGTTAGAAATTTGTTTTCCTCTTTAATTTTTTCAGAAAAGTTTGAGATGGATTGATGTTAATTCTTCTTTAAATGTTTGGTAGACTTTCCTAGTGAAGCTATGTAGTCCAGAAGCCTTTTTAAGATTTATTTTATTTATTTGAAAGGGAGAGTTGCAGAGAAAGAGACAGCGGGAGAGAGATCTTCTATTGGCTGGTTCACTCCCCAAATGGCTGCAATGTCCAGGAGCCACTTAAAAAATAGACTGGCTGAATGGATTAAAAAAAAACACCTATCTATTTGCTGCCTACAAGAAACACACTCAACAATAAAGGTACATACAGACTGAAAGTGAAAGGATGGAAAAACTTATTACAGGCTAACAGAAAGCAAAAAAGAACAGGTGAAGCCATCCTGATATCAGGCAAAATAGACTTTAACATAAAAACTGTTAAAAGAGACAACGAACACTTTGTAATGATTAAAAGATCAATTCAACAGGAAGATGTGACTATAATAAATGTATATGCACGCAATTACAGGGCACCTGGCTATTTAAAATAAACGTTAACAGGAGCCAAATGGAAACATAGACTCCAATACCATAGTAATGAGGGACTTGAACACCCCCTTTCATCAATGGACAGATCAACCAGAAAGAAAATCAACAAAGAAATAACAGAGCTAACTGACACTATGGATCAAATGGACCTAACTGATATCTACAGAATATCAGAACAGTTCACAACAAAGTTGGAGAATAAACATTCTTCTTATAAGTGCATCAAACTTTCTCTGTGCCAAACCATATGCTAGACTATAAAGCAAGTCTCAAAATCTAAAAAAAAAAAAAAAAAAAAAAAACTGAAATCA
This sequence comes from Oryctolagus cuniculus, assembly GCF_964237555.1. Classification (NCBI taxonomy): domain Eukaryota; kingdom Metazoa; phylum Chordata; class Mammalia; order Lagomorpha; family Leporidae; genus Oryctolagus; species Oryctolagus cuniculus. The sequence continues at coordinate 39,544,364 of NC_091453.1, read as the reverse complement.
TACCATGCATTTTTTCTGACAACTATGGGATGAAGCTGTAAATCAATAACTCAAGAATCTCAGAACAAATGCAAACACATAGAGACTGAATAACAAGTTTCTAAAGGAGCATTGGGTCATAGAAGCAATCAAATGAGAAATAAAAAAAAATTTCTGGAAAAGACTGAAGACGAAACACAATGTATCAAAACTTATGGAATACAGAAAAAGCATTGTTAAAAGGCATGTTGATAGCAATTGGTGCCTATATTGAGAAACTGGAAAGGCAACAAATAAATGAGTTATGAATTCATCTCAAGGGCCTAGAAAAACAACAACAAACCAAGCCCCAAATAGATAAGAGGAAATAAATAATTAAAGTTAGAGAGAAATAAACAAAATTGAAACAAAAATACAAAATACCTGTGAAATGAACAGCCATTTTATGAAAACATAAAATGGATACAGCATTTAAAAAACTAACCAAAAAGCCGGCGCCGTGGCTCAATAGGCTAATCCTCCACCTTGCGGCGCCGGCACACCGGGTTCTAGTCCCGGTTGGGGCGCCGGATTCTGTCCCGGTTGCCCCTCTTCCAGGCCAGCTCTCTGCTATGGCCAGGGAGTGCAGTGGAGGATGGCCCAGGTGCTTGGGCCCTGCACCCCATGGGAGACCAGGAAAAAGCACCTGGCTCCTGGCTCCTGCCAGGATCAGCGCGGTGCGCCGGCTGCAGCGGCGGCCATTGGAGGGTGAACCAACGGCAAAAGGAAGACCTTTCTCTCTCTGTCTCTCTCTCTCACTGTCCACTCTGCCTGTCAAAAAAAAAAAAAAAAAAAAAAAAAAAAAAAAAAAAAACTAACCAAAAAAGAGATAGAATACCCAAATCAATAAAATAAGAGATGAAAAATGAAATGTAACAACAGATACCATAGACATAAAAAAGAAGCAGCAGGAATTACTACTAAGAGATATATGCCAACAAATCAGCAAATATAAAATAATTGGATAGATTCATGGACACATACAATATACCAAAATTGAGCAATGAGATATAACATCTAAACAGACGAAAAACCGATATGGAAATTGAATCAGTAATAAAGACCCTCCCGACAAAGAAAAGCCTAAGACTGGATGGCTTCACTCCTGAATTCTCCCAAACATTTAATGAAAAACTGATCCAATCCTTAACAAGCTACTGAAAACAATCAAAAGGAGCAAGGATCCTGAAAACTCCTTCTATGAAGGCAGCATCATGCTTAATTCCTAAAACAGAAAAAGAAACAACAGAGAAGAGAACTGTACACCAATATCCCTGATGAACATAGACACAAAAAATCCTCAACAAACCAACCCCTAATCGAATCCAACAGCACATCAGAAAGATCATTCACTAGGACCAAGTGGGGTTTATCCTTGGTATGCAGGGATAATTCAACATTCCAAATCAATAAATGTGAAATATCACATTAACAAACTGAAGACCAAAAACTAAAATGATTATCTCAATAGGTGAAGAGAAATCATTTGACATAATATAGCATCCTTTCATGATGAAAACCTTAAGGAAACTGAGTATAGAAGGAACGTTCCTCAACAAAATCAAGACAATCTATGAAAAATCCACAGACAGTAACTTACTTAATGTGGAAAACTTGGAAGAATTCCAACTAAGATCTGGAACCAGAAAAGGATACACACTGTTACCATTGTTATTCAATATAGTATTGGAAGTTTTAGCCTGAGCCATTGGGAAGAAAAAGAGATCAAAGGGATACAAATTGGGAAGGAGGAAGTCAAACTATTGCTATTTGCAGATAACATGATTCTCTTTATAGGGGATCCAAAAGTCTCCACTAGGAGAATATTAGAACTCATAAAATAATTTGGTAAACTGAAAGAATATAAAATTAATACAAAAAATCAATATTATTTTTATACACAGATAATATAGCTGAGAAAGAACTTCTAAGATCAATCCCATTCACAATAGCTACAAAAACAATTAAATGTCTTGGAATAAATTTAACCAAGCATGTCAAAGATCTCTATGATGAAAATTATCAAGAATATATTTAAAGAATATTTAAAGAATAAATACCAAATAACAGAAAAATATTCCATGTTTATGGATTGGAAGAATCAATATCATCAAAATGTCCATACTAATGAAAGCAATTTAAAGATTCAAAAAATCAACATCATTCTTCTCAGATCTAGAAAACACAATGCTAAAATTCATATGGAAACACAAGAGACACTGAATAGCTAAAGTAATCTTAAACATCTACAAAAAAAGTTGTAACAGATTACAAGACATAATACATGGCAGTTATAAACAAAATAGCCTGTACTGGCAACCAATAGATGTGTGAACCAAGGGAACAAAATAGAAACTCCAGAAATCAATCCACACATCTACAACCAACTTATCTTTGACAAAGGAGCTAAAATCAATCCCTGGAGCAAGGACAGTCTCTTCAACAAAGGAGCTGGGAAAACTGTATTTTCAGGTGTGAAAGTATGAAAGAAGACCCCTACCTACCATGCTACACAAAAATTCACTAAAATGGATCAAAGACCTCTATTAATGACCTGATATCATCAAATTACTCTAGAACATTGGGAAAACCCTACAAGACATTGGGTTAGACATACTACTTGGAAAAGATCACAGAAGCACAGGCAATCAAAGCCAAAATTAACAAATGGGATTACATGAGGAGATTCTGCACTGCAAAAGAAACACTTTGCAAAGTGAATAGGCAACTGACAGAAAGGGAGAAAACATCTGTAAACTATGCAACTGATAAACGATTAATATTCAGATTCTACAAAGATGTTAAAAACTGAACAATAACAAAACAAACAATCCAGTTAAGAAATGGGAAAAAGACTTGAATACACATTTTGCAAGAGAGGAAATTCAGATATCCAATAGACACCTGAAAAAATGTTCAGGACCTCTAGCCATCAGGGAAATGCAAATCAAAACCACAATGAGGTTTCATCTCACCCCAGTTAAAATGACTCTCATATAGAAATCAACAAACAACAAATGCAGGCTAGGATGTGGGGGAAAGGTACCCTATTCCACTGTTATTGGGAATGTAAATTAGTACAAACATTGTGGAAGACAGTATGGCAATACCTCAGAAATCTCAATTTAGACATAATGTATGACCTACTCATCCCATTCCTAGTAATCTACCCAAATGAAAATAAATCAGAATATGAAAGAATGATCTGCACCCCCATGTTTCTTTCAGCTCAATTCACAATAACTCTGACATGGAATTAACCCAGAAGTTGATTGGATCAAGAAATTATGGTATACTGCACAGTGGTTAAAAAAAATGAAATCCTGTCTTTTGCAACCAAATGGATGCATTTGGAAACCATTATACTTAGTAAAATAAACCAGTCCCAAGAGACAAATACTATATATCCTCTCTGATCTGTGGTAACTATCTAATAGAGTATCAAAAAGGTAATCTATAGGAGCGAAATTGACAGTTTAAGATGTGATGATTTTGAATAGCCCTTGTCTCGACTGTTAAAGAACAGTGTTTTTTCTTCTTCATATTATCTGTTGAACTCTTTACTTAGTATAGGGTTAAGTTGATCTTAGAAGTTCTTTCTCAGGCATAGCATTGTCTGTGTATACAAATGCTATTGATTTTTGTGTGTCAATTTTATAACCGGCCAATTTCCCAAACTATTTTGTGAGTTCCAATAGAATCTTAGTGGAATCTATTGGTTTTTATACATAAAGAATCATGCCATCTGCAAATAGAGATAGTTTGATTTCATCCCTCCCAATTTGTATCCTTTGATTTCTTTTTCTTGCCTAATGGCTCTGGCTAAAACTTCCAGGACTATATTGAATAGCAATGGTGAGAATGGGCAACCTTGTCTTGTTCTGGATCTTTGTGGAAATGCTTCCAACTCTTCCTCCTTCAGTAAGATGCTGCCTGTGTGCTTGTCATAAGTTCCTGCGATTGTCTTGATGATTGAGGATTGTGTCTTAAATTCTAAATTTGCTTATGGTTTTCATTCTGAAAGGACATTGTATTTTATCAAATACTTTCTCTGCCTGTACCGAGATAATTATATGCTTTTTGTTATTCAGTTTGTTAACGTGATGTATCACGTTTATTGATTTGTGTATATTGAGCCACCCCTGCATTCCAAGGATAAAACCCACATTGCCCCAGTGAATGATCTTTTTGATGTGTTGTTAGATTCTATTAGTATTTTGTTGAGGATTTTTGCATCTATTTTCATCAGAGATATTGGTCTGTAGTTCTCTTTCTCTATTGTTTCTTTTCTGGTTTAGGAATTAGGGTAATTCTGGCCTCATCAAGGAGTTTTTGGAGGATTCCCTCCATTCCAATTGTTTTAAATAAATGAGAAGAATTGGAATTAGTTCTTCTGTAAATGTCTGTAGAATTCAGCAGTAATGCTATCACGTCCTGGACTTTTATTGGGAGGGTCTTTATTACTGATTCAATCTCCATCTCGATTATTGTTTTATTTAGGTTTTCTATGTGTTTCAATTTTGGTAGATTTTCCAATTTTTAGGAACATAGCTGTTTGTAGTAATTCCTGATGATTCTTTTTATTTCTGTGGTGTCTATTGTAACATCTGCTTTTTCATCTCTGATTGTATTGATTTGTGTCTTTTCCCTCATTTTTGATTAGTTGGGCTAATTTTGTCTACTTTTTTTTTAAAAAAAACAGCTCTTCATTTCACTTTGTATTTCAATTTGTATTGTTGTTGTGGTTTATATTTTGTTTATTCTTGTCTAATTTTAACTATTTCTTTCCTCCTACTAATTTGGGTTTTGTTTTGTTGTTGTTGTTGTTATTTTTCTAGGTCCTTCAGATGCACTAATAGCTCATTTATTTGATTTCTATCCAATTTTTTGGTGTAGGAACCAATTGCTATAAACTTCCCTCTTAAGCTGCTTTATCTCTGTCACATAAGTTTTGATATGTTGTACTGTCATTTCATTCATTTCCAGAAATTTTTTTTGATTTCTCTTTTTATTTCTTCTCTGACTCACCATTCATTGAAGAGCATGTTGTTCAATCTCCCTGTACTTGAGTATGTTTTCAAGACTCTTGAGTTAATTTCCAGCTTCATTCCATTGTTGTTAGAGAAGATGCTTGATATGATTTGATTTTTTTTTTAATTTAGTGAGACTTGCTTTACTGCCTAACATATGGTCTATCCTAGTGAAAGTTCCATGCACTGGTGAAAAAACGTGTATTATTCAACTGTGGTATGAAAGGTCCTATAGATATGAGTTAGGTCCAATTGGCTCATATTGCCAATTATATGTTATTTCTTTGTTGATTTTATGTCTCGTTGATCTGTCCATTGATGAAATTGGAGGGCTGCCGTCCCCATAATTATTGTATTGTGGTCTATTTCTCCCTTTAGATCTATTAACATTCGTTTTAAGTAGTCGAGCACCCTGGCATTGATTGAATACACATTTATTATAGTCACATCTTCCTGTGCCCTTCTTTGTCTCTTTTAACAGTTTTTCTATTAAAGTATTTTGTCTGAGTTTAAGATGGCTATACCTGCACGTTTATGCTTCCTATTAGCATGGAATATCTTTTTCCATCCTTTGACTTTCAGTCTGTTGTATATAGTTGTTGGTGAGGTGTGTTTCTTACAGGCAGCAAATGGATAGGTCTTGTTTTTTAATTCATTCTGCCAGTCTGTATCTTTTAATTGGAGAATTTAAACCATTTACATTCAAGGTTACTGTTGATAAGTAATGAGTTGACCCTGTCACTTTTCCTATTGTTTGCTTTCCACTGCCCTTTTAATATTGCTAGGAGACTTTTAGCCTTCACATTCTTTCATTTTTTTTTAAAGATTTTATGAAGTCCAATCATAGTATTGTTTTAATTATTTTATTTATTTGAAGGACACAGTTACTGAAAAAAGGTAGAGAGAGGAGGGGGGCCTTTCATCTTCTGGGTCAGTCACCAAATGGCTGCAATAGCCAGAACTTAGCCTATACAAAGCCAGGATCCAGAAGCTTCTTCCAGTTCTCCCACATGGGTGCAGAGGACCAAAGACTTGGGCCATCCTCCACTGCTTTCCCAGGCATATTAGCAGGGAGCTGGATTGGAAGTGGAGCAGGTGGTATTCAAATTGGTGCCTATAGGAGATGTCAGCACTACAGGCCAGGGCTTTAACTCACTGCACCACAGTGTTGTCCCTCACTTTCACATTCTTTCATAATGATGACTATTTTCTTTGCTTCTGTGTGTAGCACATCCATAAGCATTTTTGTGAGGCTGGACAAGTGGTGATAAACTCCTTCATTTTTTTGTTTGTTATGGAAGATCTTTACTTCACCTTCATTCATAAATGAGAGCTTTGCAGGATAAAGTATTCTGGGTTGATAGGGTTTTTTTTCTTTTTCCTGTTAAGACTTAGGCTATGTCTCTCTATTCTTGCCTGTCCTGTAGGATTTCTGAGGAGAAATCAGCTGTGGGTCTAATTGGAATTAAACAATATGCTTCTGAAATTCCAATGAGCCATCATGAAATTAAAGAGGAAATCAATAACTTTTCTTGAAATAAATGAAAATTAAAATACAACATATATCAAAACTTGTGGGATATAGCAAAAGCAATTGTAAGCAAGAACTTTACAGCATTTAGTGCTTACATTAGCAAAAAGTGAAAAGTCTAAAATAAATTATCTCTGGGGCTGGCACTGTGGTGTAGCAGGTAAAGCTGCCATCTGCAGTGTTGACATCCTATATGGATGCCAGTTCAATTCCCAACTGCTCCACTTTCAATCCAGCTCTCTGCTATGGCCTGGGCAAGAAGTAAAGGTTGGCCCAACTCCTTGGGCCCCTTCACCCAAGTGGGAGATCAGGAAGAAGCTCCCGGCTCCTGGCTTTGGATCAGCGCAGCTCCAGCAATTGTGGACATCTGGGGATTAAACCAGTGGATCAAAGACCTCACTCTTTCTCTCTCTCTGCCTCTACATCTTTATAACTCTGCCTTTCAAGTAAATAAATGAATCTTTAAAATAAATAAATAAAGTAAAATAAATGAACTAATGATGCCTCTTGAGGACTTAGAAAATCAATACAAAACCAAACCCCACATTAACAAGAGGTGAGAAACAATAAGAGTCAAGAGTAAAAATAAATCAAAAAACAATACAAAAATCAACAAAACAAAATTCTGTTTTTGAGAACATAAAAAAAAACAAACCTTTAGCCAGACTAACAAAGAAAAAAAGAGAAAAGTCTCAATTAAGTAAGATTTGAGAAGTCAAAGAACACATCACTGATATCAGTGAAATACAATGGATTATAAGAAACGAGTATGAACAACTATATTCTACCAAATTGGAAAAGCCTCAAAGATATGCATAAATTTCTGGATACATATATGCTACCAAGATTAAGTCAAAGAAGATATTTTAAAATCTAAACAGATCCATAACAATCAACATAATTAAAGCAGTAATTAAAAGCCTCCCATCAAAGAAAAGTTCAGTACCTGATGGATTTACTACTTTATTCTACAAAATATTTAGTGAGGAACTAACTCCCATGCTTTTCTTATTTTTTATTTTTATTTTTTTAAATTTATTTGACAGGTAGAGTTATAGACAGTGAGAGAGAGAGAGAGAGAGAGAGAGAGAGAAAGAGAAAGGTATTCCTTCTGCTGGTTCACTCCCCAAATGGCCGCCACAGCCGGTGCTGCGCCGATCCAAAGCCAGGAGCCAGGAGCTTCCTCCTGGTCTCCTGTGCAGGTACAGGGACCCTAGCACCTGGGCCATCCTCCACTGCCCTCCCGGGCCACAGCAGAGAGCTGGACTGGAAGAGGAGCAACTGGGACTAGAACCCGGTGTCCAAAAGCGATGCCGGCGCCGCAGGCAGATTAACCAAGTGAGGCACTGTGCCGGCCCTACTCCCATACTTTTCAAATGATTCCAAGATATTGAACAGGATAGAACTCTGCCAAACTTTTTTCATGAGGCCATCATCACTCTGATACTAAAACCAAACAAGGTGACAACACAAAAAGAAAATTATAGGCCTTGATGATGAAATATCCTTGATGAACATAGAGGCAAAAGCCAACTCTATGTCAAAAATATCATATATAGCTATCAATTGAAATTTATTCCAGAGATTCAAAGTGGTTCAACATTCATAAATCAATAAGCCTCATAAATCACATCAACATAATGAAGAACAAAACCATGTGATCATTTCAATAGATGGAGAGACAGCATTTGACAAGTTTCAATATCACTTCATGATAAAAATCCCCCACAAATTACATATCTTAAAATTATAAAAGCTACATACAACAAACCAGTCAATATCATACTGAATTGGTAAAAGCTAAAAATCATTCTCCTCAGATCTGGGACAAGACAAGGATGTCCGCTTTTACCACTCTTATCCAGTATAGTACTGGAAGTATTTGCAAGAGCAATTAGGGAGGAGAAAGAAAAAAAGGGCATCAAAATTGAAAAAGAGAAGTTGAAATATCCATGTTTGCAGATGGCATGATGTTGTAAAAACCTAAACACTCCACCAAAAAGCTGTTAAAACTGATAAACCAGGGCCAGTGTTGTGGTGGAGAGGGTTAAGACTATATGGGTGCTGGTTCAAGTCCCAGCTACTCCACCTCCAATCCAGCACCCTGCTAATGCACCTAGGAAAGCAGCAGAGGATGGCCCAATTGCTTGGACTCCCACATAAGAGAACCAGAAGAAACAAACTCTTGGTTCCTGGCTTCAGTCTGGCCCAACCTAGTAGGTTTTTTATAAATCAATGATTAACTCACCCAAAGAGAAATCAAGAAAAAAATCCCATTCATCATGGCCACCAATAAAAAAAAAGTATTTTGCAAAAAATTAACCAAAGAGACAGGAATGTCAAAATTAAATTCGGTTTCAAGCTGAAAACTTGAGTATTAGCAAGGGGGCCTCTGATGTAAATCCTTGAGTCCGAGCACCAGTAACATGCCCATGGCGGTAATTCAGTGTGTCCGAAGTCTCAGACTGAGAAACAAATTTGCCTTAGGTATTTATTCTCTCTAGACCCCCAAATCATTGATAGTGCTTCCCATATTGAGTCTGGGTATGCCCACATAATCCACTTGGATTCACATGGTAATCTTGTTTGAAAATATATTCACAGACACACCCAAATAATACTTTTACAAGTTTCTATCTATTCCTTAATCCAGTCAATTTGACATCAAAATTAACCATCATAATGACATATACTCAGTAAGATGGTCTCCTACTTATAATGGAGTCCATATGATCCCATTTTAAATAAAAAATATGAGTAAAAATGTATTTAATACACCAACTTACCAACCTCCTAGCTTACTCACACAGTACACTGTAGAATATCAGTTGTTCCCCCTCATGACTGTATAGTTAACTGAGAACTGTGGGTTATTTTTGCTGTCCAGCATCACAAAAGAATATTGTACTACATGTAAGAGGCTCAGGAAGTGAATCAAAATTAAAATTTTAGCTACTGTTTCTACTGAATGCACACTACTTTTGTACTGTATTAAAGCATATAAATTGTGAGTTGAAATATTGTAAGTCAGGGGTCATCTGTACCTGGAAGCCAAAATAAAATACCTCCATAAACTTAGATAATGGTTGCTCTCTAAGAAATTTTAGGGGAAAAACTCTATTAAAGTATCTTAGTGCTCTGAATCACTAAGACAACTGTTTCCCCTCGCTCTTATGTCATGGCTACCATATGATTTAGCAGAGAAAAAGAAGACAATGAATAGTACAGAGTAGCTCACATTTAGTAAATTCTATATGCCAGGGATTATATATTAATTCAATCATCATGACAACCCCATTAAGCAGGAATGATTATTTCTATTTGCAAAATTAGGCAACTGAAGCACAAAAAAGTAAAGTAACTTGCTTAACACTAGAAAACTAATAAATGGAGAAGTCCGCATTTGACAGACAGCTTGGCATTAGAGCTCATACCCTTAACTAATACATTATACTGTCAACTCTGTTAGACTGGATCAAATTGCACTATAATTTTAATAGAAATTAATAAATAGGCATTTTAGCTCTCTCAGATAACAGATAAGATAAAATATTCTTGACCTGTAAAGGTGAGACCCTGGGGAACCCTAAATAAATGGTTAGTCAGTCTTCCTGCATTCCTCTTGTTTGGTGAGAGAGTAAATTATCTAAATTTTTGTCATTTTAGTCATGCAAGGTAAACATGACCATATATGGTCACTGTAAAAACTAAAACCACGTAGTAGTAAATACTTTAATACATCTTTCTAATACATAGTTATGCATTATGTATGCATATATACAATGTATTTATATACTATATAAGCATATATACAAATGGACTTCAAGATGCTCATGGAAAGTTTGTTATATTTATTTATTTTTTTTATTTGAGAGACAGAGAAAAATAGTATGCTCTCTGATTCCTCACCAGATGGTAACAATAGCCAGGCTTGGGCCAGTACAAAGCTGGGAGCCAGGAATTTGACATGGTTGTCCCACATAGATATTAGGGAACAAAGTACTTGGACTATCATCTATTGCTTCCCAGAATGCACATTATCAGGAAGCTAGAATAGGGAGCAGAGCAAGGACTTGAACCCAGGCACTGTAATATGAGATGAGGGCATTCTAGAGAGTATCTTAAGCACTACACCAACATTATCTTTTTTAAAAAAAAATTATGTATTTCAAAGGCAAAGTGACAGAGAGAGAGAGAGAGAGAAAGGCACAGACAGAGACATAGTTTTCATCTACTGATTCACACCCAAATGGTCTCAATGGCCAGGGTTGTGATAGGCCAAAGCCAGGAGCCAGGAAATCAATCCAGGGCTCCCACAAAGTTGGCAGGGTTTCAGTTACTTGAGCCATCTGCTACTTCTTAGGTGTATTACTAGGGAATTTGTTTGGATGTGGAGTAACCAAGTCTCAAACAGGCACTCTAGTATGGGATTCAGGCATTCCAAGTGGTGGATTAACCTACTGTGCCACAATGCCAATTGCACATTATCTTTTCATTCCATTTTCCATGAACTCTTTGAAGCCCCATCACATATATACATATATATTGGTGCACAAACACATATGTAATTATCATATGTAATTATTAAATAACATTCTATGGCTGGTGCCGTGACTCAATAGGCTAATCCTCTGCCTTGCGGCGCCGGCACACCGGGTTCTAGTCCCGGTCAGGGCACCGGATTGTGTCCTGGTTGCCCCTCTTCCAGGCCAGCTCTCTGCTGTGGCCTGGGAGTGCAGTGCAGGATGGCCCAAGTCCTTAGGCTCTGCACCAATGGGAGAACAGGAGAAACACCTTGCTCCTGCCTTCAGATCAGCGCGGTGCGCCAGCCGCAGTGCGCCGGCAGCGGCAGCCATTGGAGGGTGAACCAACGGCAAAAGGAAGACCTTTCTCTCTGTCTCTCTCTCTCACTGTCCACTCTGCCTGTCAAAAAAAAAATAACATTCTACATAATTATATGTAACTGTTATAATTAATACATATTATTTATTAATATCTTACATAAAACATTTGACAAAAATATATAACACTCATATATATTATATAACAACATATTTTATATGTGTTATAGGCATTGAATATGTAATTATATATATTACATATTAATAACATTAATTTTTATTCTATATAATTATTATAGTAGCTATATAAAAATATATTATCTATAGTTATTGAAATATGTATGTGTATATAAGTATGTGTGTATATTTTATATATATATAGAGAGAGAGAGAGAGAGGGAGGGAGAGAGAGCAGGGCCCTGAAACTTAAAGGGACATAGAAATCACTTGAAATCTTGTTGAAATTCAAATTCTGATTCTATAATCTGTGGAGGTATACAAGATTCTACATTTATAGCAACTTACAAATGATGGCATGCTTCTAGTCCTTGGACAACATTTTAGGAACAAAGTCATATGTGACACATTTGTTAAGTATGATTATGCAATTTTGACAGCTTATTCAACTAAGCAAATCATTTACTGTGGGTAGAAGCTATGATTTTAGGTGATATATGGATGAATATTATTTTAATTGTGTGCTTTTTTTCATGGAATGTTAAGAAATAGAAACATAATAACTATACCAAAGTCAGGGTTTCAGAGATAATACTAAAATTGGTATTTATTTAAAATAATTATTGTCCAGTAAATTATTAAATTAATAAAAACTTCTGGCAGATAAAACAAAATTGGAAGGTGTTACATAGGTCTCTGAGGTTGGGAAACACCAAAGTAGAAACTGCATTGAGTGAAGTGGACTCTTTCTAGCCCTCATTAGGAGCCCACTAAAAAAAGAGCTCCAGATACACTGATCTCCACTCAGAATTTAGAATGTTCATAATGCATAAAATAAAATGCATAAGATTACAGAGAAAACCAATTATATGCACACACATGCATATGAGCATATTTCTGCAAAACTATAAAGTAATATGGAAAACATCTGTGATTATTACCATTGGCAAAGGTATAGGTAATGCTAATACTACTATCACTTGATGCTTTCATTCACATTGCAAAAAATGTTACATGTCACTTAAGGTAAGAGGAAATAATACTTTTTTCTTCTCTTAACCAAGTGAAAAGATTCCAGGCTAAACACAGTTGAAATCTTGTTAAGCAAATTTGAAATAGGTTTTAATGGTTCAAAATTAAATGGGTCAGCCCTTATTATCATCTCATATTAGTGTCTTTTTTGTGATTAATGAACCACACCCAACTCAAAATACTTAAACATCAAGATCTGAAATAATAAAATTAGTAGAAGAAACAGGGAAAAGCTGAGTGGTATTTGTCTGAGCAGTGATTTCTGGGATAATAGTCTTTAAATCCAGTCTAAGCAGCTGGCTGGGACCTGCACAACTGCTTTGCTCCAAAGAAGGAACTCACATTGCATCCCTTTCCGAATTCTCAGAGCTTAAGCTGCTACAAGATGACTTTATCTTATAAATGGAATCATTTCTAGATTCCATCATCGCCTAGGGCCAATTTTGTGACCCCTGTAATACCACTGGAACCCTCAGAAGTATCACTGCCACTAGTGCTTCCCTTGCAGGACTTCAGGACAGGTTCTTTTGTGGCCTGTTCCCCAAGGGTTAGTATAGCCATCAGCAGAAGCCCCAGTACCACTGCATTAACCTTGAAAGGCTGAGTACAAACCCCTCCCTAAATACCTCATGTCTCTGGGATCATGAATACTGCTCACCTTGTTGGCCTCAGGACAGACCTTACCTTCTGTGGCTTGCAGCTCTGGTTTCACAGATACTGAGCTGGGGACTGAAGCCATGCCCCTGTTTGGCTAACACTCCCAAAGTGGTAAGACTCACCTTTTTGGGGCTGAGAATGGTACTCTGTATAGCCTGTATTCCCAGAATCACAGATGCTGCCAATGTCACAGATGACTATGCCATTGGTATTTGACTTTCTAAAAACACACCTCTCTGTGGCCTGAACTCCTAGTATTATGGTTGTAACTACCATCATCACCACTTCTCTCCATGAGGTATGTTATCATGCAACTTTGGAAGCTAATATTCAGTGCAAAGTTGCATCACTACCTCCACGAACACCTGCAGTCTAGAGTATTGAGGCACTCAGAGACACATCTAATATTGATTACATCCAAATAAGTTACATAGGGGCTATACATCTGTGGCCACCAGGAACCAAATCCAAAGCACCTGTCCAACTGACATCCTATGTCCCATCTAAGTCAAAAAGTCTTTCCACATGAAAGCAACTCCATAAAGTTTGAAGAGATGATTGTGGTGTCAGGCGCACTGGCATAAACAAAGGGACAAAATGCTTGGAAAATAAAGGAAGAATGACACTTCAATGAAATACAAGAATCCTCCAGAAATGGACCACAACATAAAGGAAATTTATGAAATATGTGAGAAGCAATGAAAGTACTAAGCCTAAAGAAACTCAGTGAGAGTAAACTAACTATAGACAATTAAAATGAGGAAAACAATTCATAATATGAGTAATAAATTTGAGAAATCATTAAAAAATAACCAAATAGAAATCTTAGAACTAAAAACTTCAATAAATTAAAAGAAAAATTACAAATGAGAGCTTCAACAACAGATTACACCAAGTAAAGGAAAGAATTTCTGAACTTGAATAGAAGTCATCTGAAATAACCCAAGGAGAATAAAAGAATGAAAAAAGCCTACATGACATATGGAACACTGGTAAGTGAATGAATAGTCACAGTATGGGAGTTCTAGAAGCAGAAAAAATGGAAAAGATATTGAAAACCTGTTTAATGAAATAATAGTTGAAAAATTCCCAAATATTGAGTTATAGACATCTACATTCAAGAAACCCAAGGTATTCAACTAGATTGTACAAAGACATTCTCCAAGGCATAATAGAATCAAGCTACCAAAAGTTCAAGACATTTTGGTCACATTTTGTTTTATACCTTTATCAAACTAATGTTTAAGAATGGTATACTATTATAGTTTTAATGATCTTTGATTATTTTAAAATTTATTGTATAAGACTGAAATGATCATATTTTCATTTGGTTATTGTTGATATCCCTTGCCTATATTCTCACTTCTCTAGGTGGAAAATGCGGTGTATATATACACGATGGAATACAATTTATCCAAAAAAGAAAAAAATGTTATCTTTCACAACAAAATGGATGCAATTGGAGACAATTATGCTTACTGAAATAAGCCCAAAAGACAATTGTGATGTTTTTTTCTGATTTGTGGTAACTAATTCATATCGTACAAAAATGTGATGTATGAATGAAATTGATATCTTTAGACTAAATTATTGTATGTAGTTCTTGCCTATTCTGAGGAACAGTGGTCTTTTTATATGTTTAATTATTTATTTAATGGAGGGTTAAGCTTGCAAATATAAAGTAAATTGAAAGTATGTCCTCACAAAATTAAAAGAAAAATAAGAAAGGAAGGAGGAGAGAGGGAGGGAGGGTGGGGATTATTATTATGTTCTTATAATGGTATGATATGGGGGCCAGTGCTGTGGCATAGTAGGCTAAGCCTCTGCCTAACACGACAACATTCCATATGGACACCAGTTTGAGTCCCAGCTGCTCCACTTCATATCCAGCTCTCTGTTAACATGCCTAGGCAAACAATGAAATGTGGCCCAGAAGGCCCTGGCTCCTGGCTTCAGATCTGCTCAGCTCCAGCTATTGCAGGCACTTGGGGAGTGAAGCAGCAGATGTAAGACCTTTCTCTCTATCACTCTGTCTCTTGCTCTGTGTGTGTGTGTGTGTGTAACTCTGTGTCTCAAATAAATGAATAAAATCTTTACAAACTATATATATGAAATACATTAAATATGTTTCCTTTATATAAATAAATTAGAAAAAAACAGTACTATCATGACAAAACATAAAAGAAAACTCACTGGGAAAAAAAAGAAACAGAGACACGAATGAAAGAAGAAAGAAGCACAACTTGCCACTACCTCAAAGCACCAAGTCACAAAGATATATAATGAAAGAGGCAGAAAGAAACAAATAATAGACAAAATGATAAGTAGACAATTTAAAAAATGACAGCAATAATTTCTTGACTATCCATAATAACTTTAATTTAAATGGATTAAATTTTCCAATCAAATGATAGATTGGATTACTTCAGGAGAGGCAAACAAGATGGCAGCTGAGTAAGATGTTCCAGTGATTTCCCCAAAGAAACACAAATTTGATGGCTATGTACACATCAAATCATCTTCACAAGAGCCAAGGAAGCTGTATGAGAGAACACAGTGCATGGATGTGGTATAATATTAAGATACATTGAAGAAGGCAGAAAGCAAAGTGTTTCCACATCATCCCAGCTCCAAGTAGTATAACTGAATCCCACTTGGGGGAAGCAGAGGTAATAACACTTAAGAATTAAAATCCAACTAACTGAGCACCAAAGGGGAAACTTGTTGAAGTGAAATGGACACTATGAGAAACAGTGACTTGATCAGCTCTTGTCCTGATGGTTGATGTACAATGTAATACTTTATCCATTTTAGTATTTTTTTTTGTTCTAGTACCATTGGTTGAACTCTGTAATTAACACACAATTATTCTTAGGTGTTTAAATTTTAACTGAAAAGTGATCCCTGTTAGGAATTTGGAAAATATTATGTTGAGTGAAATAAGCCAATCCCAAAGGGACAAATATCATATGTTCTCCCTGATCAGTGACAACTAACTGAGCACCAAAAAGGAAACCTGTTAAAGTGAAATGAACACTATGAGAAACGGTGACTTGATCAGCCCTCACCCTGACTGTTGATGAACAACTTAATATGTTATCCCTCTTAGTATTTTTGTTTGTTTGTTCTACTTAATACTTTTGGTTGAATACTGTAATCAATACACAATTATTCTTAAGTGCTGAAACTTAACTGAAAAGTGATCGCTGTTAAATATAAGAGTGGGAATAAGAGATGGAAGAGAGGTGCAATTCGGGACATGCTCAAGCTGACTTACCTCAAACGGTAGAGTTAGAAACATACCAGGGGATTCCAATTCAATCCCATCAAAGTGGCATGTACCAATGCCATCTCACTAGTCCCAGTGATCAATTTCTGTTCACAACTGATCATAATGATAGGACTAAGAACCAAAGGGATCATATAAACAAGAATAGTGTCTGCAAATACTAGCTGATAGAATAAAAAAGGGAGAGAACGATCCAACATGGGAAGTGAGATACACAGCAGACCCATATGATGGCAGATGTCCTAAACAGCACTCTGGCCTCAGAATCAGCCCTTAAGGCATGTGGATCCTGCTGAAAAGCCCATGAGAGTATTTCAGGCATGGAAAACCAAGACACTCTGGGGAAAAAAAACCGAAAAGAAAGATCTCCACAAGTTAGATCCCAGTGGAAAAAGGGGTCATCAAAGAAGGAGGTACCTTTCTCTGAAGGGGGGAGAGAACTTCCACTTTGACCATGGCCTTGTCTAAATATTATCAGAGTCGGTGAACTCAGGGGGCTTCCATAGCCTTGGCAGCTCATGACAAGAGCCTAGGGTGATTACTGAGGCCATAAACAAGAGTGTCAATTTGTTAAGTCAACAACAGGAGTCACTGTGCACTTATTCCTCATGTAGGATCTCTGTCCTTAATGTGCTGCACATTGAGATTTAATGCTATAACTAGTACTCAAACAGTATTTTTCACTTTATGTTTCTGTGTGGGAGCAAACTGTTGAAATCTTTACTTAATGTATGCTAAACTGATCTTCTGTATATAAAGAGAATCGAAAGTGAATCTTGATGTGAATGGAAGGGGAGAGGGAGTGGGAAAGGGGAGGGTTGTGGGTGGGAGGGACGTTATGGGGTGGAAGCCATTGTAATCCATAAGCTGTACTTTGGAAATTTATATTCATTAAATAAAAGTTAAAAAAAAAAAGAAAAAAATAAAATAAAATCAGCAAAATGAAAAAAAAAAACAATTAAAATCCAGTAACAGACTGCTATGGTAAAAATCGTGAATTGAACAGGATCACCCAGTCCTTTCCTCCAAGCCAGTACTTGTGAACTGAGCTTTTGGACAAATGTCCACCTTTATCATCCATCCCCTAACCACTGGCACCCAGAAAAGCAATACCCTAACTGCTGGGCAATAGGATGGGAAGTTTACCTCAGGGTTTTGCCTTGAATCTCAGTGCTGGCATCTGGTAGAGACCTGTGCCATGGTGGACAGAGTTGTTTGAGCCTGTATCACTGGCAGCATCACATAGGCCTGGCGTACAAACTCAGATTGCACAGGATTGAGTAACTCAGATGGAACTCAGTTTAATGTCAGCTTAGGTGACCAAGGAGTGCTTCCATCACTCCTCTCCCAACCTCTGGCAGACACCAGAGCAAGAGTCCAGCTGCTGGAAAGTTGGGTAGGAAAATGAGCTTATGACTTTGCCTTGAACATCAGTCCTAAAACTACCATAAGACCTACCATCATAAAAGCCCAATGGCTTCTAGCCCCAGGCCAGGGCTCACAGACATATTCTGCATATTTTCATCTATATCAGGTAGAGATCTGTGCCTCATTGGGATGGAAAAGTACTTCAGCCTTCGTCACTGCCAGCTACTTGACGGCTTGATATGAATCCAAAACCCATTTTAGAGTCATCCTGAGCGACCAAGATATGGTCTTCACCACCCCTCCCTAACCATGAACTGACAACAAAGAGAAATACTCCGGTCTCTATGATGTAGGGCACCAAAGTGAGTACAGGTTGCATCTTGGGTATGATAAAACCATCACTGGAGAGATACAAATGGTTACTGTCTCCAGGTCAATGCCTGTGGATGCATCCCTGGATATTCTATGCTCCAAACTGGCAACCCATGATCCGAGTCAGGCAGCATCATTTGAGCTGGGTTGCAGTATCTTCAGACTGCAAGCCCACCTCAGCATCATGCAGCCAATAGCAAATTGGACCTTGGTGTTATGTCATATTCTTCTGGACTTTGGGGCCTTCAAACTGTGGGTATCACCTACAGCATATGTGGCCACAGCCATCCCACTCCTGGGAATTTCACTCCAAAAATGAAATCAGCCTATGAAAGTTATCTGTATCCCCATGTTCATTGCAGCACAATTCACAATAATAAGATATGGAATAAACGCATATGTCCATCAACTATTGACTTGATAAAGAAAGTATAGTATACATATACTATATAGTACTACTCAGCTGCAAAAAATGAAATCCTGAGCCAGCACTGTTGCTTAGTAAGTTAAGCATCTGCCTGCAGCACCAGCATTGCAAAAGGGTGCTGGTTTGAGTTCCAGCTGCTCTTCTTCTGATCCAGCTCTCTGTTATGGTCTGAGAAAGCAGTAGAAGATGGCCCAAATGCTTGGACTCCTGCACCTGCATTGGAAACCCAGAGTAAACTCCTGGCTCCTGCCTTTGGATCAGCTCAGCTCTGGCTGTTGCAGCCATTTGGGGAGTGAACCAGCAGATGGAAAACCTCTCTCTTTATTTCTCCCTCTCTCTGTAACTCTGCCTCTCAAGTAAATAATAAATCTTTTAAAAAATGAAATCCTGTCTTTTGCAACAAGATGAACGCAACTGGAAACCGTTATACTTAATGAAATAAGCCAGTCCCAAAAAGGTAGATATCAACTGTTTTCCCTGATCTGAAGTAATTAAGAGTGCTGAAATGTAATGTATTAGAGTGTCACTGACATTTCAAGATTCAATGATTGTTTATAGCATTTTCTCTTCTATTGAAAACCAGTTTTTTTTTTCTTCATGCTTTTTGTTGAACTCTTTTATTAAGTGTAGGGTTGAATATACAATCTTCAAGTAAACTGAAAATAGATCTTTGTAAAAATTGAGAACGGGAATGTGAGAGCGAGGAGGAGGTGGAAAGGATGGAGAGTGGAAGCGTGGGAGGGTAGGGGGGAAGTGTCACTATGTTCCTAAATCTGTATGCATGAAATATATGGATCTTGTATAACTAAATAAAATTTTAAAAAAGAAAAATTCTGTGAAAGTAAGAAATATGGAAACACAACAAGCCAAAATGTATGGGATGCATCAAGAAAAGTGTAAAGACAGAAGTTTAGTGCAGTAAGTACCTGTATCAAATAGACAGAAAAGAATCAAACAACCCAGGAATGCATCTCAAGGTCCTAGTAAAACAAGAACAAATCAAACCCAAAGTTAGTAGGAGTAAGGAGAAAATAAATTTGAGAGCAGAGATAAAGGGAATAGGAATTAAAATGGAATATAAAAAGTCAGTGAAATGAAGAGTGTATTTTTTGAAACATAAACAAAAATTAATAAACCATTAGCTTAGTTAATAGAAAAGAATTAAAATTAATAAAATCAGAGATTATAAAGGAGGTATAATACCACAGAAGTACAAAGTATCACTGGGTACTATTATGAAAAACTATGTGCCAAAAAGTTGGAAAAACTAGAAGAAAGACATGTCTGGATACATATAACTTATCAAACTTTGAAATATATAATGTACCAAAATATGAAACATGAAGACATACAAATCTTGAACATATAAATAATGGTAATGAGACTGAATCAATAATGAATTATGTCCTGTCAAAAAATGCCAAGATCAGATGGTATCACTGATGAATTCCACCAAACTTTTCAGGAAAAACTAAGACCAATTATACTCAAACTTCCAAAGATCTGAAAGAGAGGAATTGTTCCAAACTCATTCAAAGAGGCCAACATTGCCTAGATTTCAAAATGAGACAAAGATTCAGCAAAAAAAAGAAAACTATAGACTATATATGTGATGATTATAGATGGGAAAATTCTACACAAAGCAAATCCAACAATACTTTAAAATGATCACACATCACAGTCAAGTGGGACTTAACTGAAGATGCAGGGATGGTTCAACATATGCCAATCAATAAACAAAATACATCACATAAACATAATGAATAAAATTATGTCATCATTCAAAAATGCAGAAAAGTTATATGATCAAATTCAACAACCATTAAAAATTGAAGTCTTGAACAAGTTAGGTACAAAAGTAACATATTTCAACACAGCAAAGGCTACATATGAGAAACCCATAGCCAACATCATATTGAATGCTAGAAAGCTAATATAATTTCCACTAATATCTGTAACTAGACAAAAATATCCATTCTCACTGCTCTTATTCAATATAGTACTGGAAGTTTTAGCCATAGTCATTTGGCAAGAGAAAGAAATACAAGACATATAAACAGAAAAGGTGGAAATCAAATTATTACTGTTTGCAAACGTCATGATTCTATATATAGAGAGAAACTTAAAAATTCTTCCATCAAGAATCAAGAGACTATTAGACCTGAAACAAAAAAAAAGGCTGGGACAAGGTGTGTCCAGGGCCCCTAAAAAAAAAAGAAAAAGAGAGACTATTAGAATAGATAAACAAATTGAAGGAAGTTGCAGGAGAAAAAAAAATCACACCTAAAATTCAGTAAAATTCAGTGATATTTTTATTTTTTAAAATATTTATTTATTTATTTGAAAATCAGAGTTACACAGAGAGAGGGGGAGGGGTCTTGATCCCCTGGTTCACTCTCCAATTGGTTGCAACACAGCTGGAGCTGCACCAGGAGCCAGGAGCCAGGAACCTCCTCCAGGTCTCCCACGTGGGTGCAAGGGCCCAAGGACTTGGGCCATCTTCCACTGCTTTCCCAGGCCATAGCAGAGAGCTGGATCTGAAGTGGAGCAGCTGGATCATGAATCGGCGCCCATACGGGATGCTGATGCTTCAGGCCAGGGTGTCAACCCATTGTGTAACAGCACTGGCCCCTCAGGGACATTTTTATATACCAATAAAAAACTCACTAAGAAGGAAATTATGAACTATTTACAATAGCTCCAAAAATTAACTTGGGGGCCGGCACTGTGGCCTAGAAGGTTAAGTGTCCACCTGCAGTGCTGGCATCCTATATGGATGCCAGTTGAAGTCCCCGGTGTTCCATTTCTGATGCAGCTCCCTGCTAATGTGCCTGGGACAGCAGTGGAAGATGGCCCAAGTCCTTGGGCCCCTGCATCCATGCAGGAGACTCAGAAGAAGCTCCTGGCTCCTGGATTTGGCCTGGCCCATATCTTGCCATTTTGGCCATTTGGGGACTGAAGCAGCAGATGGAAGAACTCTCTCTCTCTCCTTCTCTCTCTGTATCGCTGCACCTCAAATAAATTTAAAAATATCTTTAAAAATAATGGAATAAATTAAACAGGGATGTGAAAACTTTTACAATGAAAATTACAAAACATTGATGAAAGAAATTAAAGAAGATATAAAAATATGGAAAGATGTTAAATGTTCATGGATTGGAAGAATTAATATTGTCAAAATGTCCATACTATCCAAAGCAGTTTATAGATAAAATTCAATTCCCATCAAAATATCTATGAAAATCTTCACAAAACTAGAAATCAAATAATTCTAAAATTCATGTGGCCACATTTAAGACCTCAAAAACTTAAAGCAGTCCTACTCAAACAAACAAAATGTGGAGGCATCATAATATCAGATTTCAAAACACACTGTAGAAGGACTGTAATCAAAAAACATGCTACTTACATAGAAAAATAAACAATGGAAGAGAATAGAGATTCCAGAATTAAATTTATAAATTTAGTCAATTGATCTTTGAAAAACATATAAATACAGAGAAAGGACAATCTTCAATATTTGGTACTAGCAAAATGGATACTGCTTTGTAGAAGGTTTGAACTGATGCCTTCCACTCACCATATAATAAAATCAGCTAAAAAATTGATAAAATATATAAATACAAATTTTGAAACAATGCATTGTTATAAGAAAATATAGGGAAAACACTTCAAGATACTGGCATAGGCAACATGTTTTTTAGACAACACTCCAAAAGCACAGGACACAAAAGAAAATGTAATAAATGGAATTGTATTGCACTAAAATGCTGCTACACAGCAAAGGAAACACTCAACACAGTAAAGAGACAGCAGAATATGAGAAAACATTTGCAGCCTATGTATCTGAAAAAAGATTACCATCTAGACTATGTAAGGATTGTAAACACCTCAACAACCAAAACAGTCAAGCTAATAAAAGGGTAAATATCTAAATAGACATTTCTCAAAAGAAGAAATAGAGATAGTCAACAAACACATCAAAAAAGGATCCCTATCACTAGCCATCTGGGCAATGCAAAATAAAACTAAAATGAGTTATTATTTCACTCCAGTTAGAATGGTTATTATTAAAAAATCCAAAAAATAGCAAACTCAGGTGAAGATGTATAGAAAATGGAATCCTTATGCACGGTTATCTGGATAGAAAATTAGTATTTATGGATATCAATGTGGACATTCCCTAAAACCTACAAATGAAGCTACCTTATGACTAAGTTATCCCATTTCTGAGTATAATTCTAAAGTAAATAAAATCAGCATATGAAAGAAAAACCTGGGGGCCAACATTGTGGTACAGCAGGTTACACCAAAGCCTGCAATGCTGTCATCTTATATGGGCGCCAGTTGAGTCCCAGCTGCTCCAGTTCTGATTCAGCTCCTTTCTAGTGTGCCTGGGAAAGCAGCAAAGGACCCAGGTCCTTGGGCCCCTACATCCTAGTGAGATACCTGGAAGAAGCTCCTGACTCCTGAGTTCAGCCTGGCCCAGCCCTGGCCATTGAAGTCATTTAGGGAGTGAACCAGTGTGTGGAAGATCTTTCCTTCTCTGTCTCTCTGTCTCCCTCTCTCTCTCTCTCTCTCTCTCTCTCTCTCTCTCTGTGTGTGTGTGTGTGTGTGTGTATCCCTTTCTCTCTCTGCAAATTTGCATTCCAAATAAATAAAATAAATCTTAAAAAATGTGATACCTGCACTTCTATATTCACTGTATCACTACTCACAGTAGTCAAGAAAGGAAAACAGCCTAGAAGTCCATCAATGGATAAACGGAAATAGAAAGTATGGTATATACAATCACTAAGTAAACTGAAAATAGATCTTTGTAAAAATTAAGAGTGGGAATGTGAGAGGGAGGAGTGGGTAGAGCATGGGCAGGAGGGAGGGTGGGGGGGGAAGTGTCACTATGTTTCTAAATCTGTATATATGAAATACATGAAACTTGTATAACTTAAAGAAAATTTTTAAAAAAGGAAAATCTGGTATATACACCCAATGGAATATTATTTGTCCATAAAAATAATGAAATACTGACATTAAAAAAATGGATAGATCTGTGTATCATGTCAAGTGATATGCCTGACCCAGAAAGGCGAATACAATAAATACTTTCTCACATGTGGAACTTTAAAAACTAGTTGACCTGACAAGAGCCTAGGGTGATTACTGAAGCCATAAACAAGAGTGTCAATTTGTTAAGTCAACAACAGGAGTCACTGTGCACTTACTCCTCATGTAGGATCTCTGTCCTTAGTGTGCTATACATTGAGATTTAATGCTATAACTAGTACTCAAACAGTATTTTTCACTTTATGTTTCTGTGTGGGAGCAAACTGTTGAAATCTTTGCTTGATGTATGCTGAACTGATCTTCTGTATATAAAGAGAAATGAGGATGAATTTTGATATGAATGGAAGGGGAGAGGGAGTGGGAAAGGGGAGGGTTGCGGGTGGGAGGGACGTTATGGGGTGGAAGCCATTGTAATCCATAAGCTGTACTTTGGAAATTTATATTCATTAAATAAAAGTTTTAAAAAAATTGACCTGAACTCATAACAGTGGTTACTATATGTTGGGAAATTGGGGGAGGAGATAGATGGATGTTGGATAAATTGGCAAAAACTGTGTCATAAATAAAAAGTTATAGTGTTCTATAGCATAGTGAGATGATTATAATTCATAATAATATAGTGCATTGCCTGGTTGATAGATTTTCACTGTGAATATGTGTTGAAATATTACACCTGTACCTCACAAATATGTACATGTATTTCATATTAGTAGAACTTTTAAAATACAATGATTTTAACATAAAAATAAATAATTTCAAAATATATAGATTTTCCAAGTGGGTTAAAAAGACCTAATTACATGCTGCCTGCAAGAAACTCACTTCACTGGTAAAGGTACATATAGGTTTAAACTGAAGGGTCAGAAAGACATATTCCATGTGATTGGAAACCAAAAGTGAGCATGTTTACCTATACTCATATTAAATAAGCCAGATTTTAAGCCAAAGGGTACAGAAAAAGACAAAGAAGTCCATTGTATAATTGAGAGAGTATTAATTCAGCAGCAGGATACAACAATTTTAAATATATATAACCAACATTGGACCACCAAAATATATAAAGAAAATATCTGATTGGAGAAACAGACTATAATACAATAATAATTAGTGATCTCAACACTTCACTTTCATAAATGAAGTTGAACTATATTATAGAGCCAGCAGACCTAACAGATCTTTATGGAACATTTCTTCCAAAAGTTGTACAATATACTTTTTTCTCACCAGCACATAAAGCATAGTCAGGAATAAGACTATGTTAGGCCACAAATCAAGTCTTAATATGTTTTATTATATCTTCTTTCTGTTGGTTCACTTCCCTAATGGCCGCCACGGCAGGCACTATGCCAATTCTAAGCCAGGAGCCCGGTGCTTCCTCCCGGTCTCCCATGTGGGTGCAGGGACCCAAGTACTTGGGCCATCCTCCATTGCCCTCCCGGGCCACAGCAAAGAGCTGGACTGGAAGAGGAGCAACCGGGACTAGTACCCGGCGCCCCAACCGGGACTAGGACCCGGGTTGCCGGCGACGCAGGCAGAAGATTAGCCAAGTGAGTCACGGCGCCGGTCAAGTCTTAATATATTTTAAAAATTGAAATAATGCAAATTCTCTGACCACAACAGAATAAACCTAGAAATCAACAAGAGCAGTATAAAATATCTAAATACATGGACATTAAAAAAGATGCTTGTGAGCTGCAAATAAATCAATGAAGGAGTTGAAAGGGAAATAAAAATATTAAAACAAATATATAAACACACAATATATCTAAATCTGATACACAATAAAAGTAGTACTAAGAAGAAAGTTTATAGTAATAATTACATACATCAAAAACAGAAACATTTCAAATATATAAAAGAAAAATGCACTTCATGGACCTAGAAAAGTAAACAGAAACCAAATTCCAAATAAGTAAAGGAAAGGATAAAGATCACAGCAGAAGTAAGTGAAATCAAGACTAAATAAAAAATACGAAAGATAAATAAAAGTAACAATTATTTTTGCAAGATAAACAAAATTAGCAAATCTTTACTACATTAACAAAGGAAATGGAAAGAAAACTCAAATAAAACCAGGTATCAGAAAGGAAATATTACAACTGATCCCACAGAAATACAAAGGATCATAAGAAACTACTATGGTTAATTATATATCAACAAATTGGAAAACTTAGAATAAATAGCTAAATTCCAGAATACAATGCAAACAACCAAGACTGAACCAAGATGAAATCAAAGCAGGTAAACAGAGGCTGGTGTTGTGCTGAAGCAGGTTAAGCTGCTGCTTGTGGTGCCAGCACCCAATATGGGCACCAGTTTTAATCTCAGCTGCTCCACTTCCGTTCCAGCTCCCTGCTCATGCACCCGGGAAAGCATCGGAAGATGGCCCACATGCTTGGGGCCCTGCACTCACGTGGGAGACGTGGAAGAAGATCCTGGTTCCTGTCTTCTGTCTGGCTCAGCCCTGGTGATTGTGGCCATCTGCGGAGTAAATCCTTGGATGGAAGATTTCCTCTCTCTCTCTCTCTCTCTCTCTCTCTCTCTCTCTCTCTCTCCTTCTCCATTGTTGCCTTTCAAATAAATAAATAAATCTTAAAAACACAAATAATTAGTTATAAGCTTAAAGAGCAGTTAAAAATCCCATATCCAAGGAAATGCCAGGGCACAGTTGCTTCACAACTGAATTCCATAAAATACCTAAAGAACTAATTCCAATTATTCCTAAACTATTCCCAAAAATTAAAAAGGAGAGAACTACCAAAAATTTGATAAATAAAGCATCACTGCTGCCAAAACCAAAGATACAACCAAAAAAGCAAGCTACAAGTCAATAACCCTGATGAACATAAATGCAAAAGTGTGCAATAAAATACTAACAAACTGAATCCAATCGTACATCAAAAATATTATACACCATGATGTAGAATTTAGGTGGCATGTACCAATGCCATCTCACTAGTCCCAGTGATCAATTTCTGTTCACAACTGATCATAATGAAAGGACTAAGAGTCAAAGGGAGCACATAAACAAGTCTAGTACCTGCTAACACTAACCGATAGAATAAATAAAGGGGAGAGTGATCCAACATGGGAAGTGAGATACCCAGCAGACTCATAGAATGGCAGATGTCCTAAATAGCACTCTGGCCTCAGAATCAGCCCTAAAGGCATTCGGATGTGGCTGAAAAGCCCATGAGAGTATTTCAGGCATGGAAAGCCAAGACACTCTGGCAAAAGATCTCTGTGAGTGAGATCTCAGTGGAAAGAACAGGTCTTCAAAGAAGGAGGTACCTTTCTCTGAAGGGAGGAGAGAACCTCCACTTTGACTATGACCTTGTCTAAACAAGATAAGAATCGGAGAACTCAGAGGGCTTCCATAGCCTTGGGAACTCATGACTGGAGCATAGGGAGATTACTGATGCCATAGACAGGAGTGTCAATTGGTAAAGTCAACAACAGGAGTCACTGTGCACTTACTCCTCATGTAGGATCTCTGTCCTTAATGTTCTGTGCATTGAGATTTAATGCTATAACGAGTACTCAAACAATATATTTCACTTTGTGTTTCTATGGGGGTGCAAACTGTTGAAATCTTTACTTAATGCATACTAAACTGATCCTCTGTAAAAAAAAAAAAATTATCAACTCCCAACTTGACTCTCACTGGGATTAAACATGACAATAGGTCTGATCTGATTTCATCATCATTTTTAAAAAATCATCTATTATTCCTCACTTCATGTTTCTGTGTGAGAGCAAACTGTTGAAATCCTTACTTAATGTATACTAAGCTGATCTTCTGTATATTAAGATAATCGAAAATGAATCTTGATGTGAATGGAAGGGGAGAGGGAGTGGGAAAGGGGAGGGCTGTGGGTGGGAGGGACGGTATGGGGTGAAGCCATTGTAACCCATAAATCGTACTTTGGAAATTTATATTCATTAAATAAAAGTTAAAAAAAAAGAATTTATTCCAAGGATGCAAGAATGGTTCAACATATACAAATTAACAAATCTGACATGGTACATCAACATATTGAAGAATAAAATTCATGTGATCATCTCCATAGATGCAGAAAAACCATGATAAGATTTCAAATCTGTTCATGATAAAAACTCTCATCAAATTAAGTATAAGAAAAGCATACTCCATTATAAAAGCTATGTATGACAAACCCATAGTCAACATCATACTGAATGGAAAAAATATAAAAGTATTTCCTTTAAGATCTAGAAAAAGATAAGGATGACTATTTTTACCATTCCTATTCAAAACAGTATTGGAAGTTTTATTAAGAGCTATTAGACAAGAGAAGACATAAAGGGTATACAAATTGGAAAGGAAGAAGTTAACTTATCCTTGTATGCAAATGACATGAGTTCATATTTATATATAAAACCTAAAGATGTCACTAGAAACTGAGAGCTGATAGACCAATTTATTAAAGTTACAGGATGCAAAATCAACATATGAAAAAGCTAGCATTGTATGCACCCACAATAAAGTTTCTGAAAAATAAATCAAGAAAATAACCCACTGAGAATAGCTATAGAAACACCAAGGAATAAATTTAATTATGGAAGTGAAAGATCTCTGCAATATAAATTATGAAACAATGATAATCCCATCAAGGTGGCATGTACCAATGCCATCTCACTAGTCCCAGTGATCAATTTCTGTTCACAACTGATCATAATGATAGGACTAAGAACCAAAGGGATCACATAAACAAGAATAGTGTCTGCAAATACTAGCTGATAGAATAAAAAAGGGAGAGAACGATCCAACATGGGAAGTGAGATACACAGCAGACCCATATGATGGCAGATGTCCTAAACAGCACTCTGGCCTCAGAATCAGCCCTTAAGGCATGTGGATCCGGCTGAAAAGCCCATGAGAGTATTTCAGGCATGGAAAACCAAGACATTCTGGGGAAAAAAAAAACCTAAATGAAAGATCTCCACGAGTGAGATCCCAGTGGAAAGAACGGGTCATCAAAGAAGGAGGTACCTTTCTCTGAAGGGGGGAGAGAACTTCCACTTTGACCATGGCCTTGTCTAAATATTATCAGAGTCGGTGAACTCAGGGGGCTTCCATAGCCTTGAAAGCTCATGACAAGAGCCTAGGGTGATTACTGAGGCCATAAACAAGAGTGTCAATTTGTTAAGTCAACAACAGGAGTCACTGTGCACTTATTCCTCATGTAGGATCTCTGTCCTTAATGTTCTGTGCATTGAGATTTAATGCTATAACGAGTACTCAAACAATATATTTCACTTTGTGTTTCTATGGGGGTGCAAACTGTTGAAATCTTTACTTAATGCATACTAAACTGATCCTCTGTAAAAAAAAAAAATTATCAACTCCCAACTTGACTCTCACTGGGATTAAACATGACAATAGGTCTGATCTGATTTCATCATCATTTTTAAAAAATCATCTATTATTCCTCACTTCATGTTTCTGTGTGAGAGCAAACTGTTGAAATCCTTACTTAATGTATACTAAGCTGATCTTCTGTATATTAAGATAATCGAAAATGAATCTTGATGTGAATGGAAGGGGAGAGGGAGTGGGAAAGGGGAGGGCTGTGGGTGGGAGGGACGGTATGGGGTGAAGCCATTGTAACCCATAAATCGTACTTTGGAAATTTATATTCATTAAATAAAAGTTAAAAAAAAAGAATTTATTCCAAGGATGCAAGAATGGTTCAACATATACAAATTAACAAATCTGACATGGTACATCAACATATTGAAGAATAAAATTCATGTGATCATCTCCATAGATGCAGAAAAACCATGATAAGATTTCAAATCTGTTCATGATAAAAACTCTCATCAAATTAAGTATAAGAAAAGCATACTCCATTATAAAAGCTATGTATGACAAACCCATAGTCAACATCATACTGAATGGAAAAAATATAAAAGTATTTCCTTTAAGATCTAGAAAAAGATAAGGATGACTATTTTTACCATTCCTATTCAAAACAGTATTGGAAGTTTTATTAAGAGCTATTAGACAAGAGAAGACATAAAGGGTATACAAATTGGAAAGGAAGAAGTTAACTTATCCTTGTATGCAAATGACATGAGTTCATATTTATATATAAAACCTAAAGATGTCACTAGAAACTGAGAGCTGATAGACCAATTTATTAAAGTTACAGGATGCAAAATCAACATATGAAAAAGCTAGCATTGTATGCACCCACAATAAAGTTTCTGAAAAATAAATCAAGAAAATAACCCACTGAGAATAGCTATAGAAACACCAAGGAATAAATTTAATTATGGAAGTGAAAGATCTCTGCAATATAAATTATGAAACAATGATAATCCCATCAAGGTGGCATGTACCAATGCCATCTCACTAGTCCCAGTGATCAATTTCTGTTCACAACTGATCATAATGATAGGACTAAGAACCAAAGGGATCACATAAACAAGAATAGTGTCTGCAAATACTAGCTGATAGAATAAAAAAGGGAGAGAACGATCCAACATGGGAAGTGAGATACACAGCAGACCCATATGATGGCAGATGTCCTAAACAGCACTCTGGCCTCAGAATCAGCCCTTAAGGCATGTGGATCCGGCTGAAAAGCCCATGAGAGTATTTCAGGCATGGAAAACCAAGACATTCTGGGGAAAAAAAAAACCTAAATGAAAGATCTCCACGAGTGAGATCCCAGTGGAAAGAACGGGTCATCAAAGAAGGAGGTACCTTTCTCTGAAGGGGGGAGAGAACTTCCACTTTGACCATGGCCTTGTCTAAATATTATCAGAGTCGGTGAACTCAGGGGGCTTCCATAGCCTTGAAAGCTCATGACAAGAGCCTAGGGTGATTACTGAGGCCATAAACAAGAGTGTCAATTTGTTAAGTCAACAACAGGAGTCACTGTGCACTTATTCCTCATGTAGGATCTCTGTCCTTAATGTTCTGTACATTGAGATTTAATGCTATAACTAGTACTCAAACAGTATTTTTCACTTTATGTTTCTGTGTGGGAGCAAACTGTTGAAATCTTTACTTAATGTATGCTAAACTGATCTTCTGTATATAAAGAGAATCGAAAGTGAATCTTGATGTGAATGGAAGGGGAGAGGGAGTGGGAAAGGGGAGGGTTGCGGGTGGGAGGGACGTTATGGGGTGGAAGCCATTGTAATCCATAAGCTGTACTTTGGAAATTTATATTCATTAAATAAAAGTTAAAAAATAAAAAAATAAAAAAAGAAAGTAATCCAAATTATGGAAAAGAAAGGAAAAGGAAGTCATAGCGTTAAAGAAGTTAATATGGTTGAAGCATGGTAAAAAAATACCAGATGAGGTGAAAAATTAATTGTGTAGATGTGATTAAGAACAGCAAAGGATTTGTTAAAGACAGAAATGTCGATCATTACTGTTCTGTATTGAGGTGGAGGAAAAATGGGTTTAGTGAAAGCTAAAAAACATTTTGGTAGACTATTAGGGTGATAGGTATTAGAAGAGACAAAGACAATAGTAAAATTACCATTCTGGAAGGCTAGACTGAGACAATAAATGATTTCTTTTCCATCACATTTGAAATATTTACTTTCTTAAAAAATACTTAACAGATAATTTGAATTGTCTGTTAGCTCTGTGACTAATTTTGAGTATGCCAAAAATTTAGAAATATATTGTAAATTTTAATTTAAATAAATGAAACTGTTAAATGAAAAAAAAAAAAAGAAATGAAAGACCACACACAAAAACAGGATTAAAGTAAACTAAGAAACTTGTAAAAAATTTAAGAAAACTATTAATAGAGCAAAGAGACAACCTGCTAACTGGGAGGCCATATTTACAAACTATTTATCCAGCAAAGGATTAATATCCAGAATATAAGGAGAACTCAAACAATTCAACAGAAAACAAATAAGTTACCTCTTTAAAATATGGGCAAATTATCTGAATAGACATGTACCAAAAGCTAACAAAAATGACCAAAAAGCATATGAAGAAGTGCTCACTATCACCAATCATCATGGAAATGTAAGTAAAAACCATAATTAGATATTGTCTCACTCAAGTTAGAATGGCTATTAACTTTGAAATGTTGGCACAATGTTACTGCTCACTGGCCAAACAGTGTGCCCACAGATGTTATTCCACCAAAAGGGGTTCTTTTTTCACATTCTTACAAATGTGCTGTAAGCACTAGTTGCACTCCCGAGTTTATTTCTCATCATTAAAGCCTTGCAAGCAGATGCACTCTTTCAATAATAGTGTGTACTTTTCTTATTTTATACCTTTCTTGAGAACAATGATTTTAAGATAGAACCTTAAGGAAAACTGACATTGAAGGCAGCTAGTAGTGAAGGTAGAACAGATGTGTACATATGTATTTACAAAATGAATGAAATAAACCGAAAAGGGAAATACAAAACAGCTGAAGAATTTTAAGGGATACAGAAAAGTAGATTATAATGGAAACCAGGAAAAATAATTTCCAGATGCCCATGGTAAAGCTGGGGAGGTGGGCCCACAATATCTATTATATTATATTATCTATTTTTCTTTCTTATTTATTTATAAAAATAGATGGAAATATAAATCTCATAGCATATTATAAGGAGATCTGGTAAAAGATTAAAGTTATGGGGCCAGCACTGTGGCCTGAGGTGCCAACATCCCTTTTAGGTGCCAGTTCAAGTCCCGGATGCTCCACTTCCAATCCAGCTTATTGCTAATGGGCCTGGAAAAGCGGCAGAAGATGGCCCAAATACTTGGGCCTCTGCACCCATGTGGCAGACCTGGAAGAAGGTTTTGGCTCCTGGCCTTGGATCAGCTCAGTTCTGGACGTTCCAGCCATTTGGGTGCGAATCAGCAGACAGAAGACCTCTCCCTCTGTCTCTCCCTCTTTCTGTGAGTCTACCTCTCAAATAAATAAATAAATCTTTTTTAAAAAATTGTTCACCTTTTACACTGTGTTCATGATATTTGATCAAATGTATGTCTCTCCCAGTAACTGTGAGTTACCTGAAGCCAGAGATTGGTTTTAGTCATCACTGCATCAATAGGTTAAGCCATAACCTGCAACATCAGCATCCCATATCAGAGTGTCAATTTGAGTCTGACTACTCTGCTTCTGATCCAGCCCTGCTAATGCACCCAGAAAAGCAGGAAAGACCTGCTTAGCCCATACTACCATCATGGATCTTCATGGAGTGAACCAGTGGATGGAAAATTTCTTTCTTTCTTTCTTTCCCTCTCTCTGTCACTCTGCTTTCAAATACATAAAAATTGAATTAATTACAAAACTTTTTGAAAAAAGACTGGGTATATGGCATAAAGCAAGCACTCAATAGAGTTTCTTGAATGAATAAATGAGTAACTGTCCTTAGTGCCTAACAGAAAGCTTTACAGAGTAGGATTTTCAAGAATGTTTATTAATGGCTTGGTTGATTAAATACACAAGAAATAAACTGTTTTCTCTTAAGGACTCAGCTTAATGAGAGACCATATCTTTCCTCGCATGTTAAGATCAGCATGTGCTGATTCGCAAGTCAAAACACATTTAAATCTCATTAAATTCACCATTCATTCCAGCAAAAACTGAGTTACAATTTTTCTTACATGTGGAAAGCTCACAAAGAGATACTAGAGAGCATCTGGGCAGATTCGTTACTCAAGGTCCTCAGCTTTGTACCTTGATTGGCTTCATTCTTGAATCATCTGATACATTACACTACAAACCCAAAATCCTGAAATATTAATTCATCAGAACTGTACTTTTCTAATGATTGTTATGCCTTACAACTAGGATACTACCTTAACCAGTATTATAGTAACTGGTATACAAATGAATAGTTAGAAAATTCCTTGGAGAAAACAAACAGAACTGTATAGACTTAACACATATTTCATTATGGCCATGGAGGGTTGGGGGGAAGATGCTTGATCTCTGGCTCAGAAAAAAAAAAAACCTCTCTGGAGACCAAAATATATGTGTCTTCCAGTGTTCTTAGACAGAATAAAAGAGATCCTGCTAAATCCTTGCTTCTTTTTAGAAGCAATTCAGGCTATTGATTTCTACTAACATAATTTTCCTTCAGCTTTACTAGTACTATTGGTTAGCCTACATTTTCCTTCAATTTTGTCAAAGTTGAGTTAGATATCCATGCCTTATTTTTCCTGTTTTGATCAAGGAGACAGTCAATTCTTTCAAGGTGAGTTCTGCAGTTAATTCACTCACTCAATATGTGGTAAATTCATTATATTAACTCTAAGATGGCAAT
This sequence comes from Oryctolagus cuniculus, assembly GCF_964237555.1. NCBI lineage: Eukaryota > Metazoa > Chordata > Mammalia > Lagomorpha > Leporidae > Oryctolagus > Oryctolagus cuniculus. The sequence goes on along the minus strand of NC_091453.1, from coordinate 39,510,292 downwards.
AATTATCTCTAAAATTATTATAGCTTCATATTCATAGTACATTCAAGTTCTGCCAGCCTGTTTAATTCATGTTTTGTTTGATTCATGTAAGCCTTTAAAAACTTAGATTGTGGGACTGGCACTGTGACATAATAGCCTAAGTCTCTGCCTGCTGCATTGGCATCCCATATGGGCAGCAGTGCATGTCACGGATGCTCATCTTCTGATCTAGCTCTCTGTCTATGGCCTGGAAAATCAGTGGAAGATGGCCCAAGTGCTTGGGCCCCTGCACCCATGTGGAAGACCTGGAAAAAGCTCCTGGCTCCTGGCTTCAGATTGGTCTGGCTCTGGCCATTGAGGTAATTTGGGGAGTGAAACAGCATCTTTCTATCTGCCTCTCCCTCTTTGTCTGTAGTTCTACCTGTCAAATAAATAAATAAATATAATTTTTTTAAAAAAACCTTAGATTGTAACATTTTACATAAAACATGAACTTTGTGTTTTTCTTGAAATTTTGTCAACATAGAAAATGCATTTCTGTAAAGCAAAAAAAAAATGGCTCAAGCTGACAAAGAGCCACCTCCTTTATATCCATGTGCATCTTATTTGTCATGGGCCAGATCTCTCCATATTAGCTCCTGACCATAAGGCCATATGCCTATTGGCATTTTAAAAATATATTTATTTATTTGAAAGGCACAGTTACAGAGAGAGTGAAGCAAACCCACATATATACACACACAGGGCGGGGGAGGATGCTGGTTCACACCCCAAATGGCAGCAAGGGCCAGGGATGGTCCAGGCTGAAACCAGCCGGCCAAAACTCCATCCCATGTGGGTGGCAGGGGCAGAAGCACTTGGGTCATCCTCTCCTGCAGCCATGTTGGAAAATAGAGCTGCAAGGACTCAAATCAGAGCCCATATGGGATGGAGGCATCGTAGATGGTGGCATCATCCATCGCATCACAATACCTGCCCATGTATTGCCATTTTTATCCCACTTCATTTTCTTATATCTCTCTTGATTCATATACATATCTAAATATACAAATGCTAGTGCACACACAGAGACACACATGTAATCTGCTTGGTGCCTATATAAATTTGAGCTTACAACACTGAATTAACTTTGACAAGTAGACTACCATGTACATAATATAAATGTAAAAAAGATTTCAGAGAAAATTTGTATCATGAGCTATTGAAGGTATTTAAAACTCTTAAATCTCAAGCATCCAAAGTTCCATCGAAAATAGTCCATATGGAGCCGGCGCTGTGGCAAAGTGAGTAAAGACGCCACCTGCAGTGCTGGCATCCCATAGGAACGCTGGTTTGAGTCCTGGCTGCTCCACTTCCAATACAGCTCTCTGCTATGGCCTGGGAAAGCAGTGGAAGATGGCTCAAGTCCTTGGGCCCCTGAACCTGCAGGGGGACCTGGAAGAAACTCCTGGCTCCTGGCTTTGGATCAGCACAGCTCTGGCCATTGAGGCCAACTGGGGACTGAATCAATGGATGAAAGACTCTCTCTCTCTCTCTCTCTCTCTCTCTCTCTCTCTTTCTCTCTCTCTGTCTCTCCTTCTCTCTCTGTAACTATGACTTTCAAATAAATAAATAAATCTCTTTTTTATTCGACAGATAGAGTTGGACAGTGAGAGAGAGAGAGACAGAGAGAAAGGTCTTCCTTCCATTGGTTCACCCTCCAAACGGCCGCCACGGCTGGAGCTACGCTGATCCAAAGCCAGGAGCCAGGTGCTTCCTCCTGGTCTCCCATGCAAGTGCAGGGGCACAAGCATTTGGGCCATCCTCCACTGCCTTCCTGGACCATAGCAGAGAGTTGGACTGGAAGTGGAGCAACCGGGACTAGAATCTGACACCCATATGGGATGCCAGCGCCGCAGGCGGAGGATTAACCAAGTGAGCCACGGCGCCAGCCCCAAATAAATAAATCTTAAAAAAATAAGATAGTCCATAAAAATAATCCATTAAATGTTGTAACTTAAATAATTATATTTTTCTATATTCCTTATAATATTGTCTTTATTGGAAAATGCTACACTCTAGTTTCTGTATATATTTGAAGATGATGAACTACGTTTCTCTAAAAGAAGCAACTGATTAAAGCCATCATTTTCCCAGCCTGTCTTCCTGTTAATCCACATTAGTGATGGTTAAGTGTGCACAGCATGAAGAAAAGATGCTCTCTGGTTGCATATATTTCCAGAAAAAAATATTCCTGGACCTTTCTAGAACTCATTGAGCAAATACTAATGCCAAGAAAAAAGTGTTCTAAATATTAAAGATGAAATCATTACAGACAATATAAAAAGTAGGACTATAATATTTTTAGAGATTTGTGTTTCCAAGATGCATCATCCTCCAGAATGTTTTAAAAATTTTATCTTTTCATGTTACCAAAAATTCTTCCTTTCAGAAAACTCACTTCTTTTTGTTACTTCAGTATTTCCTTTCTATGAAATTGAAGATGATCATAGCATCAGAAATAAATTCAATTTAACTCTTTAATGATTTTTTCATTTTAATGTGGTTTTCTAAAGGAATTTATTAATACATTAGATTCTCAGAGTCACAGCAAATACATGATTGCTACAACAAAATTCTCATCAAGTCTCATGTTAATATGATATTAACATGAAAACACTTTTTGTATACTTCATAGGTAGAATTGGAAGGATATGACAACTTTTAAAAGCATTTACACAAAAATAAAAATGGGAATAGGAGAGGGAGGAGGAAGAAGGGTGGGAGTGTGGGTGGGAGAGAGGATAGGGTGAGAAGAATCACTATATTTCCACATGTGTATATATGAAATGCATTAAGTTTGCATACCTTAAACAAAATTTTTCTAGGTAAAAAAAATAATAAAAGGGTTTACAAGGGGCCAGTGCTGTGGCATAGTAGGTAAAGCTGTTGCCTGTGTCATCAGCATCCCATATGGGACCGGTTCATATTCTGTCTGCTTTGCTTCCAATCCAGCTCCCTGCTGATGGACTGGGAAAAGCAGAAGATGTCCCTAATGCTTGGGCCCCTGCACCCACATGGGGCATCTGGAAGAAGCTCCTGGATTCTGGCTTCAGCTTGGCCTAGCGCTGGCTATTGCAACCATATGTGGAGTGAACAATGGATGGAAGGTGTATCTCTCTCTCTCTCTCTCTCTCTCTGTGTGTGTGTGTGTGTGTCTATCTTTATCTATCTGTAATTCTTATTTTTAAACAAATAAATAGACACTAGTCATTGTAAGGTTTCCTGATATGATTGATTTTATTACAGATGATGGGGGTTAACTTCATTTAAATTTGAGACCACTCAGGTAGAGAGAGAAGGTGGGGGTAATTGCTCTGAACTATGAGTGAAATTCTTAAAGAAATCTTTTTCATTTGGAGATGGATGTATACTGTATGAGTTCATGTGTTTGTGTGTATGTCTGTATGTGTCTGCTTCTCTGTTATTCTGGTGAATGTTTCCTGGTCTGCTACTGTCTTTTTTATTGTAGGTTAACATCCGGTTATAATTTCTAATTCTTCTTTATTTAAACAGATTAGGCACTAAAACAAATTTCATGATTCTAGTCCTTAGAGAAACACAGATGATTTATGATATCAACTGATAAGATGCAGGCTGAAGAAGAGCAAGCCTTTCATCATATCACAATCTTCTGAGTATGATATTGGTGTTGGACCTGTTAGGTTTCCCTGCTAACTTTTGAGAGCCCTTAACAAGGGCTTTCTGGGTTTTCCAGCCCTCTTGGAGCACATAGGCCCATTCTAGGCTTCATGTCAGATCAGTAACATGAACAACAGTGACCTGACAGTTGCTCAGCATATAAGCATAGACTTCTCAGTCCATCAAGTCAGACGTAGTACTTCTCCAAGCATGGGTTGCCCTCATATCTAGACCTCAGTTCCACAACAGTACAAGATGCAAGGCTTCCTCATTCTCCTGGGTAAATCTATGTTTCTTCTTCAGTGGAGATTCCTAACATGGAATGGGCTTTAAGGAACAAATCTCAAGAAACTGAAAATGTATTTAGTATACATATACATTTTGCCAGGTAGAGGATCAATGAATTTTATCAGACTATCTCAGAGAGTGTTGACTTAAAAGTATTGATAATCTCACATTTCAGGAAAAAGCAAGGTAAGGAGGTACATCAGTAGTAATGAAGTGGAGTTTGAGGAAGAAACTTTACATTCTTGAAGAAAGACTCTTCTGTATTAACCAGAACTTGTAAAATGAAGTGAAAACTTGTCCTCAAGTACTTTAATCCCTTTTTACTTTACAAGTGTTTTCATTAGCATTGTTTGAAGACCTATGACATGCCAGGTCATATGATAAGCACTTGGGGAGACAGGGATGAAAAATTCACAATCTCTGTCATTGAGAAGCTCAAGTTCTGGTGAAAAAGTATAAACAACTTGGAAAGCAAAACACTACAGACATATAGAAGGTACTATGAAAATTCCCATAAAAGCACAGGTGCAACAAATCTGTGAGAGCTATGAGTCTTTTTTTTCAGATTGTCATATGAAGAAATGAGACTTCAGGAGGTTTATTTACTTGCCCTTAACTTCTCAGTGACATAGCCAAGCAGAGAAGTGGAACCAGGATATCTGACTACATGTATAGTTTGTTCTTTTTCTGATACTGCAGCTTGCATATGTAGAAAATTTGCTATTTGGAATTGGATTAAGATGGATTAAGTAGAGGGAGTTTACTGCTCTAGTCTAGGAGAAGATAGTTTTAAAAAAGTGGAGAGAGTATAGTATTAGGGAAGAGTTAGGGAGAAAATGGCAGAGTAAATTCAATGCAAATTGAAGGGAAATGGCAGATGTACATGGAGGTTGTGGACATGCACAAATTAGGACCCCAGCAGCTGAGAGCCTCCCCACCAGCTTTGGAGAGTGAGGTGAGACCAGACTGCAGCAGCCCAAGCCACTGGCAATAAAGCTCCAGGAAAAGCTTGGAGGGAATCTCCCTTAGAGCCCTGTAGTGAATAGTGTACCTACCAAATGAGAGGAGAAAAAAAGAAGGGGGGACACGTTTCTCTCTCCTCAATAATCCTGCAATGGTGACCTGTAACAAGCTGATAGAGAGCGGGCGCCATTTTGGTCATACATAACATCTGGACCAGCTCATGTCCATGCTCAGCAACCAGCAAAGCAGAGACTCCTGAGTCTGGCAGGGAGAACTGACAGTGGGTGGTGCTTGTGACTGTTGGGAGGCTTGTGTGCTGGGACTGTGAAAACACTGAGATTGCATGGGAAGGCTCAGGGTGTGGCTGGGAATTTGGGCAGTCATTGTGGGAGGCTCCACACACTCATTCTCTGATGAGGGACATTCCTGGGGAATCCGCGTACAATGAGCACTGCACAGATCCTTTATGTAGTCCTTGTGGAAATATAGATGAATATTACACCCACTGGGGCTAGCACCCAGGCACTGTTTTCCTTTGAGGAGAGGAAGTGAGCTGAGTCTATGCCAACAGAGCAGAACAAACCTCGACTCTGACAAAACAAAAAAAAAAGAGAGAGAGAGATTTACCATGCCCAATCTGGGTATCATCTTAATACTCCCTTCACACTGGAGCACTGAACAGAGCCACACCCACTACAGACCTATAGGTAGTCATTCAAAGCAGACACTCCACTAATCCACACAGACATAATCCAAGGATAAAAGCTGCCACAGCAAAAAAAAAAAAAAAAAAAAAAAAAAAATCAACGAATATCTCCATAAATGCCAAATAATAAACACACCAATAATTCAAGAAACAAGAATAAGGAGCTTAACATGACATCCCCAAAAGAATACAACACTTCAATACTAGATTGTGAGGATGAAAAGATGGAAAAAATTCCAGAAATGGAATTCAAAAATTGATAGCAGCATTACTTGGAAGTAATCAGAAGCAAATGCAAGAACTAATGAAATCTGTACATGACATGAAAGAAAATTTCTCCCATGAAATTGAGATCTTAAAGAGAAAGCAAAATGAAATCTTGGAAATAAAGAACTCAATAGAACAAATAAAAATGCAGTGGAAAACATTAATAACAGAATCAGTGAAGCAGAAGAAAGAATATCCGAATTAGAAGACAAATCACAGGAATTTATACAGTCAGCCAAAAATCAAGAAGAAATTAGAGGAGGAGCCAAGATCGCAGAATAGGGAGGGAGCTTACTGATTGTCCAGGAGAAGACATATTAATAAAAGTAAAGATAGTGTAGTCTTGGAGAAGAATAAGGGAAAAAACGGAAGAGGAAACTTCAGTAATTAGAGGGACTTGGTGGAACTATGTAGAGGGCACGGGCGCCCACGGCTCGGGACCTCAGCTGCCAAGAGGCTCTGCACCAGCACTGGAGGGAGAGGTAAGACAAAAAACCACAGTAGCCCGAGACACTGATGGAGAGGTGGCAGGAAGAACCTAGAGGGAATGAGGCTTGAGTCCCTGTGGGGGAAAGTACACCAGCCTAACTAGAGGAGAGAAAAAAGTGAAGGGAACGGTACGGACAAGATTCTCTCTCTCCACTCACCTTACAAAGGCAAGCAAGACAATAGAGCAGACGCCATTTTGGACATACATACCAGCTGCGCCAGCTCGAGGCTGCATCTACCCTTAGCCAAGAAGAGAAACCTGACTGTGGTGGGAAGTAATAACAGGAGACTGAGACCTAGTGAATGTGTGGAGCTTATGAACCGGACTGTGAAAAAAAAAAAAAAAACCTGAAGGTGTGTGGGAGAACTCATGGTGTAGCTGAGACGTAATTAGTCTTGGTGGGAGATGTCACAAACTCCGGTGACCTTGGCTACATGGTGAAAGACTTGGCAGGGAAATCTGAGCTTACACTGAGGATTGCACAGCTCCTTTGTGTGGTCCTTGGGACAGAGCAGACAAATATTATACCCACTGGGGCTAGCGCTCAGGCACTGATGGACATTGAGGAGAAGAGCTCAGCTGAGTGAAATTACTTCCCTTCTGAATAAGAGAGAGAGAGAGAGAGAGAGAGATTTATCATGCCAAACCTGGATGTGTCACCTTTGGCACACCCTTAACCCTGAAGAACTGAAGAGAGCTCTCTGGCCACAACCTCCACAGCCCTCTAGAGATTCACCAAAAGCAGACAGTCCACTTAATCTGGAGTCATAGTATAACGAGAAAAGCCACCACAGCAAGAAAAAAAAAAGAAAGAAAGAAACCAAAGAATATCTCCACAATGCCAAACAACAAACACAGAAACCAAGGAAACAAGGACAAGGAAGACATGATGACGCCCTGAAATGAACATAACACTCCAATACAAGATTATGAAGATGATGAGATAGAAGAAATGCAAGATATGGATTTCAAAAAACTTATGATAACATTTAGAAGTTTTCAAAAACAAAAGCATGAACAACATAAATTCATACAGGACAGGACAGAAAATCTCTCTCGTGAAAATGAAATCTTAAGGAGGAATCAAAACGAAATGAAGAATCTAGTAGAACATGAAATTGTGATAGTGAAGAGAAATCAAAATGAAATGAAGAATTTAATAGAACAAATGAAAAACACATTTGAGAGCCTTAAAATCATAATCAGTGAGGGAGAAGAGAGAATATTGGACTTAGAAGACAGAGAACAGGAAAGTACACAGTCAAACCAAAGAAAAGAAGAGAAAATTAGAAATCTAAAAAAATATTGTTGGGAATCTATTAAAAAACTCAACATTCAGGTTCTAGGAGTTCCTAAAGGCATGGAGAGAGAGAAAGGATTAGAAGGCCTTTTTAGTGAGATACTAGCAGAGAAATTACCAGGTTTGGAGAAGGAAAGAGACATACAAGTACATGAAGCACATAGAACCCCCAATAACCATGACCAAAAGAGATCCACACCTGGACACATTGTAATCAAACTCACCATAGTGAAATATAAAGAAAGGATTCTAAAATGTGCAAGAGAGAAACGTCAGATTACTCTCAGAGGATCTCCAATTAGACTCACAGCAGACTTCTCATCAGAAACCCTACAGGCTAGGAGGGAATGGCGAGAGATACAGCCCAAGTACTAAGAGAAAAAACACTGCCAGCGCAGAATATTATATCCTGCAAAGTTCTCATTTGTGAATGAAGGTGAAATAAAGACCTTTTTTTTTTGACAGGCAGAGTTAGACAGTGAGGAAGAGAGACACAGAGAAAGGAATTCCTTCCGTTGATTCACCCCAACAGCCGCTACGGCCGCTACGGCCAGTGCGCAGCGCCGATCCGAAGCCAGGAACCAGGTGCTTCCTCCTGGTCTCCCATGCGGGTACAGGGCCTAAGCACTTGGGCCATCCTCCACTGCGTTCCCAGCCACAGTAGAGAGCTTGTCTGAAAGAGGAGCAACCAGGACAAAATCAGGTGCCACAACCGGGACTAGAACCCGAGATACTGGTGCCACATGTGGAGGATTAGCCAAGTGAGCCGTGGTGCTGGCTGAAATAAAGACCTTCCATTGCAAACAAAAATTGAAAGAATTTGTCACCACTCATTCTGCCCTGCAAAAGATGCTTAAAGATGTGTTACACACAGAAACACAAAAAAATTGCCATCAATACGAAAGAAGGTAAAGGAAAAAAAAATATCTCAGGAAAAGATCACAGGAAGTTGAAAGCATATATTAGAAATATCTTTGGAAAATTGCCAGGGCAAAGTCACTAATCAATATTCACATTGAATGTAAATGGCCTCAACTGTCCAGTTAAAAGGTACAAACTGGCTGAATGGATAAAAAAAAAATCTATTTGCTGCTTACAAGAAACACATCTTTCCAACAAAGATGCATGCAGACTGTAAGTGAAAGGTTGGAGAAAGATATTCCATGCCAACAGAAACCAAATAAGAGCTGGAGTAGCCATCTTAATATCAGACAAAATAAACCTTAACACAAAAACTGCTAAGAGAGACAAAGAGGGGCACTATAAAATTATTAAGGGATCAACTCAACAGGAAGATGTAACAATTATAAATATATATATATATATATATATGCACCTAATTACAGGGCACCGGTTTATTTAAAAGATATGTTAAGGAAATTAAAGGGAGACTTAGACTCCAATACAATGGTATTGGGGGACTTCAAGACTCCACTTTCAGCAATAGACAGATCAACTAGACAGAAGATCAACAAGGAAACAGCAGATTTAATCGACACCATAGCCCAAATGGATCTAACAGATTTCTACACAATTTTTCCTCCTACACTTGAAGAATTCACATTATTCTCAGCAGTGCTATGGAACATTCCTAACTACAATCAAAGCAATTTATGAAAAACCCAAGCCAGCATCCTATTGAATGGGGAAAAGTTGGAAGCATTTCCACTGAGATCTGGTACCACACAGGGATGCCTACTCTCACCATTGCTATTCAATATAATACTGGAAGTTTTAGCGAGAGCCATTAGGTAAGAAAAAGAAATTAAAGGGATACAAATTGGGAAGGAAGAACTCAAACTATCCCTCTTTGCAGATGATGTGATTCTTTATTTAGGGGATCCAAAGAACTCTACTAAGAGACTATTGGAACTCATAGAAGAGTTTGGCAAAGTAGCAGGATATAAAATCAGTGCTCAAAAATCAACAGCCTTTGTATACACAGACAATGCCATGGCTGAGGAAGAACTTCTAAGATCAATCCCATTCACAATAGCTACAAAAACAATCAAATACCTTGAAATAAACTTAATTAAGGATGTTAAAGATCTCTACGCTGAGAATTACAAAATCTAAACAAAAGAAAAGGAATAGAGTACCAAGAAATGGAAAAAACTTCCATGCTCATGGATTGGAAGGATCAATATCATCAAAATGCCCATTCTCCCAAAAGCAATTTATAGATTCAATGTGATACCAATCAAAATACCAAAGACATTCTTCTCAAATCTAGAAAAAAAATGATGCTGAAGTTCATATGGAGACACAGGAGACCTCGAATAGCTAAAGCAATCTTGTACAATAAAAACAGAGCCGGAGGCATCACAATACCAGATTTCAGGACATACTACAGGGCAGTTGTAATCAAAACAGCATGGTACTGGTACAGAAACAGATAGATAGACGAATGGAACAGAATTGAAACACCAGAAATCAATCCAAACATCTACAGCCAACATATTTGATCAAGGATCTATAACCAATTCCTGGGGCAAGGACAGTCTATTCAATAAATGGTAATGGGAAAATTGGATTTCCACATGGAGAAGCATGAAGCAAGACCCCTACCTCACACCTTACACAAAAATCCACTCAACATGGATTAATGATTTAAATCTATGACCTGACACCACCAAATTATTAGAGAATATCAGAAAAAGCATACAAGATATTGGCACAGGCAAACACTTCTTGAAAAAGACCCTGGATGCACAGGCAGCCAAAATTAACTATTGGGATTGCATCAAATTGAGAAGTTTCTGTACTGCAAAAGAAACAGTCAGGAGAGTGAAGAGACAACCGACAGAATGGGAAAAAATATTTGCAAACTATGCAACAGATAAAGGGTTAATAACCAGAATCTACAAAGAGATCAAGAAACTCCACAACAACAAAACAAACAACCCACTTAAGAGATGGGCCAAGGACCTCAATAGACATTTTTCAAAAGAGGAAATCCAAATGGCCAACAGACACATGAAAAAATGTTCAAGATCACTAGCAATCAGGGAAATGCAAATCAAAACCACCAATGAGGTTTCACCTCACCCCGGTTAGAATGGCTCACATTCAGAAATCTACCAACAATAGATGCTGGCGAGGATGTGGGGAAAAAGGGACACTAACCCACTGTTGGTGGGAATGCAAACTGGTCAAGCCACTATGGAAGTCAGTCTGGAGATTCCTCAGAAACCTGAATATAACCCTACCATTCAACCCAGCGATACCACTCCTTGGAATTTACCCAGAGGAAATTAAATTGATAAATGAAAGAGCTGTCTGCACCATAATGTTTATTGCAGCTCAATTCACAATAGCTAAGACCTGGAATCAACCTAAATGCCCATCAACAGTAGACTGGATAAAGAAATTATGGGACACGTACTCTATAGAATACTATACAGCAGTCAAAAACAATGAAATCTGTAACAAAATAGAGGAATCTGGAAAATATCATGCTAAGTGAAATAAGCCAGTCCCAAAGGGACAAATATCATATGTTCTCCCTGATCAGCGACAACTGAGCACCAAAAGGGAAACTTGTTGAAGTGAAATGGACACTATGAGAAACAGTGACTTGATCAGCTCTTGTCCTGACTGTTGATGTACAATGTAATACTTTATCCATTTTAGTATTTTCTCTTTGTTTTATTCTAGTACTATTGGTTGAAATCTGTGCTTAACACACAATTATTCTTAGGTGTTTAAATTTTAACTGAAAATTGATCCATGTTAAATATAAGAGTAGGAATAAGAGAGGGAGGAGATGTACAATTTGGGACATGCTCAATCGGATTTGCCCCAAATGGTGGAGTTAGAAAAGTGCCAGGGGGTCCCAGTACAATCCCATCAAGGTGGCATGTACCAATGCCATCTCACTAGTCCAAGTGATCAATTTCAGTTCACAGTCGATCACACTGCTAGGTCTAAGAGTCAAAGGGATCACACAAACAAGTCTAGTGTCTGCTAATACTAACTGATAGAATCAAAAAGGGAGAGAACGATCCATCATGGGAAGCGGGATACACAGTAGACTCATAGAATGGCAGATGTCCTAAATAGCACTCTGGCCTCAGAATCAGCCCGTAAGGCATTCGGATCTGGCTAAAGAGCCCATGAGAGTATTTTAGGCATGGAAAGCCAAGACACACTGGAAAAAAAAAAAAAAGGAAGACCTAAATAGAATATCTGTGTGAGTGAGATCCCAGTGGAAAAAACGGGGCCATCAAAGAAGGAGGTACCTTTCTCTGAAGGAAGGAGAGAACTTCCACTTTGACTATTATGACCCTGTCGGAGTAAGATCGAAGTCGGCAAACTCAAAAGGCTTCCATAGCCTTGGCAACTCATGACTAGAGCCTAGGGAGATTACTGATGCCATAAACAAGAGTGTCAATTTGTTAAGTCAACAACAGGAGTCACTGTGTACTTACTTCTCATGTGGGATCTGTCCTTAGTGTGTTGTCCAATGTGAAGTAATGCTGTAACTAATACTGAAACGGTATTTTATACTTTGTGTTTCTGTGTGGGTACAAACTGATGAAATCTTTACTTAACATATACTGAATTGATCTTCTGTATATAAAGATAATTGAAAATGAATCTTGATGTGAATGGAATGGGAGAGGGAGCGGGAGATGGGAGGGGTGTGAGCGGGAGGGAAATTATGGGGTGGAAGCCATTGTAATCCATTAACTGTACTTTGAAAATTTATATTTACTAAATAAAAAAAGAAAAATTCAGAGAAAAAAAGAAAATGTGGTGTATATGGTTATATATATGTATGTATATATGTACATATACATACATACATACATATGTATATATATACAGTCTATATATACAGTTATGAGATACATATATAATATATATAATATATATTATATAAAGACTATATATACAGTCTCTATATATGAGATATATATAATATATATTATAATATATGTATTATATATAGACTATATATACAGTCTATATATATATATATACAGTCTATGGAATACTCTGAAATGAAAAAGAATGAAATCTCAGTATGTGGAAACCATTATGTTTAGTGAAATAAGCCAGTCTCAAAAAGACAAACATCATATATTTTCTGTGATATGTGGCAGCTATTATACAATATAAAAATGTATAGAAATACAAGGAACATTTTCTGATATAATTTTTATTTTTAGCCCTTGTTTATACTCCTTTGGAACTGTGGTCTTCCTACATTTTAGGGTTGAATATTAACGTAAGTGGTGAATTAAGCCTTTAAATATAGAGTGAATTAAAATTATGTTTTAATATTAAAATCAGTTTGCAAAAATTGATACACAGAAGAGAGGGGAGTCAGGGAGGGGGATTTGGGGATTTGGAGGGAGGGAAGAAAGTATGATTGTCTTCCTGGAACTGTTTGTATGGAATGCATGAAATCTGTTCTCTTTATATTAATAAGTAATACAAATACAAAAAAGGAAAACAAATTGGAACAAATCTTAAAGGAAAAAGGGAATACTACTCAACCATTGAAATTGCACTTAGATCAACTGGATTTAACAGACATCTACAAAAAACACACATTCTTCTCAACACTGCATGGAACTTGCTCTAGGGTAGATTACATGGTAGGTCACAAATAAGTCTCAACAGAGTCAAAGAGAAGAAAGCAGATTTTAAGAACATATAACCTGATTCTTATATAAAATTTTATCCTTTAATGTGATAAAAAAAAAAACAATAATGATACGGCAGAATAATAGTGTTTGTGTAGAGTTCTAGTACCTGAAATTTTTCCTCATTTTATATTTCTAACCACATTTTTGTTATTGTATAACTTTTAAAATTAAAAACAACTTTCAAAGTCTTATTGTTAACCAATATTTAGAATATTATTAATTAATTAAACACAAAATTGTGAGGAAAGGAACAATAAAACTCAGAGCACAAGTAAATGACAGATATTAAAAAAACAATAGAAAATTAATGAAATGAAGAAGTGTTCCCTTAAAATGATAAACAAAATTGATAAATCCTTAGCTAGACTAGTAATAAAAAACAGAAGACTCAAATACATATAATTAGAGGTGAAAAAGGAGACTTTACAACTGGCACCACAGATACACAATGAATTTTTAGAGATAAGTAAGTATAATTACACAATGACAAATTTGATAACATACAAATTTGATAACATACAAAGGAGGATTAAATAACACTAATTCTTCTTAAATTGTTCCAAAAAATAGAAGAGGAGGGAATTCCTCCAAACTTATGCAACAAGATATCAAAATTAGAGGGAAATACCACAAAAAGGTAGTCATAGGCCAATATCGTTGATTAACATAAGTGCAAAAATCCTAAACAAAATAATAGCAAATTAAATCAGTTAGCATATTAAAATGATTTCACCATTTCAAAGTGGGATTTGTCCCAGGGAAGCAGTGACAGTTCAACATATTCAAATCAACAAACATGATATATTATATTAGCAGAATGAAGGATAAAAATCATATGATCACCTCAAAAAATACATAAAAGGCATTTGATAAAATTCAACATCTTTTCTTTATTATAAAATCTCTGAACAAATTTGCTACAGAAGTATTATACCTCAATATAACAAAGTCCATATGTAACTAGCACACAACCAACATCATTTGAATTTGGAAAGCTTTCTCTCTCTATGATCTGCAATAAGAAAAGATACTTTCACCACTTTTATTCAACATTATACTGGACGTCCTAGATAGCACTATTAGCTCAGAGAAATAGGGGATATCCAAATTTAATCATGGAAATCCTTATACTAAAAATATTGGAAAACCAAGAAATAATGAATAAATTTCTAGATAGATATAACTTATCAAAATTGAGTCATTTAGACAGAAAACCTGAAGAGACCAACCATGAGTGTAGGGATTGAATCAGTAATAAAGAATCTCCTGACAAAGAAAATCTGGGATCAGATGACTTCACTGCTGAATTCCACCATACTTTAAAGAAAATCTAATATGAACTGTTTTCAAAATATCCTTCTGAACACATTATATGAAGGCAGCATTACCTTAACTTTAAAAAGAGAGACAAAAAAACAACAAAAATTTATATATCAATATCCCTGATGAACATAAATGCAGAACTTCTAACCTAAATACCAGCAAATCTAATCCAACAACACATCAAAAAGATCACTCGCTCTGACAATGTGTGATTTCTCCCAAGGATGCAGGGATGGTTCAGCATATGTAAATCAATAAACATAATACATCACATCAACTGAATGAGGGTAAAAACCAAACACTCATATCAATAGATTCAGAAAAAGCATTTGATAAAATACAACATGTACTCATGATGAATCCCTGAATAAACTAGGTACAGAATGCATATATCTCCAAACTCTTTTAATTAACAAAAATAAAATCTTGCCTAAGTTACTCCTATTTGTGTGTTTTCTGTTATCTGTAGCTAAACTTAATCCTAAACAATATGATACTATACTGTATTCCATTAGATTGCTGCATCAGATGTACTTCTTGAATCAACTCTTAGGAATTTGAAATGCTCCTATTATTTGCAATTATTTTAGTGCAGCACTAATCATATATTTTAAAAAACAATCCCCTACTGATTTGGCAATTTTCTATAACCCTTGTGTATACCCCTATAGAACAGTGGTCTATCTACCACTTATTCTACAAGTAAGTTCTTTAGATCTAGTTCTTCAGAGGAATATTAAGCCCATGATTAAACAGTAAATTGAAAGTATGTTATTGAAAAAAAAACTGATAGAAACAGAAAGAAAGGAAGGAAGAGGGAGGAAGGAAAGTATAGTTGTATTCTTGGAATCATATCTTTGAAATTTAAGAGATTTGTTCTCTGTATATTAATTTAAAAAGTAAAGTGGAAAAAAACTTATTTTTCTCATCAAGCTGGATTCATATCATCCTTTTATATACATTGAAATAATATAAGATTAACTGTTCTTGAAATAGCTGGAAAAATCATCAGGATCTATTTGTAACATAAAAAGATAAGGAGTTTCTTAGCAATTTACCTATAATCTTTCATTGTTAATACTTATTTAAATTCTCAAAACACATTGTCCAATATAGTAGCCACTAGTCATACACAGGTATACACATTTAAATTTAATGAAATTTAAAAAATAAAAAATTCAATTGTTTAATTTTGCTGGCCAAATGTTTAACAGTCACTTGTGCTGAGTGGTTACTATATTGAATAGCACAGATATCAAACATTCATTATTACAGGAAATTGCATTGGACAGCGGTGACTTAAAGAAAGTTTGGGGGCGGAGCCAAGATGGCGGAATAGTAAGGGCACGCACCGATAGTCCGGGAAAATTTAGTTTAATAAAAGGGGAGTTACGGTAGCCTCAGAAAAAAGAACCAGGATAATATTGCAGAGGAAACCCTTCTGGATTGAGTGGTAGTGAATCGGAGGACCTACTGGGAGAACAAGGTCGCCCACCGCGCAGAAGCCGAGCCACGGGACCGAGCCACAGAAGCCGAGCCGCGGGACCAAGCTGCGCAAGCCGAGCCGCGGGACCGAGCCGCTGGAACGCGAGAGGAAACCCTTCTGGATTGAGTGGTCGTGAATCGGAGGACCTACTGGGAGAACAAGGTCGCCCACCGTGCGGAAGCCGAGCCGCGGGACCGAGCCGCGGAAGCCGAGCCGCGGGACCGAGCTGCGCAAGCCGAGCCGTGGGACCGAGCCGCTGGAACGCGAGGTGAGCCGAACCTCAATAGCCCGAGACACCAGCAGGCAAGCGGAGAGAGGAGACTAGAGGGAACGACCCCGGGGGGGGGGGGACTTCACCAGGCTAACTGGAAGAGAGAGAGAGGTGACTGGTACGGACACGGGTTGCTCTCTCTCCGCTCACCTCTCAAGGGCGAGCAAGACAAAGAGCAGGCGCCATCTTGGACATACGTCATAAGCAGAGCGACCTCAGGTCTGCACCAGCCCTGGGCCTAGCAGAAAAACCTGACTCTGGGCGGGGCAAATTAACAGGAGATTAGGACCTAGTAAATTTGTGGTGCTACTGAACTGAGACTGTGAAAAAAGAGACGGTGGGGGAGAGAACTCACGGAATTCACGTGAGCACTCTCCAGAGACGCTACAATTCCGTAACTTTGGCAACCCAGTGGGAGACTGAAGGAGAATTTGAGCCCACTCTGAGGGCCGAACAGATTCCCTGTGTGGTCCTTGGGAAAGAGCTTCTGATCTCTGGTTCCTGTGGGTATATCATTTGCCTGCTAACTACCTCCAACTTCGTTCAGCTGTGCAGAATAACTTCCCTTTTGAATCAAAAAAAAAAAAAAAGAAAGAGAGAGAGAGAGAGAGGTTTACCACGCCTAACCTGGGAGTGTCACCTTTGGCACACCAAACAGAGCTCTCAGGCCACACCCATCTCAAGCCCTAAGGCTCCATCAAAAACAGATAGTCCACTTAATCTAGAGCCATAGTATAACAAGAAAAAGCACCACAGTGAAGAAACCAAATATCTCCAATATGCCAAATAACAAACGCAAAAACCAAGGTAATAAAAACAAGGAAGTCACCATGAAGCCCTCAAATGAAAAAGACACCCCAATTCAAGATTATGAAGATGATGACATAGAAGAAATGCAAGAAGCAGATCTCAAAAAATTGATAAGAACATTAAGAAGTTCTCAAAAACAAATTCTTGAACTACAGAAATCCTTAATGGACAAGATAGAAAATCTCTCTCGTGAAAATGAAATATTAAGGAGGAATCAAAATGAAACGAAACAACTAGTACAACAGGAAACTGGGATAGTGACTGAAGTGAAGAATTCAATAGATCAAATGAAAAACACAATAGAGAGCCTTACAAACAGAATGGGTGAAGCAGAAGAGAGAATATCGGACTTAGAAGACAGAGAACAGGAAAGGATACAGTCAGACCAAAGAAAAGAAGAGGAAATTAGGAATCTAAAACATATTGTCGGGAATCTTCAGGATACTATTAAAAAACCCAACATTCGGGTTCTAGGAGTTCCTGAAGGCATGGAGAGGGAGAAAGGATTAGAAGGCCTTTTTAGTGAGATATTAGCAGAAAATTTCCCAGGTTTGGAGAAGGACAGAGAAATCCTAGTACAGGAAGCTCACAGAACCCCTAATAAACACGACCAAAAGAGATCCTCACCACGACACGTTGTAATTAAACTCTCCACAGTGAAACATAAAGAAAAGATCCTAAAATGTGCAAGAGAGAAACGTCAGATTACTCTCAGAGGATCTCCAATCAGACTCACAGCTGACTTCTCATCAGAAACTCTACAAGCTAGGAGGGAATGGCGAGATATAGCCCAGGTACTAAGAGAGAACAACTGCCAGCCCAGAATATTATATCCTGAAAAGCTATCATTTGTGAATGAAGGTGAAATAAAGACTTTTCATAGCAAACAGAAATTGAAAGAATTTGTTGCCACTTGTCCAGCCCTGCAAAAGATGCTTAAAGATGTGTTACACACAGAAACACAGAAACACGGTCATCAATATGAAAGAAGGTAAAGGAAGGAAACCAAGGAAGGAAAGCTCACAGCAAAAGATCACAGGGAATTCAAAGCATATATTAGAACTTATCTTTGGCAAATGGCAGGGCAAAGTTACCACTTATCATTAGTCACATTGAACGTGAATGGCCTGAACTGTCCAGTTAAAAGACACCGATTGGCTGATTGGGTTACGGAACAAAACCCATCTATTTGCTGCTTACAAGAAACTCATCTTTCCAACAAAGATCCATACAGACTGAAAGTGAAAGGCTGGAAAAAGATATACCATGCCAACAGAAATGAAAAAAGAGCAGGCGTAGCCATCTTAATTTCAGACAACATAAACTTTGCCACAAAAACCGTTAAGAGAGACAAAGAGGGACAATACATAATGATTAAGGGATCAATTCAACAGGAAGATATAACAATTATCAATGTATATGCACCTAACTACAGGGCACCGGTTTATCTAAAAGACTTGTTAACGGACTTAAAGGGAGACTTAGACCCCAATACAATAGTACTGGGGGACTTCAATACTCCACTCTCAGAAATAGACAGATCAATAGGACAGAAGATCAACAAGGATACAGTAGATTTAAACGACACTATAGCCCAAATGGATCTAACAGATATATACAGAACTTTCAATCCTACAGCTAAAGACTTTACATTCTTCTCAGCAGTACATGGAACCTTCTCTAGGATTGACCACATACTAGGCCATAAAGCGAGTCTCAGCAAATTCAAAAGAATTAGAATCATACCATGCAGCTTCTCAGACCATAAAGGAATGAAGTTGGAAATTAGCAACTCAGGAATCCCTAGAGCATATGCAAACACATGGAGATTGAACAACATGCTCCTGAATGAACAATGGGTCATAGAAGAAATCAAAAGAGAAATCAAAAACTTTCTGGAAGTAAATGAGGATAACAGCACAACATACCAAAACTTATGGGACACAGCAAAAGCAGTGTTAAGAGGAAAGTTTATATCAATAGGTGCCTACATCAAGAAATTGGAAAGGCACCAAATAGATGAGCTTTCAATTCACCTCAAGGATCTAGAAAACCTACAGCAAACCAAACCCAAATCTAGTAGGAGAAGAGAAATAATTAAAATCAGAGAAGAAATCAACAGGATTGAATCAAGAAAAACATTACAAAAAATCAGCCAAACGAGGAGCTGGTTTTTTGAAAAAAATAAACAAAATTGACACACCATTGGACCAACTAACTAAAAAAGGAAGAGAAAAGACCCAAATCAATAAAATCAGAGATGAAAAAGGAAATGTAACAACAGACACCACAGAAATAAAAAGAATCATCAGAAATTACTACAAGGACTTGTATGCCAGCAAACAGGGAAACCTATCAGAAATGGATAGATTCCTGGACACATGCAACCTACCTAAATTGAACCAGGAAGACATCGAAAACCTAAACAGACCCATAACTGAGACAGAAATTGAAACAGTAATAAAGGCCCTCCCAACAAAGAAAAGCCCAGGACCAGATGGATTCACTGCTGAATTCTACCAGACATTTAAAGAAGAACTAACTCCAATTCTTCTCAAACTATTCAGAACAATCGAAGAAGAGGGAATCCTCCCAAATTCTTTCTATGAAGCCAGCATCACCTTAATTCCTAAGCCGGAAAAAGATGCAGCACTGAAAGAGAATTACAGACCAATATCCCTGATGAACATAGATGCAAAAATCCTCAATAAAATTCTCGCCAATAGAATGCAACAACACATCAGAAAGATCATCCACCCAGACCAAGTGGGATTTATCCCTGGTATGCAGGGATGGTTTAATGTGCGCAAGACAATCAATGTGATACACCACATTAACAGACTGCAGAAGAAAAACCATATGATTATCTCAATAGATGCCGAGAAAGCATGTGATAAAATACAACACCCGTTCATGATGAAAACTCTAAGCAAACTGGGTTTGGAAGGAACATTCCTCAATACAATCAAAGCAATCTATGAAAAACCCACAGCCAACATCCTATTGAATGGGGAAAAGTTGGAAGCATTTCCACTGAGATCTGGTACCAGACAGGGATGTCCACTCTCACCACTGCTATTCAATATAGTTCTGGAGGTTCTAGCCAGAGCTATTAGGCAAGAAAAAGAAATTAAAGGGATACAAATTGGGAAGGAAGAACTCAAACTATCCCTCTTTGCAGATGACATGATTCTTTATTTAGGGGACCCAAAGAACTCTACTAAGAGACTATTGGAACTCATAGAAGAGTTTGGCAAAGTAGCAGGGTATAAAATCAATGCACAAAAATCAACAGCCTTTGTATACACAGACAATGCCATGGCTGAGGAAGAACTTCTAAGATCCATCCCATTCACAATAGCTACAAAAACAATCAAATACCTTGGAATAAACTTAACCAAGGACGTTAAAGATCTCTACGATGAAAATTACAAAACCTTAAAGAAAGAAATAGAAGAGGATACCAAGAAATGGAAAAATCTGACATGCTCATGGATTGGAAGAATCAATATCATCAAAATGTCCATTCTCCCAAAAGCAATTTATAAATTCAATGCAATACCAATCAAGATACCGAAGACCTTCTTCTCAGATCTGGAAAAATTGGTGCTGAAATTTATATGGAGGCACAAGAGACCTCGAATAGCTAAAGCAATCTTGTACAACAAAAACAAAGCCAGAGGCATCACAATACCAGATTTCAGGACATACTACAGGGCAGTTGTAATCAAAACAGCATGGTACTGGTACAGAAACAGATGGATAGACCAATGGAACAGTATTGAAACACCAGAAATCAACCCAAACATCTACAGCCAACTTATATTTGATCAAGGATCTAAAACTAATTCCTGGAGCAAGGACAGTCTATTCAATAAATGGTGCTGGGAAAACTGGATTTCCACATGCAGAATCCTGAAGCAAGACCCCTACCTTACGCCTTACACAAAAATCCACTCAACATGGATTAAAGACCTAAATCTACGACCTGACACCATCAAGTTACTAGAGAACATTGGAGAAACCCTTCAAGATATTGGCACAGGCAAAGAGTTTCTGGAAAAGACCCGGGAGGCACAGGCAGTCAAAGCCAAAATTAACTATTGGGATTGCATCAAATTGAGAAGTTTCTGTACTGCAAAAGAAACAGTCAGGAGAGTGAAGAGACAACTGACAGAATGGGAAAAAATATTTGCAAACTATGCAACAGATAAAGGGTTAATAACCAGAATCTACAAAGAGATCAAGAAACTCCACAACAACAAAACAAACAACCCACTTAAGAGATGGGCCAAGGACCTCAATAGACATTTTTCAAAAGAGGAAATCCAAATGGCCAACAGACACATGAAAAAATGTTCAAGATCACTAGCAATCAGGGAAATGCAAATCAAAACCACCAATGAGGTTTCACCTCACCCCGGTTAGAATGGCTCACATTCAGAAATCTACCAACAATAGATGCTGGCGAGGATGTGGGGAAAAAGGGACACTAACCCACTGTTGGTGGGAATGCAAACTGGTCAAGCCACTATGGAAGTCAGTCTGGAGATTCCTCAGAAACCTGAAGATAACCCTACCGTTCGACCCAGCCATCCCACTCCTTGGGATTTACCCAAAGGAATTTAAATTGGCAAACAAAAAAGCGGTCTGCAGCCTAATGTTTATTGCAGCTCAATTCACAATAGCTAAGACCTGGAACCGACCTAAATGCCCATCAACGGTAGATTGGATAAAGAAATTATGGGATATGTACTCTTTAGAATACTATACTGCAGTAAGAAACAACGAAATCCAGTCATTTGCAACAAAATGGAGGAATCTGGAACACATCATGCTGAGTGAAATAAGCCAGTCCTAAAGGGACAAATACCATATGTTCTCCCTGATCGGTGACAACTGACTGAACACCAAAAAGGAAACCTCCTGAAGTGAAACGGACTCTATGGGAAACGGTGACTTGATACAGCATAGCCCTGACTGTTAATGAACAACTTAATACATTATCCCTCTTAGTAGTTTTTTTGTCTGTTCTACTTAATATGACTGGTTTAATTCTGTAATTAATACACAGTTATTCTTAAGTGTTAAAAATTAAGTGAAATGTGATCCGTGTTAAACATAAGAGTGGGAATAAGAGAGGGAAGAGATGTATAATTTGGGACATGCTCAAGCTGACTTGCCCCAAATGGTAGAGTTAAAAACATACCAGGGGATTCCAATTCAATCCCATCAAGGTGGCATGTGCCAATGCCATCTCACTATTCCAAGTGATCAATTTCAGTTCACAATTGATCATAATGAAAGGACTAAGAGTCAAAGGGAGCACATAAACAAGTCTAGTATCTGCTAACACTAACCGATAGAATAAATAAAGGGGAGAGTGATCCAACATGGGAAGTGAGATACTCAGCAGACTCATAGAATGGCGGATGTCCTAAATAGCACTCTGGCCTCAGAATCAGCCCTAAAGGCACTCGGATCTGGCTGAAAAGCCCATGAGAGTATTTCAGGCATGGAAAGCCAAGACACTCTGGCAAAAAGATCTCTGTGAGTGAGATCCCAGTGGAAAGAACAGGTCTTCAAAGAGGGAGGTGCCTTTCTCTGAAGGGAGGAGAGAACCTCCACTTTGACTATGACCTTGTCTAAACAAGATAAGAGTCGGAGAACTCAAGGGGCTTCCATAGCCTTGGAAACTCATGACTGGTGCATAGGGAGATTACTGATGCCATAAACAGGAGTGTCAATTTGTAAAGTCAACAACAGGAGTCACTGTGCACTTACTCCTCATGTAGGATCTCTGTCCTTCATGTGCTGTACACTGAGGCTTAATGCTATAACGAGTACTCAAACAGTATATTTCACTTTGTGTTTCTATGGGGGTGCAAACGATTGAAATCTTTACTTAATGTACACTAAACTGATCTTCTGTAAAAAAAAAAAAAAAGAAATTATCAATTCCCAACTTGACTCTCACTGGGATTAAACATGACAATAGGTCTGATCTGATTTCATCATCATTTAAAAAAAAATCATCTATTATTTTTCACTTTATGTTTCTGTGTGGGAACAAACTGTTGAAATCCTTACTTAAGGTATACTAAGCTGATCTTCTGTATATTAAGATAATCGAAAATGAATCTTGATGTGAATGGAAGGGGAGAGGGAGTGGGAAAGGGGAGGGTGGTGGGTGGGAGGGACGGTATGGGGGGGAAAGCCATTGTAACCCATGAGTCGTATTTTGGAAATTTATATTCATTAAATAAAAGATAAAAAAAAAACAAGATAAGAATCGGAGAACTCAGAGGGCTTCCATAGCCTTGGAAACTCATGGCCGGAGCATAGGGAGACTACTGATGCCATAGACAGGAGTGTCAATTGGTAAAGTCAACAACAGGAGTCACTGTGCACTTACTCCTCATGTAGGATCTCTGTCCTTCATGTGCTGTACACTGAGGCTTAATGCTATAACGAGTAGTCAAACAATATATTTCACTTTGTGTTTTTATGGGGGTGCAAACTGTTGAAATCTTTACTTAATGCATACTAAACTGATCCTCTGTAAAAAAAAAAAAAAGAAAGAAATTATCAACTCCCAACTTGACTCTCACTGGGATTAAACATGACAATAGGTCTGATCTGATTTCATCATCATTTAAAAAAAAATCATCTATTATTTTTCACTTTATGTTTCTGTGTGAGAGCAAACTGTTGAAATCCTTACTTAATGTATACTAAGCTGATCTTCTGTATATTAAGATAATCGAAAATGAATCTTGATGTGAATGGAAGGGGAGAGGGAGTGGGAAAGGGGAGGGTAGTGGGTGGGAGGGACGGTATGTGGGGGAAGCCATTGTAATCCATAAATCGTACTTTGGAAATTTATATTCATCAAATAAAAGTTAAAAAAAAAAGAAAGTTTGTATACCAAGCATAGATGAGATTGGCTTGGAAATATAAGGACTGAGTTTGAGTCCCAACTATACACTTCACTAGCTTTGTGACCTCCAATAAATCATCATATCTTTGACCCTCATGAGCTTTATCTATAAAAGTGTGCTAGTACCATTCCTAATCAATCTCACAAGAGTATTGAGAAAAAAAAAGAGACAAAATTTTCAAGAAACTAACTTTAAAACTGTAAAATACATTTATAAGATAGAGTTGTAATTTTGGAGGGATTTTAGGTTGGAGAGGTTTTACTGCAAATTCCTCAGTTTCCTCATGTAAAAAGGACATAATAGCAATAGCCACTTCATAGGGCTGCTGTGACACTGAATTAATATATGTAAATACATTGTAAATATATTTAGAGACCATACCTGGCATATATTAACTGATCAGTAAATATTAGATGCAATTTTTTAAAGGTATTATTTGGTCATGAAAAAGAATAAAACCCTGATGGGTAGACATGGAGAACATTATGTTAAGTCAAATAAGTCAGACACAGAAAGACAAATACCACATGTTTGCTCTCATATGTGGAAGTTCACATTAACTTATAATAGCAATTACTAGAGGCTGGGCAGGGTGGAAGGAGAGGGGTTAGAGGAAGGGTACATAACAGGTACCAAAACAAAGACAGACAGAAGTAACAAAATCTAGCGTTCCATAGCACAGTGGCAAGGGGAAACTGTAGTTCATAATAATATATTATATACTGTGTAAAACTGAAAAGCAGAGCCAGTAGGCTCCAAACACTCAAACAATGATAAAGAAATGGAAAAG
This sequence comes from Oryctolagus cuniculus, assembly GCF_964237555.1. Taxonomy (NCBI): domain Eukaryota; kingdom Metazoa; phylum Chordata; class Mammalia; order Lagomorpha; family Leporidae; genus Oryctolagus; species Oryctolagus cuniculus. Next base: position 39,485,340 of record NC_091453.1, on the reverse strand, counting down.
TCAGTTGCCTGGTTTAACTATTTTACACTGTGTCTATGTAGTGAAATATTGCACTGTACCCCACAAAAAGGTGCAAGTATTACATGCTAACAAACATTCTTAAAAGTAAAAGAATTTTTGTAAAAACATAGATATGGGGCTGAAGATAAACTTAAGAAATTGTCCAATTCAACACCTCACATTTTTGGAGGATGTATCTTCTTTACAAGAGTCTGAGATTCTACAACTTTATTAATGAGAGCACTGCCATAATACTTTGTAGCAAGCCATTTGCTCCTTTCAATGAATAATGCTCTTTAAACATTGTAAATGACTGCCTAAATGTTTTTCTACCTATATTCACAATTTAGTTGATTTTATCCAATGTCAAGACTAAATTTGAATCTCGAGATCAACCTCTCCTCTTAGTTATACTTTTCACTAAAGAGTTTTATTAAAAATATAATAATAAAATGTTAATACAATAAATCTTATTAAATAAATTTATCTATTAATCATTTATTTAATATTATTTAATTATAAAATTTATAATAAAATGTTTAATATGAGTTTATATAAACATATTAACCATGAAGTGTAGGTTTCTCAGCTAATAGAAGGGAAGCAAATATTTCTTAACTTCATATATGAAACCATCATAACCTTGATACCACAATCAGATAAATATGCATAAAAATGAAACTTAAAGCCCAATGTTCCAGGGTTAGTGCTGTGGAATAGCAGGTAAAGAACTAGGATATGCACAACTTGGGCAGGGGACAGTTATTCAGCCTATCCCAACATATTTCCCCATCACTATTCTAACTTTCTTCGTAGTTCTCATCTCTCCTAATACGCTACGTTTACTTAGTTGGTTGTCTGTCTTCCCTTACTACATATAAACTCCATGAGCACAGGAGCTTTCTTTTGTTCACTCTGTATCCCAATATCTAAAGACAGTGCCTGTAACACAATCGGTGTTGAAAACATCTGACTAAATTAATGAAGCCAGAAGTTTCATTAGTAATGGCTGTGGGAGGGCCCTGACAGACTTGATGTTTTATAAGAACAGAGACAATAATTTAATTGAGAAATTGTAAGTTGCTCTTTGCATTGTGGTAGGAAGACCTAAAACAAAATCATACTCTGCTTCCTATATTTGCTAAACAGTTTCAGAGATGTAGAGATTATAACTGCTTACAGTAGCCCAATTCAGGGGAATCTTAAAAATAAAAAAACCCTGCAAGATGGAGGGTGTTTTGTTTGGTTTTACTATTGACTCTGCTTTGAACTGCCTATTCTGATAAAGCTTCTTACATGGTGAAGCCCCAGTGGAAACAGGAGTATGATAGGTTCACAAGTGTCTGCCTTATTATTTTCATAGCACCCAACACAGTGATAGCACCTGGATGCACCTCATACTCTCCACTCTGAGTAGGTCCTTACATTCTGATGCTTTATTATTTCCACAGCAGCCAACACAGTGGTAGCACCTGGATGTACTGCATAGTCTCCACTCTGTGTAGGTCTTTACATTCAGAAAGGCCTTATAACTTCAAAGTTATGGTTAAGTGTACTATCTCTATAGTTATACTAATTGAGTTCAAGTCCCAATTTTAGCAATCCTATATTTCTGCAGGCAAACTTCTTATCCACTCTGAGCCCAGTTTCTGCATCTGCAAAATGGGGAGAGTGATAATACTTAACTCATTGAGTTTTTGTGAAGATTTAATAAGACAATCTTTCAATCTGATACTTAGTAAGTACTAAACTGATGGCAGCAGTGTTTTCATTTGACAACTCACAAAAAATTTCATGATACCTTATTGAATTAGCAAATAAAGCTTGTTGAAACTGGAAGAATCCAGGTGCTTACACAAATCAGTACCAATATTTTCCTTATGCTAGCCATGATTTCCATTCTTAACGTATTACTTATAAAATAGAAGCTTCTCAGTTATTGCTTTTGTTTAAAACAGTGCTTCCGGGTCTCAAACTTTTAGATCATTCTACAGATAAGCAGCCTAAAGCCACAAGGATAATTCAAAAGTGCATGGAGTTCCAAGATTCCAGAATAGCAACAGGACAGTCCAACGTACGTGGGGCAAAATTAATGTTTAAAAGAGGAAGAAAGTACATTCATAGGTTAGAGGCCTGGAGGAACCCCAGCAAGAGACCCAGAGCCAGCAATAGAAATGGTCCAGACCCATGCCAAGGGAGCCAATAAACAACAGAAAACAACGAAAGCTGGGAACTGGGGAGGAAGATACCAACCCGGGAAAACCAGGTGAGAGGGGAATCCACAGGCCCACGGAACTGGTGAACCACTTTTAAAGTTCCACATGAACCCACTAAGACAGCCGAGGCGGGAAGAGAGGGAAAAAAAAAAGAAGGAAAAAAATAGAGGGATTGAGTCCCTCTCCTTCCCTCCTCCCTGCTACAACAGAGACCAGAAACCAGTGGGAAAAGGGCTCACAGGCTCACACCATTTTTTTGACACAGGAAAGTAGCTGCTGCTCCACCTCCCATGCATGCACACAGCAATAAATAACAGGGGCTACACTCTACCCAATTAATGAGGGCCACAACAATCCAGAAGAATTCCTTCCCCCTCCATGCCAGTTGCACCCTGCCAGTTGCCTGGCAAAAGGAGGGGAGGGAGAGCCAACCCTAGGTAGGGGAATGCACTGCTTGTGGGACTCTCCTACCCACACAGCACTACGGAAGTGATCAGGGTTGCAGTGGGCAAGAACGTGCCTGCAAACCACAGACCTAACCAGAGGGGGGAAAAAAAACCCTCCACCAACACTGAAGCTGGTTGGGAGGACCACACACAGATAGCAGCTATGGGAACACCTGAATTTCCTTATAGAAAGGACTGGCTAGTGGGGTGAAGCGGCCCCATTGACAATCCATGACCCAAAGAGCCCTGGGAGCTGTGTCTGAGAAAACAGTGACTGCAAAAGAGGAGTCAGAGTGTGGCTAGATGCTGGGCAACCAGAGAGCCTCTCCATACTCTCCGAGCTCCTTGGTTACCTATAACAGCTCATAACAGAGGGAACTGTGCTCAGAGGAAGACTCCACAGATCAAAAGTACAGTTCATTAAGCAGAGTGGATGAGTGCTGAGCACATGGAGGACTAGCACTGTGGTGTCCATCAGCTCAGAGGAGAGCTACCATGCCCAGTGGGGATCTTAACCTGGATACTTGCCCCAGCCTGGAATACTGAACAGAGCACTCTAGGACATGTAGCACACACTTCTTGGTATTCACTGACAGTATAGACGCCCCACTAAACCACAGAGACACAAAGACAAAAGCTACAAGAAAAAACAAAAAAAATCTACAAATGTCAAACAATAAAGGAAAATATTCAAGAACTAACAATAAGGAAGTCACTATGAGCCCCCTAAGGAACGCTACACCATTTCAATATTAGAAGATAAAGATGAAGAAATTGAGGAAGTGTCAGAAACGGAATTCAAAAAACTGATCATCAGATTACTCAGAAGCAAATTCATCAGCTACACAAAACTATACATGATATGAATCAAAAATTTTCCCGTGAAATTGAGATCTTAAAGAGAAATCAAAATGAAATACTAGAAATGAAGAATTCAATATATCAAATAAAAATGTAGTGGGAAGTCTTAAAAACAGAGTTGGTGAGGCAGAAGAGAGAATATCCAAGCTAGAAGACAAATCTCTGGAAATTTTAAGTCAGATCAAAAACAAGAAGAAATTATAAAACTAAAAAACACGGTTGGAGATATACAGGATTCTATCAAACAACCCAACATGCAGGTTCTAGGAGTTCCTGAAGGCTTGGAAAGAGGGAAAGGATAAGAAGGCCTTTTCAGTGAATTAATATCAGAAAATTTACCTAATTTGGATAAAGAAAGGGAAATCCAAGTACAGGAAGCACATAGATCTCCCAAATAGACATGACCAGAAAAGAACTTCACCATGATACATTTTAGTAAACTCTCCACAGCAAAACATAAAGATTCTAAAACATACACAAGAGAAACGCCAAATTACTTTCAGAGGAACTCCTATTAGACTCATAGCGGACTTCTCATCAGAAACCCTACAGGCCAGGAAACAATAGCTAGATATATTACAAGTCTTAAGAGAAAAAAACCGTCAACCTAGAATACTACACCATGCAAAGTTCTCATCTAGAAATGAAAGTGAATTAAGGACCTTCCATAACAACCAGAAATTTAAAGAATTTTTCACCACCTATCCAGAATACAAAAGATGAGTAAGGATGTGCTACAAACAGAAACACAGAAACAGAGTCATCACTTGGGAAGAAGGCGAAGGCAGAAAAACTCTCAGTAAAAGTACTAAGGGGGCCGGCGCTGTGGTGCAGCAGGGTAAAGCACTGGACTGAAGCGTTAGCATCCCATATGGGCTCCGGTTCTAGTCCCGGCTGCTCCTCTTCTGATCCAGCTCTCTGTTATGCCCTGGGAAAGCAGTTGAAGACAGCCCAAGTCCTTGGGCCCCTGCATCCACATGGGAGACCTGGAAGAAGCTCCTGGCTCCTGGTTCCTGGCTTTGGATAGGCACAGCTCCGGCTGTTGCGGCCATCTGGGGAGTGAACCAGGGGATGGAAGACCTGTCTCTTTGTCTCTACCTCTCTCTGTAACTCTGTATTTCAAATAAATAAAATAAATCTTTAAAAAAATTAAAATAAAGAAATACAAAGGAAATCCAAAGTAAAAAAAAAAAAAAAACCAAACAGGACTATTAAAGGAAAAATGGCAGGGCAAAGTCATTACTTATAAATAGTTACCTTGAATGTGAATGGACCCAACTCTCAGTTAAAAGATATTGGCTGGCTGAATGGATTAAAAAAAGAAAACCCAGCTATTTTCTGCCTACATGAAACACATCTCACCAACAATGGTACTTGCAGATTGAAAGTGAAAAGATGGGAAAAGATAATCCACACTAACAGAAACCAAAAAAGAGCTGATGTAGCCATCTTAATATCAAACCAAATAGACTTCAATACTAAAAAGACAAAAAAGGGCACTCTGTAATAATCAAGGAACCAATTCAACAGGAAGAAGTGACTATTATAAACAAATATGCACATAATTACAGGGCATTTAGCTATTTAAAATAAATGTTAATGGATTTAAAGAGAGACACAGACACAAATATAATGATGGATTTCAATACTCCACTTTCAGCAATGGACAGAACAACTAGACAGAAACAGCAAAGAAACAAAAGAATTAATTGATACTATAGACCAAATGGACCTAACAGATATCTACAGAACTTTTTATCCTACAGTTGCAGAATACACATTTTTCTCAGCAGTGCAAGGAACTTTCTCTAGGATTGACAACATGCTAGGCCATAAAGCAAGTCTCAGGAAATTCAAATCAATTGAAATCATACGATGAATCTTCTCTGACAAGAATGCAATGAAATTGGTAATCAACAACTCAGGAATCTCCAGAACATACGCAAACACATGGAGACTGAACAAAATTCTCCTGAATGGACAGTGGGTCATAAAAGAAATCAAAAGAGAAACCAAAAAAGTTTCTGGAAATGAATGAAAACTACAATACCACATATAAAAAGTTATATAATACGGCCAAAGCAATGTTAAGAGAGAAGTCTGTAGCTATTATTGCCTGCACAAAAAATTGGAAAGGCATCAAGTAATTGATCTATTAATATATCTCAAGGACCTACTAAAGTAACAGCAAGGCCGGTGCCATGGCTCACTAGGCTAATCCTCCGCCTGCGACACCGGCACACCGGGTTCTAGTCCCGGTCAGGGCGCCGGATTCTATCCCGGGTGCTTCTCTTCCAGTCCAGCTCTCTGCTGTGGCCCGGGAAGGCAGTGGAGGATGGCCCAGATCCTTGGGCCCTGCACCCGCATGGGAGACCAGGAGGAAGCACCTGGCTCCTGGCTTCGGAGCAGCACAGCGCGCTGGCCGTGGCAGCCATTTTGGGGGTGAACCAACAGAAGGAAGACCTTTCTCTCTGTTTCTCTCTCTCACTGTCTAACTCTGCCTGTCAAAAATAAAAATTAGAGAAGACATAAACAAGATCAAAACAAAACAATAAAAATTATCAGCAATCGAACTGCAGACTTTTGGAAAAAATAAATAAAACTGACACACCATTGGCCCAATTAACTAAAAAAAGGAGGGAGAGGACCCAAATTATTAAAATTAGAGATTAAAAAGGAGATGTAACAACAGACTCCACAGAAATTAAAAGAATCACGAGAAACTACTACAAAGAGCTCTATGCCAACAAAATGGAAAACCTAGAAGAAATTGACAAACTCCTGGCCACACAAGACATACCTAAAATGAGCCATGAAGACATAGAAAAATAAACAAACCAATAACCAAGACATAAATTGAATTATTAATAATAAAGACCCTCCCAAAAAAGAAAAGCCCTGGAAGAGATGGCTTCACGCTGAATTCTACCAAACATTTAAAGAAGTAACTCCACTTCTTAAGCTTTTCAAAACAACTGAAATGGAGACAATCCTCCCAAATTCTTTCTAAGAACCAGCATCACTTTAATTCCTAAACCTGCAGAAGACCAATTTCCCTGGTGAACATAGACACAAAAATCCTCAGCAAATATTAGCCAAATGAATACAACAACACATAAGAAAGATAATTCCCCCAAAGTGGGATTTAGGGATGGCTCAACATCCAAAAATCATTCAATGTGATAACACCACATCAACAAATTAAAGAACAAAATACACATGATTATATCAATATACGCAGAAAAAGCATTTGACAAATACAACACCCGTTCATGATGAAAATTCTAAGCTCATTAGAACTAGAAGGAGCATTTCCCAACACAATCAAGTTATGTTATGACAAACCCCTGGCCTGTGTCCTAGTGAACAGAGAAAAGCTGGAAGTGTTCCCACTGAGATCTGGAACCAGACATGGATGCCCACTGTAACCACTGCTATTCAATAGAGTCCTGGAAATTGTAGCAAGAGCCATCAGGCAAGAAAAATAAATCAAAGGAATACAAATTGGGAAGAAGGAAGTCAAAATATCCCTATTGGCGGGTGACAGGATTCTACATAGAAGGGATCCAAAAAACTCCACTAAGAACTATTGGAACTCATAGAAGAATTTGGAAAAGAAGCAAGATATAAAATCAACAAACAAAAATCAACAGCCTTTGTATACACAGACAATGTCACAGCTGAGAAAGCACTTCTAAGATCAATGCCATTCACAATAGTTACCAAAAAATCAAATACCTTGGAATAAATTTAACCAAGGATGTCAACGATCTCTATGGTGTAATTACAAAACATTAAAGAAAGAAATAGAAGAAGACACACAAAAATGGGAAAATCTTCCATGTTCATGGAGTGGAAGAAACAATATCATCAAAATGTCCATACTACTGAAAGCAATTTATATTTTCAATGCGAAACCAATCAAAATACCAAAGACATCCTTCTCAGATATAGAAAAAAATGATACTGAAATTCCATGAATAGCTAAAGCAACTTTATACAACAAAAACAAAACCAGAGGCATCACAATACTGGACTTCAAGACATACTGCAGGAAAGTTATATAATCATAATAGCTTGGTACTGGTAGAAAAACACATGGATAAACCAATGGAACAGAATAGAAACTCCATAAATCAATCCAAGCATCTACAACTAACTTGTCTTTGACAAAGGAGCTAAAATAAAATCCTGGAGCAAGGACAGTCTCTTCAATAAATGGTACTGGGAAAACTCGATCGCCACATGCATAAGCATGAAACAAGAATCCTGCTGCACTTATTTCACTACAATCCACTCAAAATGGACTAAAGATCTAAATTTAGACACAATAACCAACAAATTATTAGAGAACATTGGGAAAACCCTCCAAGACATCAGCATAGACAAAGAGTTCTTGGAAAAGACTACAAAGGCACAGGCAATCAAAGCCATAATCAACAAATGTGATTACATAAAATTGAGAAGCTTCTGCACTGCAAAAGAAACAATCAGCAAAGTGAAGAGGCAACCTACAGAATGGGAGAAATTATTTGCAAACTATACAAATGATAAATGATTAATAACCAGAATAAATAAAGATATCAAGAAACTCAGCATCAACAAAACAAACAATCCAGTTAAGACATGGGCAAAGCACTTAAATAGACATTTTTCAAAAGAGGAAATCCAAACGGCCAACAAACCAGGAAAAAATGCTCAAGATTGCTTGCCATCAGAGAAATGCAAATCAAAACCACAATGATGTTTTACTTCACCCCCATAAGAATTGCTTTCATACAGAAATCACCAAACAACAAACTGGCTGCTAGTGGGTATGTAAGCTGGGTATGTAAACTGGTAAGGCCACTATGGAATACAGTACGGAGATATCTCAGAAACTTGATTATAGACCTACCATGTGACCCAGTGATCCCATTCCTGGGAATTTACCCAAGGGAAATGAAATCAGCATATGAAAAAGCTATTTGTAGCTCCATGTTTATTGCAGCTCAATTCACAATAGCAAAGACACAGAATCAATCCAAATGCCTGTCAATTGAAGACCTAATAAAGAAATTATGGGATATGTACACCTTGGAATACAGCAGTAAAAAAAAAGAAATCTGGTCATTTGCAAAAAAAAAAAAAATGGATGAAACTGGAAAACATCACAATTAGGGAAATAAGCCATTCCCAAAAGGACAAATATTGTATGTTCTCCCTGAACTGTGATAACTAATAGAGCACCTAAAAGGCAACCTGTAGAAGTGAAATTGACACTTTGAGAAGCAATGGCATTGAACAGCCCATGCCTTGACTGCTGAAAAACAAGATTTTTAAATTTTTTCCTTCCTTTTATCTTATTTTACTTACTCATTTTTTTCTTTCAAACTAATTGTTGAACTCTTTACTTACCATAGAGTTAACCATATGTGCATAAAGTTAATTGAAAATTGGTCTTAGTTAAAATAAGAGAATAACAAATGGAAGAGGAAGGGGAGTAGGAGTGTAGGTTGAGGGGCAGGCACAGAGGGAAGAATCACCATGACCCTAAACTTGTAATTGTTGGATGTATGAAGTTTGTAATTGCAAAGCAGTATAGTTCTGCATACATTCCTATGGACTTACTTTTTTTTTATTTGACAGGTAGAGTTATAGAAAGTGAGAGAGAGAGACACAGAGAAAGGTCTTCCTTCTGACAGTTCACTCCCCAAATGGCCGCCACGGCTGACGCTGCGCTTATTTGAAGCCAGGAGCCAGGTGCCTCTTCCTGGTCTCCCATGCCAGGTGCAGGGGCCCAAGGACTTGGGCCATCCTCCACTGCCCTCCAGGGCCACAGCAGCGAGCTGGACTGGAAGAGGAGCAACTGGGACTAGAACCTGGTGCCCATATGGGATGCCGGTGTCGCAGGTGGAGGATTAACCAAGTGAGCCATGGCGCCGGCCCCTGGACTTACTTTTAATTATACAGCTTAAAAACTTGTCATGGGAGTCCAAATTCCATTAATCTTGGTGGTAAAAACAGCATTCTATGTGTTACAGAGATCATACGGATAGCCTTAAGTGTTAAAGTGATCATACAGGTAAGGTCAAGTGTTAAAGTGATTATATAAATAGAAATAAGTGTTTGGTATTAATAATAGAATTAAAAAAGGTTGAATGCTCCAACATGGGGAAGCAGTCCACACAGCAGACTCATAGAATGACAATCACCTTAAGTAGCACTATGACTTCAAAATCAGCCCTTAGGGCATTCTGGTCTGGCTGAAAAGCCCAGGGGAACATTTCAGGCATGAAAAGCCAAGAAACTGTGGCAAAATATGTCCTACATGAAGGACCTCTGTGAGGGAGACCCCAGTGGAGAGCAGTGGTCATCAAAGAAGGATGCACTTTTCTCTGAAGGCAGGAGAGAACTTCCACTTTGTTTATGGCCTAGTTGAAATACTGAAGGAGTTTGTGGATTCAAAAAGCTTCCATAGCCTATGCAGCTCATGTCAAGAGTGCCGGGTGATCACTGACATCATACATAAGACTGCTAAATGTTGAATAAACAACAGGAATCACTGTGCACTAACTTCCTACACAGGACCTTTGTCCTCAAAGAGATGTATTATGAGACTTAACAGTAAAACTTATTCTCAAAGAATTATTTTGTTTTAGTGTATTATGTGGAGAATATTCTTATGTCTCATAAATTATAGTTATGTCTAAGTGCTTGCAAAAGATGTATCATTCTTGGGTTCTTTAAAGATAACTAAGTTTCTGAAAACAAAAAGCGAAATTACCTTCGAGATGCAATGACTCTGAAGAGCCCTTGTTTGGACTGTTAAGGAACAGTTTTGGCTCTTTTTTATATTTTTTGCTTTTAGATTTTGTTTATTTTTCTCTTTTTTTTCCTTCCTCATACAAAGTGTTGAACTCTTTACCTACCTAGAATAGAGTTAATCTTCTGTGTATAAAGTTAAATAAAAATAGATCTTAGTTAGAAATAAGACTGGAAGAAGGAGATGGAAGAAGAGGAAGGGTAAGAGTATGGGTGGGAGGGTGGGTACAGTGGGAAGAATTACTATGTTCCTAAAGTTGTATTTATGAAATGCATGCAAATAAAGAAACAAAAAGTTCATGGAAAATGTAAATAAAAGATAAGTTTACTTTGTGTAATTTTTTGGAAATTTATGCATAGTTTCTTCACAATATGCATTTTTCATAACATTTTTGAAAACTCGGTGCATGCATGGATTTCAAGTCATTTTTGCAGCAAAATAAACTTACCTTTTAATTCTATTTCCCCACAAACCTTTTGAAATACCTTCATATGCATCTTACTTGGTCTAACACCGTCAATTTATCACTGCTAATCTGTTCAACACACGTTTGCCCACACATCTACATTTCCTCTTCTTTTTCCCAAAACAGTGGTTTCCAAAGTGTAGTCTCTGCACTGCCAGACTCAGCATCAGCATCACCTGGGAATTTGTTAGAAATATAGAATCACAGGTCCTACCCCAGTCCTACTGAATTTGAAGCTCTCAGGGTAGTGGGGTAACAATCTGTTTTAAAAGGCCTCTTCCAGTAATTTTGATGCATGATCAAGTTTGAGAACCACTGATCAATCCTACTGACATAGATAATATGGCTTATAATGTCACAATTTTTACTCTCTAATTTTGATTTTTTTCTCCATTTCTGTGTGCATGCCTTCAACATACACCCTCATTTACTTTAGTTTCTGAGTGGCAAAGAAAGCTAGCTGACATCATCATAAAAAAGATTAAGTCAAATCAAAATATTATTTTTCTAAACATTCTTGCTTTCTATACACCCCGAAGTTCAAGTTACAGCTAAGCAAGGCTTGATCAAAGGGCAAATAGGGTAAAGTCATATGCTTTATGATTTCATCCATGTTCACCTAATTTAATGTCTCCATTTCAATATTTGTATCTATTCATCTGAAAAAAAAAAAACTTTAAAGTGACTGCTAAATCCCACAAATGAGCACATGCCAAATCATGACTCATATTAGTTGTGGAATAGATCCTTGTTTATTTGCTCTTTTCATTTTGCTAAGATGCAAAGAACATAACAAATTTGAAACTTCTACTTAAAACACTCTTTCTGCAGAAGATTAAAAAAGCTGTTGATAAAATTAGTCCAATGATGTTAAGACTTGAGATTATTAAAATATATAATAAAACACTTTCTTTACTTTTCAGTGAAAACTTGATCCCTCAACTGAGGATAATAAAGTAACCTGGAGAAAAGTTAGAGACTGATGGTCTGTCATCCTATTGTTAGAAATTAAAAAGTTTAGGGCTTTGAATAATTCTAGTTATTGCTGTCAAACCCCATTCTCCCATTTCACAGTGCTTTATTTTTGCCAGGGGGTAAAAAGTTAAACACATCTCCCAGCTTATGAAAGGTTTTAAAAAGGGCTTGACTAGAATAATGTCATGGATAAAACAAAATTAATCATTGTCAAACCTCAAAGATGACTTTCATCCAACAAATCCTATCTATTATCCCTTGACTTTTTATTCATTCCATCTCCAGCTGCATTCTAGAATAGACTTACAGCACACCTTAGGCCTGGAATACTACCAGTTTCCCCAGCTGCCATCATTTTTTCCATAGAGTCTAGGTTAATTTTGTTTCAAATCTGCTTTCACAAATTCTCCTGGTCAAAAGCCTACAATGCTTTCTTACCACTTATCACATTTAGCTATTCATAAAGCTAAACTTTTCTGCCCAGCTTTAAGGCTATAATCTGACTCTCTTTCCCATCCAACTTTATTTTGTACATTTCCCTTGCCAACAGGTCCCCTTTGCCTAGGGTAACTATGAAATTCCATTGCCCACTCTTACTGCAAAGTTGAAGAAACAAGAAAAACAAACACTGAAATGCCTAACAGCAAAAGTTTATTTACAGTTGAAGTTAAGGAATATTTTTAATGCATGCTGAGAAAACAGTAATACTCCAAGCTTAGTGGTTACTATCTGGTAGGGAATACAGGACGATACTGGGAAAGGGTTTGACATACACTACTATTGGAATCAGATTATCATAACACTTAAACACTACTAGAAGCTTATTAAGAGAACACTTAACATATCACCTACTTTTATTTTACACTGACTTTATGGAAAGGTCATCTTCTACCTCTTCACTGGCTACTTGAGGAAATAGCATTAAAGGTTAAATGTTAAGACTAAGGCATAGAAAAGAAATACAGCAATAGTTAGCATCACAACATTTCAGAGCCTACATATATGAATAGAACATTAAGATTAATTAAGAAACAGTGCTTCACTTTTTAAATGTAAAACAATATTCGGCAATGTTTAGCGCATGAGAAGGCACTGCTTTGGTCCATCGACTCTTTCCAGCTTTTCAAAGTGTTTCCTGGCATTTCGGATGTTGATCAGAGTAGCTGCAGAAGCTGAGGGTAGGGGTGGGGAGATACCCAACAGAATAAGTATGGGCAAAGAAACATGTAACCAGTAAAATCAAATAAGCAAAAGAGAGCCAAATTTTTCAATCTGTGTCACAGAGAACACATAGAAACAGATGGTCTCGGGTTATCAAGGTTTAATTTTCCTATTTTTTTTTTTTTTTTGACAAGCAGATTTAGACAGAGAGAGAGAGAGAGAGAAAGGTCTTCCTATCCGTTGGTTCACCCCCCCAAATGGCCGCTATGGCCAGCACGCTGCGCCAACCCGAAGCCAGGAGCCAGGTGCTTCTCCTGGTCTCCCATGCGGGTGCAGGGCCCAGGCACTTGGGCCATCCTCCACTGCCTTCCCGGGCCACAGCAGAAAGCTGGACTGGAAGAAGAGCAACGGGGACAGAATCCGGCGCCCCAAGTGGGACTAGAACCCGGGGTGCCGGTGCCGCAGGCGGAGGATTAGCCAAGTGAGCCGCACCACCGGCCGATTTTTTATTTTATTTTATTTTATTTTTAAAGACTTATTTTTTGAAAAGCAAAGTTAGAGAGAGACAGGGAGAGACAGGGAGAAAGAGGATCTTCCACTTGCTGGTTCACTCCCCAAATCGCTACAACAGCCAAGGCTGGGTCAGGCTAAAGCTAGGAAGAAGTCTGGAACTCCATCCAGGTCTCCCACATGAGTGCAGGTACCCAAGTACTCAGGCCATCTTCTACTGCTTTCCCAGCACAATAGCAAGGAGCTAGAATGGAAGTGAAGCAGCCGGGACTCCAACTGGTGCCCATAATGGGATGCCAGCATTGAAGGCAGTGCTTTAACCTGCTGCACCGGTCCCAAAATTTTACTAAATAGGTGATTTCTGCATATTCTAAACACAAAATTTCCAACATAAATTTCCAAAATCTTTTGGTTTGGAGCTAGTATCATAAAAATTATATTACATTATAATTCAATATTGGCCTAATGTAAGAAAAGCCAGTAGATGAGAAACCATTAAAACTTTTGGGAGTATCCTGGAAATATTATAAGAACCATCATTTTAATGGTTGTCACGAACATGGCTATTACCCTTCATGCTCGTAACATAAATACAGGAATATGGTACATAGGAATATATAATGACATACAAAATCATTCAGTGTTTAACAGTTTAGCACTCCAATTGACTAGTATTAAAAATATTTTCCATATGGAGCATAATCATGGATTTGGGATCTCTTTTCTTAAAATTCCTGAATTTAGTAACTTACTTTCTGAAGTTTCTATGACAAAAATGTATTGGACTAGAGGCTAAATTATTTTTAAGCTTCAAAATATTAGTCTTAAATAAAAATTATTTATCACTAGTACTAAAATACCTTTTTATTTAATGCGGTAAAGTATTCATGACATAAAGTGTTCCTTTTTAAAAAAGATTTATTTATATAACCTGAAAGGCAGCATTACAGAGAGATAGGGAGAGACACAGAGGGAGAGATCTGTTGGTTCACTCCCCTAATGGCCTCAATGACCAGGGCTTGGCCAGGTCAAAACCAGGAGCTTTATCTAGGTCTCCAAACGGATGCAGGGGCCCAAGCACTTGGGCCACTCGCTGCTGCCTCCCCAGGTACACTAGCAGGGATCTGGATTGGAAGTGAAGCAGTTGGTTCTTGAACTGGCACCCAGATGGGATACTGACATCACAGGTGGCAGCTTAACCCACTACACCACAAAGTCAGCCCCCAAATGCTTTCTTTTTATAGTACCTTATTATTGTTGTGAAACAATCAGCATCACAAAATAGTTTTTAAGTATCTAATAAAGTATTACCTCTAAGGCAATTGTTTAAAGAATACATGGCTTTGGAACTATGTCAGCTAAGTTTATACTTACGAATGGATGGATCTGACATCACAACCATCACATAAGTGTTGGATGTAAAGATATCAATGAAAGCAGCAAAATTAGAATTTCTAACTTCCATACTCTGGAAAGAGGCAGCCAGCTTGCTGTAAGGGGAAGTAGAAAAGTAGTTAAAGTAAAATAACATTTTGAGAAGCTTTCACCTTTTATGTTAAGCATTTTATAGCATCATACTTCAATTTACCACTTCATTAAGGTAATCACTAACCCCATTTTATTTTCCAAGGAAACTGATACTGAATTTAACATGGTTTGGGAAGTCAGAAGAAAAGTGGGTGACAAGTTCATTTTGACTGTGAAAAGACAATGGGCTTAGATTTAGATTCATTTAAAAAAATCATGTTACAAGAAAACTTCTTTAATATTTAAGAAGCAGCTTAAGTTGAAATTCCTCTATCATTGAGATTAATACCTAGAGCTTTTCAATGTTACATTCAAATTTGAGAAACGATCCCATTTATTTGAAAACAGAATAAATATTTATGCTTGTCATTTATTATTTCTTCTTAAAACTGTTAGCATAAAAATCCTAGAAAATGTCAAAGTGTGCTAAAGTATCAAGAGGGTAAACTATCCCTACTTTGTAAGCATTAAGGTCTTACTAGGGTGAGAATTTTAATTATGAAATCTTACAAAATTATAATGTTCAAGTGTTCCTTCTTTTTATATTCATAATGCTAAGATTCAGATTGTATTTAACCATAGCTGGCACAACATGATTAAACATGCTGTACCATTTTGGAATTAATTAGTACCTTCATATTTTCATTACTGTAGTTTTACAGCAAATTTTGGTATTTAGTAAGGCACACTCTCCTTCCTTATTCTTCCCAAATAGTATCAAACATCTCAAAAACATAAGCTACTTGAATACTTTTCACTTGCTTCTGTACCAGTTGAGTTCATATTAAAGGACAATGACCTTCCCTTTCGTCAACTGAAGACTCCCTTAGAGTTTACATTTCTTTTAATTAAAGGAACTATTCTGAGTATAGAAGTTCAGTTTACCATAATTATTTGAACTTCTTAAAAACTACAATAACTTTTTTTTTACCAGAGATAGATCACATATACAAGATCTCTTACCTGCAGCTCAGCTTGAATTGCTTAATAATATTGCTGATTTTTTCAAATCTATGGGCATCACGCTGCTCTTTACACTGATAATGAGAAATCACCTATGAAAAAAGAGCATTGTCCTTTGAATTCATGCAAAAATATTTACATCACCCTCTGTTAGTTCTCTAAGCAGATGTCTGTCAGTCTCTTGGTCACCCTGGTTTTCAGAGTAGACTTAGCATCTGAATCACCATATTTTCACCTCTCTCCCATATCCTTGTCAACAATCTGTGTGATTTCAAAATCCATTTGGATGACCTATTCAGTTCAATTTGGTTGCAATTCCATTAAATTATCAAAGTATTATCTATAGATGGTCCTTGATGTACTTATGAATTTTCAATGAAAATTGAAAGTGATACATATTCAGCAGAATCCATACATTTTTTATTCTTTTCCTGGGCTAGCTATATGTGATATGATCCTCTCGCAAAATGCTGGGCAGCAGACTGACAGGGCATGATTCTGAGGTTAGCCACGTTATCATGAGAGGAAACAACTGATGCTCTTCAACATGTTTATTCCACTAAGCTATGATGTTTGTTAAGCTAGATGTATAAAATGAACTTTCAACTTATGGGATTTTCAAACTATAATGGGTACACTAGGACATAATCCCATCCTAAGTTGAGGAGCATCTGTATTTTGGTTCACTGCTGTTCTTTATAAATTACTTTAATCATGAATTCAACATATTTCAGTATTTCATAAGATAGTATTTGATAAAAAAAGAAAGAAAGTAAAAATAAAAAAGGAAAATAAAAAAATCCCCAGCTGGCCTTGAAATATACTTAATGCATTTAATTTTAATGAAGGCTATAATTGAGCAGCTTTTAGAATTTTGTTTAAAAACCTTCATTAGATGATTCCAATGCCAGAGGACTGATTATTTATAAATGAATCTATTCAGAATGATACACAACACTTTCAGATTTTAATAAAACCACACAAGTATTACCTACAGACTGAACAAGCAAAGATTCTAACATTGGAAGCAAAACTGAGTCACTTGCTAAAAGAAGATTCACTGGGAAATTCCAAGACCATGTGAAACTTATAAAATAAATTTCCTATATCAAAGAAAGAACAAGTACACCTTGCCTTGACTTCACTCCCCTTAGTAAAACAATCATAGGTTAATCATCACCTAAATTTTGTCTTCAAGAGGAACAAAAGCTATCTATTACTGTTAGAAAAAGAAAGCTACTCTTAAGACAATCTCTGTGTCTATGTGTGGTAGCCATGAAAGGTGAACACTGCTGAAGTAGGATCTGTCATGCAATGTACATCAACACACAAAGAATAGATTATTTGCTTATTGTACTCATAGTAGCAGGAAATATGGGGCTCAGGGTGGCGCAGTTTCAGAAAAGTGTCCCTTTCCAATGGACTGAGGCAGAAAACCTTTCAACAACTACTGGGCCTGGACAAACCCAAAGGCCCCATTCAATTCACACACATAATAATGGAACTTGTACTGTGTTTTAACTTCAGGGGACATAACATAGGTGAGTGATAAGGTATGGAAATGAGGAGAAAAAGATGCAGACACTCTGGTTAGGTTTCCTTGCCTCAGCTATACCAGCAAGCAGAAAGTATGGATCCCAAAGACTGCTGTAGTTACAAATAACGTTTCTACAAAGGAAGAGGGAAAGCTCATTCTTTGGATTCTCTGTCCTTTGATCCTCTAACAGCAGAAGGCACCAATCTTCAATAATTTTATCAACTATACAGTAAAGGCTTGTGCTAGGTGTTTAGTGTTACCTTGTCCAATTTTAATGCACACAATAAGCCTATGATATAGATAGTACTACCCCTATTTTATTAAAGGATAGACAAGTTCAGAGATATTAAATGTGTCTAAAATCCCCAAACACTGATAGGAATCCAGAAACTATTTATTAGAACCTGCACTCCGAGTTATATTTACTAAGCCAATTAGCAATTACTTACACAGTGTGTTGTGACTCACAACTTAGTTTTTGTACCATTTTTTAAAAAAGTTATTCATATTACTGCTTTTTGCCTTCCCCACTCCAGGCCTATGGAAGACTAGGATCTGATAATAGTTGCACAGCTCAATTCATAAGAAAATTATAAGTACCAACATGCCTCCTTTTCCTCCCCTTCTCTATCTGAATTGCCATCTATGTCACGGAGTTGACCATTACATCTCTTTCATGTTAAGTTTTCAACTCACTATTATGAAGAAAAATGTGGGATGCTAGTTTTTCTCAAAAGGACAATATCCTACATTTCAAAATAAATGTAATTAGAAAATAGGAATCCTTTAACACAAATGAACAGTTATTACCAGCAATAATATAAAGTCTCTAATAAGGTATACTTGCAAAACTCTAAGTTTTACTAACTAATAAAGTCTTAACACTAACGAGCTTCTTTCCCTTATTGACCATACCACTTTATAATTAAGGCTGTGCACACTGAAATAATCACTATAGAGAGAAGATTATTCCTGAAAGTGGCAACATGTTGTTCTCTGTCACTGTAGGTACAGTGTGAAGTACCTCTGCAGAGCAGCAAGTCCTTACCAGAAAAGTAGCTCTCTCAAACAGAAGTACTTCATCTGCTTCGATAATTTCAGCAAAATTCCTTAGATTCATTTCCAGCTGCTGAACATTGGGAATCAGTTGATAAACAATGCTCGACCAAGCCTAACAGAATAGAAGCACGGTGTAATATTACTAACAGGTACAAAGTCCTAAACCTTTGAAATGAGTAAGCACACTATAACATATGAACAGGAAAATATGATAATTGATTCCCAAAAAATACTGACATTAAATATGACATAAAACAAATGAAATGAGAAAATGAAGCTAATATTTGCTTTTTATCCTTGAATTCATTTAAGTTCAAACACTTTTATAAAATGCTAGAGAAACTTCTTCCCATTGATAATTAAAAATTAACAAGTATTGTAATTGCCATAATGTTGTCTTAGGAAAAAAGTTGAAAAATATGATCTAGCATGCTAACAAGCTTCTAATCCAGCCATTCAACAAACATTCAAATCCAACAATGTAGATTGTTCTCAAGAGCGGAACCTAATAATGCTATATTTAACATACAACCAAGAATCAATTTTTGGAAAATATCAGAGCCACATGGACAAATGGCCCCACCCTTCAATGGGATAATATACCATTACAAGAGAAACCAGTGGCATTATCAATTCCAAAGTTTTGTTGTCAGCTGTATAAATTATTGATCCAAATGAATTAAAAATGGTCCACTGCGTGTTTGCCTAAAACTAATTTCATCTAGTGGAATATGACTAAAGTAAGCAGCTGAAATTAGCCACACCCTCCCTCTATTCTCTTAAGTCTCTTTTATTTGTATCTCCATTATAATATTTCTTTCATTCTCACTCCAATTTGTCTGGTTAGGTGTACTTTGTTCTTCTCTCCCCTACTAGAGGGCAGGAACCTGGTCTTAGTCATTTGTGTTTCCAACAGCATCAGGCAGATATGCAATGAGTGCTTGTTGAATAAAACTTAATATAAAAATTTACGTCAGCTCTATGCAACATTGATGTAAGAGATAGTAGTGCCATGTCTCTGTTCCAATTAGTTTTATTACTTAGGTATGGGGGTTCAGGTTCCAAGTTCCCAGGTCGGTGTTAATGTCACTGCTGAATTTACCTTGGAGAAGGCACCAAAGCTAACCACAGCAGAGACATTGTCACTCACAGCAGTGTTGTGATTAGCCAATTGTCTTTGGTCGTGTTATGTATTGCCATCCTTCACACCGCAGTTGGTTCTTATCAGTGCGTCATGTCCATCCTTATTCACGGTTACCTGTTCTATGGGAATAAGGCTTTGAGAGAAATTCGGCCCATATTAATCTAGAACAGTATTTCCTAGACAGCTATCTCAAAATGATCTGTTATTAGAGTGACGCTGGGTCAACATAATATTGAGGAAAAAATGAATTAGTTTAAAAAAAGTAATGGCTATTTTTAAAGTCCAATGTTTTTTCTCCTTGGCAAGTCAGGTTTCTGTGCTTCTGGTTGTAGATACCCTTGTCAGATGCAGTTGATACTGAAGCTCTAGCTACTAGTGACAGTGAAGAATGCTTTTCACCCAGAGTCACACTTGTCAATGGATACCAGAAGCAGTCTGAAGGAAAAGGCTGACCACAGGAGAACTCGCAAGGAGCCAGTCCTTCAAATCACTAGATCAGTAGGAGAAAGGGGGGAAGCAGGAGCCTATGTGCCAATAATGTAATTTCAGCTTCATCTGTGACACAACAATTATTGTAACTTCTACAATTACTGCAAGCAGTGTAATACCCATTACAACAATGGGAATAATCTTTCTGGTTAAAAGAATGCTGGTCTCCAATTTGCTATGAAAACTGAAGCTGCAATACTCTGGGCATGTTTCATTCTAAGACTCCCTTCTCCAATCTCTCCACTAAATATTTTCCTTCTACTGACTTCCAGTTTTAGGTAGACTACCTTATATCCTGTACAGGTATCTGAATACTAGATATAACTCCAATCAGCATTGAGACCACACCAGGTCAAAATGGATGATGGCCAATTAATGAAGCACCTGCTATGACAAAGATCAATATCATCAATATCAAATTAATCATGACCATACTGGATAATTCAGTGTGATATGTATCTATGTCGACCCAATCTAAGATCAAAACAAAATCTCTAATGTTAAGCTTGATTTTCTTCCAACAATTTGTTGTAGATACTTCATTTTTAGTAAAACAAATTAGATGGCTATGAAATAGTTTAAAATCTTTTAGTTTGGTAACATTCTTCTAGCTTTCTTTCATGCTCTTAAAATGAGGAAACTCAGGGAAACATACACACCTTATAGAGAGTTTCATCCCAGATAGATGTTCGGAAGCAAGAGCATTCCAATGGGCGAGACAAACGCCTTAGATCTTCTTCTCGCTCTTTAAAAATCTGAATTAAAAAGTCCAATATTCTCATCAGCATATAACAGCTACCATCTTTCACTGCAAAATCTATAAATGCAGCTTCTGCTTATGCATTTTCTTGAGAATATTTTAATATTTTTATTTGTTTTTAATTGTTACATAAATGCTGTATATATTTATGGGGTACCATGTGATGTTTCAGTAAGTGTACATTGTATTGTATAATGTTCAAATCAGTACAAATATATCTACCTCCTCAAATATTTGCCAATTTTTGTGGTGAAAGTATACAAAATTCTTTCTCCTAGGTTTTTTAAAGAAAATTATAGTACATTATCACTAATTTTAGTTACCCTACTGTGCATCAGAATAGCAGTACTTCTTTCTTCTATTTAAGTATAACTTGGCATACATTAATTAGCTACCTCTCATCCTCATTTTTCTTAGACTCTGGTAACCATCATTGCAACCACAACTTCTACGATATCAACGTTTTTGATTCTACATGAGATCATACAACCTGTCTTTCTGTGTCTGGTTTATTTCACATAACATAATGATCTCCAGTTCCATCTGCGATTTTGAAAATAACAGGATTTCATCCTTTTGAGGGCTGAATATTATTCCATTGTGTATATGTACCACATTTCCTTTATTCATTCATCAGCTTATCAGGACACTTAGGTTGCTTCTAATTCCTGGCTATTGTGTTAGTGGAATTTTGAGTATGTACATTATTTCACAAACTGAGGTGGCAGAAATTATTTCATATCATGTGTGAAAATGCAACAGCTACTAGAATTCTTCAGGCTTACACTACTTGTGTTGAATATCCACTGAGAGCACTATGTTAGAAAATAAAGTTAATCACACAGAAGATTCTTAATAAAATATAACTAATGCTTCAAATCACCAAATCTGGAGTATTTTAAGATAGCTATACCCACAAACTGATTTTGTAAGGGAAAAGTGCCTTAACCATTGCATATAGTTCTCTGTTTTTTTATGTAAGTGCTATATTTACTTACCCATACAGATATAACCTCCTACACACAAAATCTATCCATCTTGAAAATGTCTCTACATATAGATGTCCACATACACATGGAAAATACCTACTTATATATAAATAATTTGTTTATATTTTATATATATACATACATATACACACATATATTTTTCCATGAGTAGATGTATTGGTAGTTAGTATATATGTACACAATGTGATGGTTAATTTTTTGTGTCAACTTTGTTAGGCCTCCATACCCAGATATTTGGGTGTTGCTGGGAAGGTATTTTTTACATGACACTAACATTTAAATAAGACTTTGAGTAAAGCAAATTGCCCTCTATAATGTAGAAGCCCTTAAGAGAAAAGACTGTCATCCCCTGAAGAAATTCTGCCTCCAGAATGCCTTCTGACTTGAACTGCCACACCAACATTTCCACAAGTTCCTAGTCTGTCAGTTTGCCTTCAAATTTCAGCCATGTCATCTTCTAAAATAAGTTGAGCTAATTTCTTAAAATAAATCAATATCTCTGTCTCATTCACTCATATTTTCGCTCTGTTTTCCATATACATATACATATGCCCATATAAATGTGGAAAAAATACATATATACACACACACATACACATTTTTCCATGAATAGGTGGATTGGTAGTGCATGTATGTTTACACACTGTGATGCTTAATGTTATGTGTATATGTATTTATACATTCCATTTATTCTTTTAATCTAGAGAACCTTGACTAATACAGACTCTAGTACTGAGAGTGGTTCTAGAGAAGAATCTAATTTTATTAAGATTTATTTATTCACTTGAGAGGCAGCGAGAGAGAGAAAGAGAGAGGTCTTCCATCCACTGGTTCACTCCCCAAATGTCTTCAATGGCCAGAGCTGGGCCCATCAAAAGCCAGGAGCCAGGAGCTTCCTCTGGGTCTCCCACGTGGATGCAAGAGCCCAAGGACTTGGACAATCTTCCACTGCTTTCCTAGACCATAGCAGAGAGCTGTATCTGAAATGGAACAGCTGGGTCTTTAACATGCACCCATATGGGAGGCCAAAACTACAGGCAGCAGCTTTACCCACTATGCCACAGTGCCGGCCCCTAGAGAAGAATCTTAATGATGAAATTTTTGAATTGGTTCTGGGGTTTCTGGACTTGGTTCTCTAATCTGATTAATGACTCTATTTTCAGTAATAAAGACAGCACTGATAATCCATGATGCAATGTGGCAACAGAGATAAACAAACTCTTTTTGTCAAAATGATGAACATAATGAAACTGGCTGACTGATCCTAACTGTACTGCACAAAACAGGGAATTTAACTGAAAAGTGATCCTTGTTAAATATAAGAGTTGGAATAAGAGAGGGAGATGTACAATTTGGGACATGCTCAATCGGACTTGTCCCAAATGGTGGAGTTAGAAATGTGCCTGGGGATTCCAATACAATCCCATCAAGGTGGCATGTACCAATGCCATCTCACTAGTCCAAGTGATCAATTTCTGTTCACAACTGATCACACTGATAGGTCTAGGAGTCAAAGGGATCACACAAACAAGACTAGTGTCTGCGAATACTAACTGACAGAATCAAAAAGGGAGAGAACGATCCAACATGGGAAGTGGGATACACAGCAGACTCATAGAACGGCAGATGTCCTAAACAGCACTCTGGCCTCAGAATCAGCCCTTAAGCCATTCAGATCTGGCTGAAGAGCCCATGAGAGTATTTTAGGCATGGAAAGCCAAGACACTCTGGAAAAAAAAAAAAAAAAAAAAAAAAAAAAAAAAAAAAAAACAAAACCCTAAATGAAAGATCTCTGCGAGTGAGATCCCAGTAGAAAGAACGGGCCATCAAAGGAGGAGGTACCTTTCTCTTTGACTATGACCCTGTCTAAATAAGATCGAAGTCAGTAAACTTAAGAGGCTTCCATAGCCTTGGAAACTCACGACTAGAGCCTAGGGAGATTTCTGATGCCATAAACAAGAGTGTCAAATTGTTAAATCAACAACAGGAGTCACTGTGTACTTACTCCTCATGTGGGATCTCTGTCCTTAATGTGTTGTCCAATGTGAAGTAATGCTATACCTAGTACTGAAACAGTATTTTGCAGCACTTTATGTTCTGTGTGGGTGCAAACTGATGAAATCTTTACTTAATATATACTAAACTGATCTTCTGTATATAAAGATAATTGAAAATGAATCTTGATGTGAATGGAATGGGAGAGGGAGCAGGAGATGGGAGGGGTGCGGGTAGGAGGGAAGTTACGGGAGAGGGAGCCATTGTAATCCATAAACTGTACTTTGGAAATTATATTTACTAAATAAAAGTTTGAAAAAAAAGAAAATAAGAAAAAAAATCACATGGTCACAATTAAAAAAAAAAAAAACAGAGAAACGGATGTGCTCAGAGATTTGAATGCCTAGTTCAGCACTGTATAAGTGACCTAAAAGTTACTATGTCTGCCCTGAAAAAATATTCTCATCACAGAGCTGAGATTGCTGAAAACTAAACTTGGAATCTTATCCTATGAGTAGATTAACTACAAAACAAATTGAATCCCCAACCTTAAAGGGAGTCTTTTTTTTTAAAGATTTATTTATTTATTTGAAAATCAGAATTACAGAGAGAACAGAGAGAGAAAGCACCCATCCACTTGTTCACTCCCCAAATGGCTGCAAAGGCCAGAGCTGGGCCTGTCTGAGGCCAGGAGCGAGGAGCTTCTCCCACGTGGTTGCAGGGGCCCAAGCACTTGGCCCATCCTCAGCTGCTTTCCTAGGTGTATCAGAGAGAGCTGGATTGAAAGTAGAGCAGCCGAGACTCAAACTAGCACGCATATGAGATGCCAGTGCTGCAGATGGAGGCTTAACGCACTGTGCCACAGTGCCGGCTTCAGGATTCTTTTAAAGTAAGAGCACTGACTGGGAAGGAGTAGAATTCTGACAATTGGAAGTGGGGGTGGGGGGCATATGGCAAAATTCTGATGAAGCAGGGGACACTGAACTCCTAAATTCTCATGAGCAGTGTCTATCAGTAGAAACAGCTACTCCAGCGCCAGTGTTGTGGCACAACAGGTTAAGCAGCCACCTGCAACACCAGCATCCCATATTGGCACTTTTTAAAGTTCAAGCTGCTCAATTTCCAATGCAAAAGACCTTCATTATTTTTCCAATTTATACAAGCAAAAATCTTGGGAATATGTATAGGAATGAATAGTAATGGTACAGGGTATACGCAGAAGGGACGTAAAGTCAGACCAGGAAGAACTTATTGATATGGGCCCATTAATCAGAGATTTTGCATCGAATATTCCAGATCAGGGAGTAAGAAAGGTATTGAAAACTTTCTTTCGTTGCCTGAAACACAGACTAAAATGTGGCCTATACTAAATGAAGTTGATATGCCAGACCTGTCTTGTATACTATAGAGGAACAAATTCAAAGGCTTAAGGAGATTGGAATGTTCAAATGGATCTGTCATTTAAGAGCTACTCATCAACGCCGGGAGGTTTCAGATGACATACCTTTCACCACGATTGTGAGAAATAAATTTATCAGGGAAGCCCCAGCTTCCTTCTCTAACTGTGCAATCACTTTTCTCTGTGGGTCTGAACTTACAGTGGGAACTGCTGCCATTCAATCGGAAAACCAAAACACAAAGAGGATCATTGGATTGTGGGATGGTAGGAGCCAAATGGAGGTAGTAGAATCACCAAAGGTAAATTGAGGTTAGTTACCTTAATAGATAGCAGAGCAAAGCAGCAATCGGAATATTCTGACTTACAGAGAACTATGGTGTTAGCTATTTGATCATGGTTTTCCTAAAAGTAAGATACATGGGAAGCCTACTAAATTCTTAATACGTATGAGACCAAGTAATCAAAAATTGAACTTCAATTCCCTCAATCAATTCTTAGACTTGCATCAGTTTACAGAGACAGAACCCCTTGAATGAAGGGTAGGCGAGGTGTACCTGAAGAAGGACTCAAAATTTAAACTGCTGATCTTCCTCCCAGCCTCCCCTAAAGAGACCCATGGCCTTTTGCTAGGGTAACTCTATGGGAGAAAAAGAAATAATCAGACCTTTGGTGACTACTAAGCACTGGCTCTGAACTAACCCTAATTCCAGGAGACCCAAAATGTTACTGTGGTATACTAGAGTACTATGGAGTTCAAGTGGTTAATGGGATTTTGGTTAATGTCTATCTCACAGTGAGCCCAGTAGGTCCACAAAACCATACCATACTTGTTATCCCAGTTCCAGAATGCACAATTTTGATGGACATATTCAGCAACCAGCAGAAACCCCACATTAATTCCCTTACTGTGAAATGAAGGTTGTTCACGGTGGGAAAAGCCAAGTGGAAGCCACTAGAACTACCTCTACCTATAAAAATGATAAATCAAAAGCAATACTGCTTTCTTGCAGTAAATGCAGAGATTAGTGCTACCTTCAAAGACTTGAGAGGTATGGGGTTGGCAGTTCCCACCACATCCCCATTTAACTTGTCCATTCATCCAGTGTGAAGTCAGAAGGCTCTTAGACAGTGGATTATCATCAGCTTAACCAGGTGGTGACTACAACTGCAGCTACTGTACCGGATGTAGTTTCATTGTTTGAGAAAATTAACACATCCCTCGGTACTTGTATGCAGCTGTTTTTCTAACAAATGCCTTTTTCTCCTTGTATTGGCCCACCAGAAGGAGACTCCTCTCCCTTGGTAAGGTCCAGCAATACACCTTCACTGTTCTACCTGAGCAGTATACCAGTTCTCCAGCCCTATGTCATAATGTAGTTCATAGAGATGTTAATTGCCTTTCCCTTTTATAAGCTATCACTCTTGTCCTTGATATTATGCCAGCTGGACCTAGTAGGCAAGAAGTAGCAACTACTCAAGACTTACTGAGATGACAATTGTATGCTGCAGGATAAGAAATAAATGTGACGGCCGGCGCCACGGCTCACTTGGTTAATCCTCCGCCTGTGGTGCTGGCACCCCGGGTTCTAGTCCAGGTTGGGGCGCCGGATTCTGTCCTGGTTGCTCCTCTTCCAGTCCAGCTCTCTGCTGTGGCACGGGAAGGCAGTGGAGGATGGCCCAAGTGCTTGGGCCCTGCACCTGCCTGGGAGACCAGGAGGAAGCACCTGGCTCCTGGCTTCGGATCGGAGCAGCGCGCCAGCCATAGCGGCCATTTAGGGGGTGAACCAACGGAAAGGAAGACCTTTCTCTCTGTCTCTCTCTCTCTCTCTCACTGTCTAACTCTACCTGTCAAAAAAAAAAGAAATAAATGTGACAAAAATTCAGGAGCCTTCTACCTCAGTGAAATTTCTAGGGGTATAGTAGAGTAGCGAGATATCCCTTCTAAAATGAAGGACAATTGTTGCAACTGCCTCTTCCTCAACTAAGAAAGAGGCACATCAAGTGGACTTCTCTGGATTTCAGAGACAATTCAATCCTCATTTGGCTGTTCCTCTGGTCCACTTACCAAGTGATGCAAAGAGTTACAAGTTTTTATTGGGCCCCAGAACTGGAGAAGTCTCCACAATGGGTCCAGGCTTCTTTGAAGGCTGTTCTGTTACTTCATCCATATGTTCTAGCAGATTCAATGGTACTTGATGTGACAGTGGCAGGTAAGAATGCTGTTTGGAGCATTTGGCAGCTCCCTATGGGTAAACTGCAGTGCATATCTTTACAACGCTGAAGCAAAGCTCTACCATCCTCCACACATAACCTTACTGTTTTTGAAAAAGGGCCTTTGGTCTATTTCTAGGCATTAGTACAGACAACACTTAATCATGGACCACCAATTCCCATGCAACCTGAGCTGCCCATCATGAATTGAGTATTATCTGACCCACCAAGCTAAAAAGTCAGCACTCCAGCACCAAAATAAAATGGTATATATGAAATTAGCTTCACACAGGCCTCAAAGGCACAAGTTAAGTTATAAGAAGACATGGTCTAAATGCCTGTGATTCTCACTCCTGCTAAATGCCTTTTCTCTCCCAGCCTGCACTTACGGTCTCATAGAAGCCAGCTGTAAACCTAGAACCTCTATATTGGACATCCCTGAAGGAAAGTGGTAAAAGAAGAATCTTTTCAATGGGCAAGATTTTAAACACCTGGTTATTCACTCCTCTTGGGAGAAATGGCCAGATTTTGTATAAATATGAACTGATTTATAGGTTATAGCTATTAGTTTGCTGAATGGAGAGGGAATAGGAAAGAACATGACTGGAGAATTGGAGAAAAGGAGACATTTCGAAGATACACACACACACACACAGATCTTTCTGAATGGGCAATAAAAGTGAAGATATTTACCTCATGTGAGCATTCACTAATGAGTGATCTTACCAGAGGAATTTTAAGAATCAAGTGTACATAATGATCCATTCAGCCTCTTTTCCCAGTCACCCCATCACCGCCCAATGACTGAGTGAATATGGTAGCAAGGATGGAGATTATTATGCATGGACTTAGCAACACAGACTTCCACTCACCAACTATGGCCACCACTGAGTGCCCAATTCACCAGCAGTGGAGACTAACACCGAGTCCCTGATAAGGTAACTCCTGGACTGATCAGCCAGCTAGTTGGTGACAGGTTGAATATCAGTATTGGCTTCTCATGGAAAGTATAGCCTTCTCTTCTTACTGGAATATGATTTGCCTTTCCTGCATGCACTGTTTCTGCCAAAACTATCGTCTGTGCACTTACAGAATGCATTTATCTATCATCACAGTTATTGTATGAAGAATTCCTTCTCAAGAATGAACTTACTTCACAGCAAATAAAGTGAGACAATGCAGTCATACTTTTGGAATTCACTAATATCAACACGTTCTCCAGCATCCTGAAACAGCTGGCTTGGCAGGACTCTGAAACAGTCTTTTGTGATCTCAATTACTGTATTGGAACAAACTTTTCTAGGAGGCAACATGTTCTCAGAATCAGCATCCAAGATATGGTGCTTTTTCTTCCATAGTTGAGGATTCATTGGTCCAGGAATCAAGGGGTGGAAATGCGAATGTTACTTACTCACTACTATCTTAGTGATCCACTATCAAAATTTCTGTTTTGTCCCATGACCTTATATCTTGTCCTCTGCTGACCTAGAGGTTTTAATTATAAAGACAAGAATGAGACATAGCAATGATTATGCTGAACTGAAGGATTGCTACCTGGCCACTTTGGGTTCCTCATGTCTTTGAATCAATTGGTAAAGAACTGAGTCAAAGGGCCGTCACTGTGGTGTAGCAGGTAAAGTCACCACCTGCAGTGCCAGCATCCCATATGGGTACAGGTTCAAGTCCTGGCTACTCCACTTCTGATCCAGCTCTCTGTTATGGCCTGGGAAAGTAGTAGAAGATGGCCCAAGTGCTTGGACCCACATAGGTGAGAGACCTGGAAAAACTACTGGCTCCTGGCTTTGGATCGGTGCAGCTCCAGCCATTGCAGCTATCTAAGGAGTGAACCAGCAGATGGAAGACCTTTCTCTCTCTCTCTCTCCCTCTCACTGTCTGTAACTCTACCTCTCAAACAAATAAATAAAATTTTAAAAAAAGATTGGCTCAAATGCTTGGGCCCCTGCACCTTGTGGGAGACCCAAAGGAAGCTCCCAGCTCCTGGCTTCAGATCGGCACAGCTCCAGCCATTGCAGCCCTCTAGTGAGTGAACCAGTGGATGGAAGACCTCTCTCTCTATATCTAATTATCTGCCTTTCAAATAAATGAATAAATCTTTAAAAAGAAAAACAGAGTTACAGGGCTGGTAAGGGTAATTTATCCTGACTACCAGAGGGAAATAGAACTGCTACTCCACAATGGAGGTAAGGAAGAGTGTTCTAGAATATGAGAGATCTCTTGATGGGGCATTCTGTTAGTAGAACTATGTCCTTTGATTATAGTCAATGAAAAACTAAGATCCCAATTTAAGCAGTTCTATTAATGATCTTTGGGTCACTCTACAACTACAACTCGGATATTACTGTAGGCAACGAGAATTCAGAACTGAAGAAAGCAGTTTAAAATATTAGCTACCACCACATGACCAGTTATACAAATGAGGACTATAATTGTCCTGAGTATTTATTTTGTTATGAATATGTGTATTCAATGTATATATGTATGTGTGTGTATACCTCTATTATCCTCTTATCAGGAATGTAAGATATAAAGACTTTATATCATAGTATTTAAGTAATATTAACCTTACATTGCAATATTTAAGTTACCAAATAGCAAGGGGAAGAATAAACACTACCCAAGGACTTAGTACTCTTCTGTGAAAATGGTTATTGAATTTTTGGTTGGATTTAAGATAGCTGCATCATAATAAGGGGAAGTATGACCTTGTTATAATCTTTACTTAGAGGTTAGGTATGACATCAGGAGTCCTATATGCATTCTAAGTTGATAAAGGTAGAATATAATGGTTATTTTTATATGTTAACTTGACTAAGCTATACTACACAGACATTTTGTCAGACAATAATCCAGATGTTGCTGTAAAGGTATTGTTCAGATGAGATTAATATTTAATTCAGTAGTCTTTGGGTAAAGCAGAGTACACTCCATAATGTGGGTGAGTCTTATCCAAACAGCTGAGGTTTTAAAAAAGGAAGAGGGGATGCTGCCCTCCAGACTACATTCTGCTCCACGTTACAACATCAACTCCAGCCTATCTTCCTGTCCTAAATATTTCAGACTTGCCAGCTTCTACAACTGGTTCAAAGAGTTTCTAAAAATAATTACCTCCTCTGTGTGTGTTTGTGTGTATGTGTGTATATGTGTGTATATGTGTTGCTCTCTCTTTCTCTACACGCACATGTGCACACACACATGTGCACACACACACACACACATACATGACTGGTTCTGTTGCTCTAGAGAAGCCTGACTAATATACACACATGGAGGAAAATATCTGTCTTGGCTTAAATTGATATTTAGGGAGGCAATTTAACCAATTTTACTTTAAAATTTCCATATCTAAATATTTAATGAAATAAAGGATATATTTGTGAAAATTAAGCTTAGAATTCTTTAAAGATATTAATGTTATCTTTGAGGACATTTATGTGGACATTTAGAAAACAATAAGGTAATCATTCATACTGAGAAAAATGTCTTTAAGTGTGGTTTTTTTTTAAGAGAAGTATAAGAACTCCATGGAATTTTTTTTTTTTTCCTGAAAAGAATGGCACAAATTTAGCTACACCTCCACATAAAAAGTTTTTAAAGCATGTCAATCATTTGACAGTGCCTTTTCTGCTTCCTACCAGGTCCCGTTGATCCTCTTGTACCAGATCCATTTTGTGTACCAAGCAAAAGATTTTGGCATCTGGAGAGTTCTGCAGAATAGCTTCCAGGCATGATTGGTAATAGTGCATGTCCTTTTCCAGTTCACGGCTCTCCACATCAAAGACATAAATCAGAACCTCCACATTTCGGAAGATGTTGTCCCTTTGGCTAGTAAAATAATTTTCCATGAAGGTGTCTTGTCTAGTAGGAAAAAAATCTTGATAGTAAGCAAGTCCTCAGTTCAATCACTTCTACTTATGATGTTTTTTTGTTGGCCTGATTAATGCAAAAGATAATCTTATGACTTCAACTTAAAGGGAAAATAATAGCAAATAGGTCTGGCCTTACCTTTCCTATTGAGGCACAAGTTGTGCTACCCTTTGCCCCTCTTCTTGTGTTCTAAATATACTGGCCTTCTCTCAGTTCTTCAAGAGTTCCATTGTTTATCCACCATGGGGCCTTTATATATTCAGTCTCTTTTGTCTCAAATGTTACCTTCTTACCTCTTCATCCAATTAAATTCTGCTTGTCTCTTCAGATTTCAGTTCAGTCTCTATTACCTCACAGAAACCACCTCTGACCTCTTTGACTTGGGCTGACCTACTCACCATAGGCTCTTATGCCAATACAGCCCTCTTATTTCCTACAACATTTACTACATTTACTACAAGTATGATACTACACTTGCCTGTGTGTTTAATTACTGACATTCACTTCCCTAGACAGCGAGTTTCATGAATTGTAGAGAACAAATCTGTTACCGTTTCCCATTGTTTTTCATCTTTTACAGAGTGTTAGGTTAGGTTAACAATCAACATTTGTTGACTACATATTCTATATGAAAATGACTCCAAGGCTAACTTCTAAGCAGAATGCTGCTCTTTGCTCCTTAGGCTATGTTTTGTTTCCCAAGTCCTCAATAACCATCTAGTTAGCAGAAAACAGTAGCATTGTAGAGTTTGGAACAATTATGAACCTACTTTTGAATTCTGTACTTCACTATTGATTAGCTGTGTGACCTTGGCAGAACAGAAATCTCCCTGGACCACAGCTGCACTGTGTATGAAAATGAAGTTGATATTTTACTGCCAAAATTCAAGATACTTAGAAGAGGCTCTTGATACAGGTTAGAGAATTGGAAGTCACGATAATGAGGAAGGATTTGCATGGAGAGCAGGTAGACTCTAGCCATTAAGTCTAGCAAGAATGGAATCATGTTAATAGACAATTTTTGGCTACTGTATTATTATTTCAGTAAATATTCATTTTGTACAAATATACATTAAGTAGTAATACCTAAATCTATCACGTACAGAGGGCATTGTGTAATGAGTTGGTACCATTACTATCCTTACTCTACATATGAAGAAACTATAGCTTGTAGAATTTAAATGATCTATCCAAGACAAGACAGCCAACACAGCTGAAATAAAAACTCCAGTCTAACTCTAGTGCCTATTTTCCTAACCACCATGCACTACATATACTCCTCCAGCACATGGTAGAGAACAACATTGGCAAATGTGGGGTCTTCAAAAAATTCCTGGAAATGTGTGTTATGGAAAAAAACTATTCATAGAGTTCAACATATTTAAACAAAGTAAATATTTTTAATTATATTTTCCACAAGTTTTTTGAAGTACCTTTGAAGTAAGCATAGTGAGTGTGCATCGCTGATGGTATTTTTGGTGAGTGCCTTGGTGATGAGAGGAGGGACTATCTCCTACTCTTTCAACAATGGATAATTCAGCAGAAAATATGTGCTTAGGATCTGCTCCACAGTGCTGAGATGACCTGGAGATAGTTATTGAAATAACTAAGAACAAAGCAGGATGGTATGAAAACCTTGGCAAAGGCTTCAGATCACGTGAGACAGAAATCCACTTATATCCCTGCAAAAGAGGGGATAATCTATCCCATACTACAGATATCTAGATTGTGCTTGTGGTAGTGCTACTTAAATCTGTCACATATAGAGGCATTTTCACTATTAAAAGTAAGAGATCTTTAACTGACAAATATTTGGTAATTTCTATCCAATGTACCTATTACAAATGACAGTTACTCTAGGTGTATACTGATTTTGCTCGATGCCATGATTAGTGCCATCAGCTTCACAAACAAGTAAGCAGACGGTACTTACCCACCACAATCCCACAGGTTCAAAACCAGGTTTCCCAGAAATCGAACATGAGAATGTTCTACATCAACTGGAAAACAAATATGACAAATCTAGTAATTGTAGCATGCAAGGTGAAATTAAAATTAAGCAAAGCACTGACCCACGGAATTTAGAAGGACCAAAGTGGAGTGAAATGCTCAAAGCTACAAGAAGTAATTTTCAGCTTGATAGTGTGGTTTAGTGGCATGGTGAGCAATTAAACTATGCTGAGCTACAGAACTAGCTCTCATGTAAGTCATTTTACTTTTTAGTAGTTTAGTACTTAAAGTAGAAACAATCTCCAATTACAATACTAATGTTAAAATTTCAACATGTAAGACAATGACATATATACTTAACAGATCTTTCCTGCCCCACCTGCTCATATCAACTTCTCACACAATAAATAAATAAATATACAAACATTAACAAAAACCAAACACAGAATGTACATAAATCATAACCAAATTCCCACTGTTGATTTCTTTTTTACTTAATGACCCTACACTTTCCCATTTATTGACTCCTCTGTCCATATGCAATTCATTGCTAGTCCTTTGTATTCTCTCTCAATTCTGTTATTTATTCTGCAACCCACTACTAACACTAAGGGAGGCCCTTATCTCATGCCTACACTATTGAAATAGCTCCCTAACTGACCTCCCACCAGAAAGCCTTATCCATTTTACTTCATCTTATAGGTTCCTGTCAGGTTCATCTTCTTAACATTACTTTGAACATGTCACTCCCCATTCAATACACTTAAAATGGCTCTTCCATGCCTTTTTGGGGGCTATTCAAGGTCCTTCACAATTTGGCTTCCAATCTAACTATATATCCCCCCAATGATTCAAATAAATAAAATCTTTCACTCCAGCCCAAGTTGGTTTATTCACAGTCCCCTCAAACCACACTACCTCTCCAACTCCCAACATACCTCACATCAGGGATCGCAAACTTGCTAAGTGAGGCCTGGTCAGTAAACTTATACACAAGCAAAGTTGGCCACATATGAAAGGTAAATAGCCACCCAATGTGACAGTGGAATGGACAGCAGCTACTCAACTTTGGCTTGTTTGCAATGAAGGAATGTGGGCTCAGAATAGCCAAATCTTTAAATTTTTTTCAGTAATAATGGGAAATTAATTTTTATAGAAACATTTACATGTTTATAATTAATGCCAATTTTTCTAAAACACTACAACAGGCCAAATTATATTTACAGGCCTTATTGACCATACATTCTGCTTGTTTGCGACCTCTGCCTTACACTACACCCCCAATCCCATCCTGTACTTGTCTATTTTGTATCTGTCTGGAAAGCCCTCCCCATCTTTCTTTCAAAGTTACATTCATGTTTTAATACCCAGCTTAAATCCCACCTCCTCTTAAAAGCCCTGCTTGGCTATGCCCACTTACCATAATTTCTCCCTCTAATCATTCAAACATTTATTAAGCATCTACTCTCTGCCAGGCACTAAAAATCCCATGGAGGAATAGTGAAAATGTTTAGCCAGAAAATTTCTCAAAGTCTACCAATTACTATCTATGTAATTTATATGATATTCAGTTACACAGTGACTTTTTTTCTATCTTAAATCTGTTGCTTAAATTGACTGCCATCTAACTTTTGTGCAATTTTAGCTTCTCATAAACTAGATCACAAGTAGCAAAGCATTATTAAAAATATACAGGCTTTAGATTCAATGAATCTGAGTTCAAATACCAGCTCTACCTCTCTGGGTAACCTTGGGCAAATCACTTGAGCTACAAGTATCAGTTTTTCTTTCTATTAAAAAAGAAAGGAGGGGCATAGTATTGACCTCACAGGATTACTGTGAGGACTCAATGAATTATCTATCATATATAAAGTGCCTGGCACGTAGTAGGTGCCCAAACTACTTCCCTTCTCCCCTTTACTTCCCCCTCCTTGGAAAAGGAATCAAATCTTACATGTCTTTGTATTTCCAACAGAGTCTACGAGAGAGTAGGTGCTCAAACTGCTATTAATTTGAAGACTATGTATACGGTCTAGTACTAAAAAAAAATGGAAAGAAGTGCTACTGAGAAAGGGAAAGACAATAACAAAAGAAGTGACAGGATTCAGTGACTGTGTAAATATGGGGCACATGGAATAGAAATCTGGTTTCTATTCCCATATCATGGAAATCTTTTTCATCAAGTGACCAATGTCCCCATTACCAAATCCAGTGAACTTTTTAGTCTTTGTCTTACTCTCTGCAGCATGACACTGTTGACTACTCTCTTCTCAAAAATTTCTCTTCTCTTGGTCTCTGATATCATATCTATGAGCTCTTAGGAAGATCCTCCCTCACAAGCTCCTATACTTCTTTCTGTCTCTTAAATGTTCTTCAAGATGCCATCCTTGGTCATCTTCTCATCTGTTTTCTGCCCCAAAGCAAGCTAATACAGTCACATTATTTTATTTACCATCTGGAGACTGATAACTCAAAAATAGGTATCTCTAGTATAAATTTCTCTCCTATCTTAACAACTCACATATTGTACATCTCCACATAATAAACAAGAGTTAAACAAAATCAAAACTCATTGTATCCAAACGTAACTCACAATCTCTTTTTTCTTTCTCTTTCAAGCTTCTCCATTTTAGTGAATTTAACCAGTTTCCTAAGCCAAAACCTGAGTTTCATCCTTCAATCCACTCCCCCCCATTTTCTAAATCTACCCATTAATTGTATTGATTCTATCTCTTAATATATCACAACTCCATTGGCTTCTCATCGTAATAGTATCACCACTGTAACCCAAATCAAGCTCCTGGCATTTTTTATCTAGTCTATTAAAATAGTATCCTGACTGATCAATCTATTTCTACACTTGTCTCCCTCCAATCTATCATCCATATTACAGATATGGTAATATTTTCAAAATGCAGGTTTTTATTTCATTCTTCTATAGAAAGGGAGAAAAAAACCCACAGCTCTCTCTATAAACATGACTATATATATATATATATATATATACACACACATATATATAGAAGAGAAAATGCCAAAAAGATAACCTCAAAACTGCTAATTGTGGCTCTCCACAAGAAGTAGGCCTGAGAATGAGAGAAGGAATAGACTGTCTAAACTTATGAAATGTTGAATTTTTCAATTACTTTTATAATTAACATTTAAAATTAAAAATAATAAAATATAAATCAGATCACATTATATTTCTGTTTAAAATTCTCTAGGGTCTGTGCTCTACCCTCACTTCAAACTACCTAACCTGACTAAGCACTTTCTGATATAACTCCCATTTCCTGCTTCCCCTGCAGTCCCTTGGTCACTATAGGGGCCTCTAGTTCTTCTGGTCTTCCTGCCCTGTAGTCACAAGGGCAACTGAAAAGAACCAAGAACAGAGCTTTAGGGAAATCACATACACTTAAGGGGCAGAAAGAAGAAAATACTGTGATGAAGATTTAAAAAAAAATGCAGGGAAGGGATGTTAAACATCAAGGAAGAAAACCAGGACAACAGAATATTAAATAAAAGCCAAGGGAACAGAGAGTTTTGAGAAGGTAGGAAGTCTTAGAGGCGTCAACAGTGTTTGCGACTAAAATACATCAGAATCACATTTTAATTGACAAATTTGCTATTCTGACACACACATTTTAACAGTCCCCTAATAAGTGAATATCACCATTCCACATTCTTACTTCAAATTTCCAAACCACAGTAGGCTCCAAGTTTAACAAAATAAAACTGGACTTTTTCAGGAACGACAAACTAGGAAAACACTAAAACATTAAAGTCAATATAATATTTTATAAGAAGTACTCTTTTACTACTTTTAAAGAAAATCAACAACTGTATAAAAAGGAAATTCAAGGAAAAAGCAATGTTTATATGGATTTTGAACTGGTCTATATAAGTTTAGCAATAGAACTCAGACCGTTTATCAGCAATGACAAATCAGCTAATGGTACACTAAAGCATTAAGGCCAACTTAAGTTTTTTAGTATACCTTTACTACCTTTAACAAGGTACAGTAATAACTAAAAAAGTATTATCAGTAAAGATACCACTTAAGATATCCTTAAGAGAAAAAGCCCTGTTCCATCGACAGAGCCTGGCATACTAGAATCTTGAAAAAAGTACTTGTTGAATAAATAGCCTGCTTTAATGTACAGTTTCATATAATTTACAACATTCAGCAAATTATTATGACACTTGATTATGTCAACACTATTTTAAGCTGTTTGAGTAGTTCTGACATTTTGGTTGCAAGACTATTTAGTCATAAAACTCAGAGAAATAAATCAACTCTGCTGATGAGCTAAAAACAGAAACCTCATTTGGACTAGAAAAAGGTGCTTCAAAAGTGTACAAAATTTAAAACACAAAACAAGACATCTGCCAGAAATTGTTAGACTAGGTAATCTACGTAGGTGTGAGCATAGACTGACACTTAAGCTCTAAAGTTTAGTAGTTGAATGAGATTAACTTCCAAGTCATACTTTCATCATCTAATAAAATTAAGTTAACATTAGGACCAAAGTAAATACAACAGCATACTTGGAAAAGAACAGTTGTTTGATAAACTTTAGCTAACTCCAATCTTCTGAAACTGTAGAGATGGTAGGCACAGATAGTTAACTTGGAAGAAGAGAGAATTTTTAAAATCTTAGCAAATCAAGATGGAGAAAAATCTGGACAGATAAACTTTCCAGAGGCTGGCGTCAAAGATATTAACTCTAGTGACACGACAAGCCATAGAATACTATGTTGACCAAAATATTTGGCCGATATCTTAGATGAAAATTAGATGACATACTTATCACAGATACTTAGCCCAGAGCTAGGAAGGATAGCTAAGACATCAGATGAAACACCAAACAGCTAAGATGAAAACAAGATTCCACCTTTTTTCAATGGATAAAGAAACTGAGGTTCAAAGATATTGTGACTTATCCTGGATTTCATAATTAACAAACACCAGGTACAGAAACAGATCATGGGCTAAAACAAAATCAAACAACTTAAGATAAATAAAAATTTATTCTTTGATTCCTGATATCAACTGCTCAAAAAGTAGATGGCTTTATAACAATATATATGGGCCGGCATCGCGGCTCACTAGGCTAATCCTCCGTCTGCAGCACTGGCACTCCAGGTTCTAGACCCGGCTGGGGCGCCGGTTCTGTCACGGTTGCTCCTCTTCCAGTCCAGCTCTCTGCTGTGGCCTGGGAAGGCAGTGGAGGATGGTCCAAGTGCTTGGGCCCTGCATCTGCATGGGAGACCAGGAGGAAGCGCCTGGCTACTGGCTTCAGATTGGCGCAGCGCGCCAGCCGTAGCGGCCATTTTGGGGGTGAACCAATGGAAGGAAGACCTTTCTCTCTGTCTCTCTCTCTCACTCTCTAACTGACTGTCAAAAAAAAATAACAATATATATGAAATGGAATTGGGTTAATTGGGTTTTTAGTATGATTCAATATAATGAAGATAACTCTAGAATAGGAGAGGGAAGGTTATGCTATGCTAACAGCAATGTAATGTCTAGAATAAGAGATGCAACAGGCCCACTCTACCCTGATGGAGACCGCATCTGCATTTAATCTCAGAACTTCAATAAAAATGTGGGCACATTTGAATAAGTTCTTAAAGATGCTTCAAAACTACATCAAATGAGGGATAAGCAGAGGAATTTGAAATGTTTAACTTAAGGAAGACAAGATTTGGGAGGCAAGAGATGGCTTGGATAAATTGAAACATTAACCATCCTCTAGTATTTTGTAGAGATTTCAGAGGACAAAAACAAAACTAGCTAACAAAAAATAAAGAGAAATGAATTCAGAGCTCTACCTAAGAAATGGCTTTCTAATTATCAAAACTGCCTAAATTATGAGAGTCCATACCACACTCCAAGCACCATGAGAACAAAAATGATGTTTCCCTCTCTTCTGTATCCTAGGGTCTGGAACCCAATGCATTGTTAAAAAAACTTTTTTGTCCTCACAAGAGTGAGACATCTTATAAAGTATTGGGTGATTTGTTCTTAAAAGTGTACAAAATAAAAGAAAACCAGATTAGGAATATTTGAAGACCAGATAGGGTAATACCTTCTCACCCAGAAACCAAAGACCAACACAGAATCTAGAAATGTTTGGATGCTGTACAGTGCAATGGCATTGCAGCGCAGAAATGGAAGGGTCTACCAGGACCCTAGTTTCATGGTCTTGGAAGCCATGGCAGCCTAGTGAATCAGCTAATATTCAAACACTAAAGGATAACAACATATTTCCCAGCTTAGAGCTGAAGCTCCAATGAAAACATCTATGAAGACCCAGTAAGAGAAGTCACAAAATGATCACCCTCCTCATGTCCACACCCATAGTCAGTCTACCTTTACTAAGGACAAGGACTAACTACTGCAGCCTGCGCTGCAGCTCAATAGGCTAATCCTCCGCCTGTGGCGCCGGCACACCGGGTTCTAGTCCCGGTTGCAACTCTTCCAGGCCAGCTCTCTGCTATGGCCTGGGAGTGCAGTGGAGGATGGCCCAAGTCCTTGGGCCCTGCACCCCATGGGAGACCAGGAGAAGCACCTGGCTCCTGCCTTCGGATCAGCGCAATGCGCCGGCCACAGCGCACCGGCCGCGGTGCCCATTGGAGTGTGAACCAATGGCAAAAGGAAGACCTTTCTCTCTGTCTCTCTCTCTCTCTCACTGTCCACTCTGCCTGTCAAAAAAAATAAAAAAAAAATGAGAAAAAAAATTTAGGAGATTTTATTGTTATGCTTGTTAATAGCTATGAATTTTCCTTTGAATAATAATAGTATAAAACACTCTCCCCCTACCAAAACAAAGGGTCTTTATCTTTATGCAAGAAATATTGAGATAAACAATTAGTTGGAAAAAGGCTTTTACTTTGTAAGCAACTTAGAAAGAATCTTCCCAAGAGAACGAGCAATAGTAACCAGAATTAGGTGACAACTCTCTGAAGAGGAATACAAAAAGGGAAACATGCTCCAAAACAAATCCCTCAACTTCCGCATCCCCAAGCAACTAGCAACCAAGCAACCAAGTGTGTTATGCAGATTATTAATAGTTAAGATCACCTGGCTTTAAAAAAAGCTTAAACATCTTACTTGTTGCACCAAGGCGACGTGTGTCTCTGGCAATATAATTTGCAAAGATAATAGACCTCATGCTGGTCTTACCAGACCCACTTTTACCCATCAACAGCACCTAAGGACAAAAAGGTAAAACAGAAGGAAAAATGTTAGCCATCAAGGGCAAATAAAGTCCAAAGGGAACTAATTTTCTCCTGTATTTGATATTACACTGAAATGACAGTACCAACAACCTGGTGCAAATACTTGTAATTAACTAAACTGTTGAACACACAAAATTTCCAGGGGCCAGGCACTTGATTATGAAAGACCACACATACTCTGGGCAACACAACTGCAGTGAATTCGTTTTATTACTAATTCATTGTATTACTAATATGCACTATTAATATATTTAGAACTAAGAAAAATGCCATTCTGAGGAGGAAACTAAACCCTGTGTTCTCATAACCTAACATTTGATGCCATGACCTACCTAGCAGAGGATTTCAGTTGATTTTCAGTTGAAAGCTCTTTCCTGCTCAAGGTCAGCCTTCCACCTGTGCCCTTCATCTTATCCTTTCCACTTACCTCCATAGTCTTGTTCCATTAACTAGTCTGTCTCTCCTTGTCCTTTTTCAAAGCTTCCCATGGCCTACAGAATCAAGTCCCTAAACTATATAGTAGGCCCTCTTTGATCTAGCCTTTCTATTTCTTAGTCCTGATCTCCTGTCCCTCTAGGCCTG
Source organism: Oryctolagus cuniculus (assembly GCF_964237555.1). Lineage (NCBI taxonomy): Eukaryota > Metazoa > Chordata > Mammalia > Lagomorpha > Leporidae > Oryctolagus > Oryctolagus cuniculus. The sequence goes on along the minus strand of NC_091453.1, from coordinate 39,444,144 downwards.
AAACATTCAATATCAAGCCACACTAAACTGCTTGTAGTCCCTTTGATTACTCTCAGTCCTCCAGGGAGTCCTGACTCTATGACTCTTTTAATGCTGTATTCTTTTCAGCTTCTTTCTACTTATCTTTCAAGACTTGGTTCAGAAATCATCACTTCAAGAAGCTTCTCTGGGGTAGGCATTTGACCTAGTCCACATTCCATATCAGAGTGCCTGGGCTCAAGTTTTGACTCTGCTCTCCATTTGAGTTTCCTGGTAAGGTGCATTCCTGGGAATCAGGCAGTTGAATCTCTACCACCCAAGTGGGTGACTCAGACTGAGTTTCCAGTTCCTGGCTTTAATATCACCTGGCCTTGGCAGGTGAGGCATTTCAGTAGTGAAGCAATGGATTGAAGATCTCTCTCTCTCTCTCTCTCTCTCTCTCTCTCTCCCCTTTGCTATCGCTGCCTCCATGCCCTTCAATTCAAAAAAAAAATAATTTTTAAACGTAAGCTTCTCTCACCCCAATGCCCTAGGGGGACTTAGGTGCTTTTTTGTTTGTACCCCCACACTACTTCACACCACTGCAGATCATAATACATTGCAGATAACTCATTTTGGTGGATCTGTTTCTCATAAGACCCTGAACTACTTGAAAATCAGAGAGTCCTCTATGTGTCTAACATAAAACAATCAAAATATATTCATCAAAAGAATGAGCAAGCTAGCAAAACAAAAGCAAGAGCTTTTTATTTTATTTTTTTTTTACAGGTAGAGTTAGGGAGAGAGAGAGAGAGAAAGGTCTTCCTTCCGTTGGTTCTCCCCCAAAATGGCCGCTACGGCCAGCACGCTGCGCCAATCTGAAGCCAGGAGCCAGGCGCTTCCTCCTGGTCTCCCATGCAGATGCAGGGCCCAAGCACTTGGGCTATCCTCCACTGCACTCCCGGGCCACAGCAGAGAGCTGGACTGGAAGAGGAGCAACCGGGACAGAACCAGTGCCCCAGCCGGGTCTAGAACCTGGAGTGCCAGTGCCGCAGATGGAGGATTAGCCTAGTGAGCCACAGCGCCGGCCAAAGCAAGAGTTTTTAACAATGAGAATTGTTCAGTGGAAAGGGTGGCCTTAAGTTAGTAAAGTCTTCTTGTCAATATCAGCATTTAACATAGAAAAATACATGTGAACCATGCTGCATATTGTTGCACTAGAAGTGAACTAAGAAAAGTGGCCTTTAAAAATATTTATTTATTTATTTGTTTATTTGATAGGCAAACTGAGACAGAGAGTGATCTTTCATTTGTTGGTCCACACCCAAATGCCCACAACAGCCAGGTTTCGTTCAGGCCAATGCCAGGAGCCAGAAATTCCATCATGATCTCCCACATCGATTGCAGGGGTCCAAAAACTGCTTCCCAGACACATTATAGGAAGCTTGATTGGAAGCAGAGGAGCAGAAACTGGAACCAGCACTCAGATATGGGATGCCAGCATCATAGGCAGTGGCTTAAACCACTGCACTACAAAGATGGCCTTTTAAATGACTTTTAAAAGTCCTTTCAAATCTAAAAATTATGAACTATAGTTCCAATTGCTTTATTTCTCAAACAATTAGGATATATATTTTATATTTATCTCTGGGATATTTTATAAAAATTTCTGATTCTAACTATAAGAAATACTCATGAAAATTACTGCACTCAGGCTTGATGTAATCTAGTAACTCAACAACATAACTTTATCTCACTAAGGAAATGTTACTGATAAGCCAATCTAAAGTTGTTTCAATTGTTTTTGTCCCTTAAGTTTTTAACTGAAAAATAGTAATTGTCCACTATGTGATGTTTTGATACATGATTACACTGGAGAATGATTTAATTAATCGGATTTTTCTTCTTATTCATGTAGAAATTTCTGGGTGGGTATTTTTAGGCATTCATGTTCATATAAACTTTAGATGGACTCATCAAGAACATTCCATTAGCAAACTGGAATCACAGAACTTAGCTATTAGATGAAATTATGGCTAATAGCACATTTTTATAAAAAAATAAAGATCTTATCTCAATTGCTTAATGGAAGACTTACCCATACTAACCATGTCAGTTACTGATCTAAGAGCTCTGCAGATATTTACTCATTTAAACTTCAGAATAACTCCTTGAGATAGGTAATATTATCATCATTCTACAAATAAGGAAACTGAAGCTTCAAAAGGGTTAAGAAATTTGCTGCAGATCTGTTCTCTTGGTGATTCTGCCTCAACGCCAAGATGGGGCATACTACTATAAGAGCACAAAAAAAAGGGAATTTTATAGGAAGACAAATACCTTGTGTTTTCCCACATATAGTAAGAACTAAAATTTAAAAAAAAAAAAAAACAAAAAAGAAGTGCCTGTTACAATACTGCTTCAAATATATTTTTGTCAAACTATGTTTTATATCTCTGTCAAACCAATGTTCAAGAATGATTTACTGCCGGCGCCGCGGCTCACTAGGCTAATCCTCCGCCTTGCGGCGCCGGCACACCGGGTTCTAGTCCTGGTCAGGGCGCCAGATTCTGTCCCGGTTGCCCCTCTTCCAGGCCAGCTCTCTGCTGTGGCCAGGGAGCGCAGTGGAGGATGGCCCAAGTCCTTGGGCCCTGCACCCCATGGGAGGCCAGGATAAGCACCTGGCTCCTGGCTTCGGATCAGTGCGGTGCGCCGGCCGCAGCGGCCATTGGAGGGTGAACCAACAGCAAAGGAAGACCTTTCTCTGTCTCTCTCTCTCACTGTCCACTCTGCCTGTCAAAATAAATTAAAAAAAAGAATGATTTACTACTATACTTTTAATGACTTGTGATTTTTTTTAATTTATTTATTTGACAGGTAGAGTTACAGACAGTGAAAGAGAGAGACAGAGAGAAAGGTCTTCCTTCCGTTGGTTCACTCTCCAAATGACCGCAACGGCTGGAACTATGCCAGTCCAAAGCCAGGAGCCAGGAGCTTCCTCCTGGTCTCTCATGTGGGTGCAGGAGCCCAAGCACTTGGGCCATCCTCCACTGCCCTCCTGGGCCACAGCAGAGAGCTGGACTGGAAGAGGAGCAACTGGGACTAGAACCCGGCATCCATATGGGATGCTGGCACTGCAGGCAGAGGATTAACCTAGTGCATCACTGCGCCGGCCTCTATGACCTGTGATTATTTTTTTTAATTTTTTTTTTGACAGGCAGAGTGGACAGTGAGAGAGAGAGACAGAGAGAAAGGTCTTCCTTTGTCGTTGGTTCACCTTCCAATGGCTGCCGCGGCCAGCGTGCTGCGACCGGCGCACTGCGCTGATCTGATGGCAGGAGCCAGGTACTTACCCTGGTCTCCCATGGGGTGCAGGGCCCAAGGACTTGGGCCACCCTCCACTGCACTCCCTGGCCACAGCAGAGAGCTGGCCTGGAAGAGGGGCAACCGGGACAGAATCCGGCCGGCCCAACCTGTGATTATTTAAAAATGTATTGGGGCCAGCGTTGTATGGGTAACAGGTTAAGCTGCCAAACGCAATGCTGGCATCCCATATGCATGCTGATCAGAGTATTGGCTGTTCCACTTCCAATCCAGCTTCCTGCTAATGTACCTGGGAAAGCAGTGGAAGAGGGCCCAAGTACTCGGGCCCCTGCACCCACTTGGGAGACCCAGACGAAGCTCCTGGCTCCTGGCTTTGGCATGGCTGAGTCCTGGCTGTTACAGCTATTTTGGGGTCTGTCTCTCCTCTACATCTTTCAAATAAAATAAAAAAATTTAAAAATGTATTATGTATGACTGAAATGTTCATCTTTTATTTTACAATTGTTTATAGCACTTGCCTATATTCCTGCTGAACTAGGGTCTTTTTATTTTTCCTTGTTTGAACCCTATTTGGTAAAGCATCAAGCCTTTGACTAAAATGTATATAAAAATATGATATATAGGGCTGGTTCTGTGGTATAGTGGGTTAAGCCACCTCCAACAGCACCAGTATCCCATATAGGCAACAGTTCGAGTCATGGCTGCTCAACTTCTGATACAACTTCCTACTAACATTCCTGGGAAAGCAGTAACAGATAGCCCAAGTCCTTGGGCTCCTGCACCCATGTGGGAGACCTGGAAGAAGCTCCTGGCTTCGGATCAGCCCAGGTCCATCCATTGCATTCATCTGGGCAGTGAACCATTGGAGAGAAGCCCTCTCTCTGTGTGTGTGTGTGTATGTGTGTGTGTGTGTGTGTGTCTCCCTCTCTTCCTCTATAACTGCCTTTCAATAAATAATAAATAAATCTTTAAAAATGTTATCTGAAAAATTAAAAATGAAAGAGAGAGAAAGAAAGGGAAGGAAAGAGTGAATGAAGGAAGGGAGACAGAGGGAGAGAGGATGTAGCATTGCATTATCAGAATTGTATCTCAACTACATTGAATTTATTCTCTTTGTATTAATACCACATTAACATGAGAACTTGCTGTGACTCTGAGAATCCAATTTATTAATAAATTCCTGAAATTAAAATAAAAATAGAAAGCAAAAAAGGAGTTTTAAATTCCTTCTGGTGAACTCATGTAAAAACCTTATCATGGCAACATCTGAATTGAGTTAAACATAAATGTATAGGCTGCAGTCTGTGTCCTTTGTGTATATGGCTTGCACAATGTGCAGATTAATTTGCAAATTTGGAGAACAAATTCTGTATGATTTTTTTTTTTTTTTTGACAGGCAGAGTGGACAGTGAGAGAGAGAGACAGAGAGAGAAAGGTCTTCCTTTGCCGTTGGTTCACCCTCCAATGGCCGCCGCTGCAGCCGGCGCACCACGCTGATCCTGGCAGGAGCCAGGAGCCAGGTGCTTTTCCTGGTCTCCCATGGGGTGCAGGGCCCAAGCACCTGGGCCATCCTCCACTGCACTCCCTGGCCATAGCAGAGAGCTGGCCTGGAAGAGGGGCAACCGGGACAGAATCCGGCGCCCCAACCGGGACTAGAACCCGGTGTGCCGGCGCCGCAAGGTGGAGGATTAGCCTATTGAGCCACGGCGCCGGCCAAATTCTGTATGATTTTGATAGGGTATATAGGTATGGCAGATGGCTTAATCAACAAAAGACTTTAAAAGGACATCATATACTGTTAAATACATGAATGATACAGTCAAATCCTTAAAGTAGGAAAAGTAAATCTGATAGCAAAGAAGGAGATGAAAGTCAGGGAAACCACAAGGTTCCTGAGTAGTCCAGGAATGAGAATATATATATACCACATATTTCCTGAATAGCAACTTCTTACCTTTACCTTCATGTTTTTGATGTACCTAACACATCTTACCTTTTTCTTCATGGCTGTGTTTGGTAGCACCCACCTGCAGATAAAAAGCAAAAGATAGAGTTTTCATGACATAGTTAATTGCCTTAGAAACTGAAACTTTAGAAATACAAATAAATGTAGAGATGCAAGAGAGCATCAGATGACTACAGTTGACTACAGCTATGTTTAGGGCCTCAGTTCAGTGAAGTCCCTAATTTTCCTAATCATAAAACTGGTTTTATGCTCCCTATTCACTAATTAAAAGATCATGAAGTAGCTCCTAAGATTTACTTAGGAATGCAAATCAGGCACTAAATTTCTGGATTCTATTTTTTTTTTTTAAGATTGAATTTTTCAGAATCTTAAAAATTAACCAAAGTTGCATATACAGGTGTTTTAATAAATCAAATGACATTTTCATATTCAAATCTGCCAGCTAGTTAGAAAAAAAAATCAGTCCATTTTTAATATCTGGAAGTATCTTCACGCCTTGGCTGTCCTTCCAAGGCCCATTTCACTCACCAAAGCACATATAATACAAGTCTCAAATTCAGGTGCAAATTGACAGAAAACACTCTTAAGCCACTGGTCTCTGACCACAAAATGCCAATTCTCTTCCTAGCCTTCTTATCTACAACATGGTGATATCAAATATCCTTTATTGATAATCCAAAGCAATTCAGAACTGCCTCCCCAATTAGCACACCACCGCCAGCCACCACCACCATCCCCACCACCCCCCATCTCCCCCATCCCCCCCATCCACACAAGGAATGTTATCAGCCCAATCTCAAGGGTTGTTTCTGCCCAGTTAGCACCAGTGTGCTTTTCTGCTTAGACTTTGGTCAAAAATATGATGCCAGTCAACTTCATTGGTAAATTGAAGCAACTTATCATTGGATGGGGGGATGGTATGTTCAAATTCACAAGACTCTCATCAAGTAAAACATCCCCCTGCCAGGTTTGACACAATGCCCTTCACCCACCCTAGCGATCCTTCTTGTTCCCCTAGTGGAGGATCCATTCTCGGCCCCAAATTTTCTTTCTCCATCTTTTTCTCAGAATCAGATTCTTCCATCTTGCAACAAGTTCTTTCCGGTCCCTTCTAAATCCGCAATATTCTTTTTTCTTGTTCACCCTCTTAACTGCCTATTCTCATTGCCTGAGGCCCTTAGGCCTGCTCTATGCTTGCCTCCGCCTTTGTCCACTGGGGGGCCGCTTTCCCCAAGGTTACCTTTACCGCCCGAAATTGGCCTCAAGGCACTGCCGAGCCGACCAGCTCAAAGGTCAAATGATTCAGTGGTGCAAAGGAAGAGAAAGAGGATTAGGGGGAAAAGGAGTGGTGGGTTAGGGATTCGTCCCAAGTTTGGGCCTCAGGACCCAAGCTCTCAAAACCCAAAGGTCACTTCACCGCAAAGAAGTAGGGATCGCGAAGGCGGAGGCAGCAGAAAGAGCTGACCCGTGCAGTAGGCACTAAGCTGTCGGCCGGCTCCTTGCACCAGTGGCCTGGCCGCCCTAGGGAATCCGCCCGATGGCGGCGGTTATTATCTAACCGCCCGCCCTTCAGGAGCCCAGGTACCTCACCGCAGCCACCAGACTGCAGGCCAGCATCACGTGGGCACCTGCCGTAAACCCAGAGTCTGTCACGTGACTGCCGCTACCCAAGGGGTGGGTGGGCTGGAAAGAATACCATAGAGACTGTTGAGGGAAAGCCAGAGTGCCCTCTGTCGGCGTCACGTGTGTTGGCCTTTCTGTTCCAGACGCCGCCGGCTGCGTTGGACGCAGCCATCCTGCAAGCATTAAAAAAGTGGCCAGGGAGTGCAGTGGAGGATGGCCCAGGTGCTTGGGCCCTGCACCCCATGGGAGACCAGGAAAAGCACCTGGCTCCTGGCTCCTGCCATCGGATCAGCGCGGTGCGCCGGCCGCAGCGCGCCGGCCACGGCGGCCATTGGAGGGTGAACCAACGGCAAAGGAAGACCTTTCTCTCTGTCTCTCTCTCTCACTGTCCACTCTGCCTGTCAAAAAAAAAAAAAAAAAAAAAGTGGGACTGCCGGCCTCACTCTCCGCTCGGTGTTTGTCCGCCACAGAGAATTAAAAGCGACAGTTGCAATTTCGGTGCGTCCAAGTTACCGGTTTTTACTACTGTTTATCCATAACAGTTTTTGGTCGGGAAGGCAGAGCACTCTTTGTCTTCCTGCTTTTATGCTGAGTCCCCATAGCAATTAAATGAATTAATACGCCCAATCGGTTATAACTGTGTCTTCACTTACTAATTGCTCAATGAGTTATCCTTATTACAGGGAATAGGGACTCATGGAAGATTTTAGCACACACATCTATCTCCCCACTTGCTTAAAACAGCGTGAGAAATATATTCCTTATTTACCATATCAAAAAGGAAAGTCTAGAAGTGGTAACTGAAGGACTGCTGGCTGGCATATGCATTCTATATTCTGTACACAGACCTCTGGTATAAACGCCCTAAAGTTTTGTAAGGTGTTGCTTCTAGAAGGGGTTACAGAGGGTAGGCAGTTACAGGTCAGAGGATTAACTCTTCATCTTAAGCCTCTCGGTACTATATATGTTTATATACTATAAATCACATAACTATAATAGTCATTATTTGTTATACATTATATAATACATATTACATATTTATACACACACGCACAGGAAGGGAGGGAAATTGCAAACAGGATAGTCTGTGCCCACATTTTGCATTTGCAGTCCTATATTATCCTTTCTCTACAACTGTCATGCCTAAGGAAAACTTATTCTGTTCTTATTATCCTTTCTTTAGACATATTACTAATATCTTGCCGCCTCCCACCAGCTGTCCTTCAAAAGATTCCTATTCTAGCTTTCCCTATCTAGTGAAAGACCTTCAGTCCCAAAGTAAGTTGTAGCTCCAGATTTGCTGCCCTCCACACAAAGTCAGTGAAACTAAGTCATTATAGTCTGTTCTCTTAAGTCTGTCCACTCCTCCCTGTACTTACTGCTGCAGTTTTCGTTCTTTCTGTCATACTCTCTGACCTAAAGAACTGCAAATAATCACCTAAGCGATTTTCCTATACTAGCAGGTTCAAAGGGTTTGGGAGTGGGTGGAATAATTGTCATCAGTCATCTCACCCTTCCAAACAGTAAATATAATCAATATGTGCTTTTTTTGTGAAGGTAGCTTTCAAATATGTCCTCCCAATCCCCACTTTCCCCTGTTTTCTTCAGCCAAATTGCTCCTTTAAAAAGCTCCTTTATAGAAATTTTCAGGCTCCTTGCTACTACTGGTTTCTTTTTCACTCCCTCAAGCTATCCAACCTCCTATCAGCTGCTACAGTAATATATTTTCTAAATGTTTTATTATTTGAGAGGCAGAGAAATGAAGACATATATCTATTGGTTCAGTTCCTAAATGCTCAAAACTCTAGGGCTGAGCCGTGCCCATTCCAGCAGCCAGGAACTCAATCCTGGTTTCCCAAGTGTATGTAAGAGATATAATTATTAGGCCGCCACCACTGCCTCACAGGTTCTGCATTGGCAAGAAGCTGGAGTTAGAAGCGGCAAGTTGGGATTGAACCGAGTTACTCGAATATTAGATGCTGGTGTCTTAACCAGTATCTTAACTACGAGGTCAAACATCTTACCCTTTGATCAATATGTTAAATTATAAAACACAGAATTGGTTTCCCTTCTTTAAAAGTCTTACATAACTTGATTTTAAAAGTATGTCAACAGGGCTTGAGTTGTGGGACAGAGGGTTAAGCTCCCACGTGCGATGTCACATCCCATCTCAGAGGGCTGGTTTGAGTCTGCTGCTATGCTTCTGATCCACCTCCCTGCTAGTGAGCCTGGGAAAGCAATATAAGTTGACCCAATTATCTGTGCCCCTGCCTCCCATGTCGGGGACCTTCATGGAGTTTCCAGCTCCTAGCTCTGGACTGGCCCAACCCTAGCTGTTGTGGCTATTTGAAGAGTGAACCAGCAGATGAAAGATCTCTGTCTGCCTTTCAAATAAATAAAATAAATATATGTTTTAAGTCTACCAACACAAGGGCATTCAATATCTGATCTTCAGCAACCTCAGCAGTCACATATCTCTATCCAATCTCACTCTCTCAACCTTCCTAATAAACAGCTAAAAGTGCCTCAGTGTGGCAAGGGGAAGTAAGAGGAGGAATGAACATATAAGGAGGTGAGGGAAAGATGAAGAAAAGGGGAGAAGTGGAGAAAGCAGAAGTGAAAATGAAAGAAAATATGGGGATTAAGAAGAATAAAGAGGAGCAGGGATAAAGGGAGGGAATGGAAAAAAGGGAGCGGAAAAAGATTGAAGAACTCAACGTAATTAAGGGCTGATTCCGAAGAATGGTAAATAAAACTTAACACAGTGTATACCTATGTGTAGTCTTTAAGATTCTGATTTATACCCTGGCAGCTCTGGCTACTTATTTTTATACTTTCATTTAAGAATCTTATTTAAATAGGAAATTAAAGGCATTTTATATTTTTTACCAAATTATTTTTTAACTTTTTAGTATAGGATATTTTCAGAAAGTATTGATTAAGCACTGTTACATTCATTCAGCAGATATTCAATGAGTAACCAATCAGTGCCAGGAACTATGTTGGATCCTAAGGATACAAACATCATTTAATTTCAGGTTCCACTGCTGTTTGGATGCTTCTGTAATAACACCTCAGCTCCTCCCCCCCCCCCCAACACACACACCAGCCTTTTGTTTGTTCAGATCTCAATGCAGGTTTTTAAACACCTATCTCAGCAAGAAAAAGTAATAAGGCCCCTAACAAAGATTCCAAAAAAAGTTTCCATTTATTCCCTAAATCCAATTGTGTTAGCCTCAAACATACTCTTATATTTCTACTACTCAAACTGTCACTCCTAACTTGCCTACCCTTCCTGTCTTCACGCTTGTCTTCTTTTTTTTTCCGTAGCTCACTACTACTTCCCAGAGCCTCATGGGTTCATTCTTACATCCTGCTAAGAGGCCTCTTCTCACCATTCCCATCTCTTAACTTGAAATATCATTGAATAGTTTTTCAGTTTCCTAGAGTTCAGAATTTTAGGAATGAAAATATTATGGAGACTTTAGTTTGCAGGCCTGCATGTAAGGAATTTAAAATTCAGCACTCAGTGAGACAAAAAGACAAAGCTGAACAGACTGAAAAGCAACAGTTATTTTATCCATCAGAGAAATGAACTCACAGGACAAAAACCTGCCCCCGCCCCAAATACTGGAGAAACAGATAGATACATACAGAAAATGACATTTCTCAGAGCAGAAACTTCCCTGGGAACTATGAACAGAGTAGAAAAAAAGAATTATAATTGAGAAGTTGCTAAAGGCTCTATGTGGACAATCCTGAAAGTTAAAAATTCTAGGGGGACTCAGAAAGAGGCACACTTGTAAATTTTACCTGTAATTCTAACAGATCAATATCACAGTGAATGTCAGAGAAAAATCCTATCCTGCTTCTGAAGTAACAATTTTGAAACACCAGAGCACTCTATTGGTAAATTGGTCTACCCTTAGAAGAAATTACTCTACCAGAACCCAACCTATTAAGGTACTATCAGAGTCCAGTATATCTGGGAGAAGGAAAATCTTCAACTCTTCCCTATACCCATCCTTCCCTACCTAAGGAGGGAAAAATAAAAGAAGCACTGATGAAGTTCATAGCCCAGGGACACAAGCTCACCATAGATGGAGACCTAATTATAGGATTATAGAACTTCCCTTCCTCCACACATTACTACTGTATTACTTAAAGCCTATTTAATACAGTTCTTTGAACTCAGTCCATCATTTCCACTTTCAACAACAAAAAGTAGAAGACATACTAAAAGGCACAGTTTAAAAAGACTGAACAGATATGAAAACCAGAGGAGCGAGCAGGAATGTAGAAATTAACAGATGGTAAATCTAAAAACCTAATATTAATATGCTACAGGAGAGCTGGATTGGAAAAAGAGCGGCTGGGACTTAAACCGGCGCCCATGTGGGATGCCAGTTCCACAGGTGGAAGATTAACCTACTGCACCACAGCGCTGGCCCCAAAAATGCCTTTCTGAAAATGAAAGCTTGATCTGTTTGGGAAATGTATAGAGCAGATATTTTTGAAATGTAGTTTGTGATAAAAAGTACTCTTGTTAATTTCAGAATAGTCTCTTTGATTTACAAATGTTAATTTTGAAAAAACACCGAAGCCCAAATGTTGATAATTCATTAGCGGAATTATTTTATTAACTTCAAGGTATTCTGTGAACTTCATCTTTGCATTATGATACAGAAATAGCATTTAAAATTATTTTTCAAAGATATTCTTTTCATATGTTTCTCTGGCAATTCAATCTGAATAAACAGCTTTGTATGAGCTGTAATAAGGCATTGAATATAAATTTCAATATATTGAATTGCCTTTGTACTTAACAGACTTTAAAACATTTCTTTTTATTTGAAAGAGCACTTCAATCTGCTGCTTTACTCCCCAAATACAACAGTAGGGGTGCTGGAAACTCAAACCAGGTTTCTCTTGTGGTTGGTGGGAACTCAGTCATTTGAGCCATTACCACTGCCTCTCAGGATCTATATTATCAGGAACTGAACCCAGGTACTCTGATGTGGGATGTGGGTGTCTTAACTAGTGGGCTAACCACCTGCTCCTTAACAAACTCCTTTCTCTTTTTATTTTATTTTCTATTTTTACAATATTTTAAAATTAAGCAGAGAGAAGAGCATTGAAGAAACTGAAGGGGAAAATGAGGGCAGCTCTTTTATCCCTATTGATCTCTGTGGTGAAGTGGAGACTGTCACTTTTTTAGATCGTGAAAATAAGCTCAGAAAGGTTCAGGCCAAAGGTGACACAAGGGGCAGAGCTGGGGTTCAGATCCCGACTTTGGAGTTCTCAGTGGTCCTTTAGTATCATGGCAACACAGTAACAGGTATTTTTTTTTTTTGCTCCCATTAATAAAGGTTTTGCAGGTAAGTGGATACTTAGAAATGTGTGTTTTCCCTGGATATTTGTTTAACAATATACTAACATAAAAGGCATGGTTTATTTGCATACAAATGATGAATTTTGAAATTAGATAATTGAATGACGTATTTGTTATTGTTGGTTTTTTCTGCTTGTTTTTGCTTTTTAGAAAAAAAAAAAACATCGCTAATATCTCTTGGTTCCCCAAAGCACACATGATAGAGTCCACACACTTAAGTAGTACATAAAAGGTCTTTTGGTCACCTTTCTCACAGCCACTCCTGGCCTTAATATAACTAAGCACTAAACTTCGTTTGTATCATTCTCTCCCATGCTCCATTTATTTTGTTCACACTGTTGCCTCAGTAATGCCTCTCCTCCAGTTTATCTGCTCAGTTACATTCCTATTTATTTTTGAGAACTTTTCACTGCCTTTCATGTCTTTCCTAGGAAGAAATCTCCCCACTTCTCTGGCAACTTCATGTATCAGTTTCATCATATTTACATTACAAATATGTGTCTCCCACTAATATATGTCAGCTTTCTATACTCAGCATCTAAGACGGATCTCAATACACTGGCATTTCCTCTATTAAGATTTGATGCATGAATGAATGGGAAACAAAACTTTGTTATCAAAAGGCTTGGGGTTAATGCAGGAGCAATTCAAGGGTTTTCAATATCCAAACTAAAATAACTACTTGGAATTGTTTGTTAACACTGGAATTGGATGACAGCAGAACAAGGCTGAGAAGTTCAGGACCAAAAAGAGAAAACTAAGGCTCTGAATGATAAAAATGGGTCTCTTAGGAAGATGTAACCAATGAACAGAAGCAGAGTTCGATCAAATCTCTAGGCTTTGAACATCGTGTCTCCTTCTTCTTAAGCACCCACACCTTCACCTGAACTAGTTACGTGACCTGGGTACACTCTGCATTTTGTACTAAATCCTACCATTCACTTTCATGTGAGAGTGTATGCAGAGTAAGCAGAATTCCCTTCTCATGAAGCATGGCCATGCCCTTCTTTCCCTAGCTTCCACATTACTGTTCTAGGATTTCCAGCCTCCACTAACAATGCACAACTGTCAGCATTGTCATTCAACCTTTCATGACTCCCCCACCTTGATTCAAGCTCCACCTCTTCAGTGCCCACCTCTCACTTTAGCACTATTCTTGTAACAGTTGATAAAGACAAGCTTGGCACCAAGCACAGAGATTAGGGATTGATGAAGGTCAGTGAGGGCATGGGTAAGCATCAGAAGGAAGACAATGCTCCCAGAAGAGAGCAGTGGCAGTTCAAAGGTTAAATAGGGCAGTCATCACATCTGGCTGACTCATACACTTTTGGATGATCTGCTTCCGAGCAGAGGCCAAGGGACGAGTTTCCTCCTGAAAGCGGTGGTGCCCTGCCTCAGTGAGCATCCAAAGGCAAGCTTGAGGTCTTGCATTAATCTCATCTTGAAGTATGACTGGCACCTTCCTGAAGCTCCCCAGGAAGCAAAGGTTGTGGCGAATGGTGTTCTTCCAACCACCTGGAGCTGTCTGAAAAAAAGGGAAATGTTGGCGAATAAAATTGTAGATGTCTTGCACATTGAGTCCAGAGGGGGAGCCGTTTCTTAATGCTAGGGCAATTAGGTGGCCATAATTGAGAGGAGGTCGAGACCAGGACCTTATCTCCTGGTTCTCAATTTGCCAGGATTTCTGCTGCTGAATTCACTCTTTGTTAGGGAACTGGAGGGCTGCAGAAGAGTTGTCTTCTCGTTCCTTTACTTTCTCTTCTGTGAACTCTAACTCACAGATGGAAGAGGTGAAGTGCTTCACTTCAGGAGAATGATCACTTGGGAAAAATGGTTGGCAGTCTACCACTGCAGCCTCTGAGCAGCTAGACTCTTTATCCATAGTGAGTGGCCAAGGGAAAGGACACATACTTCTCAGACCATTTTTATCACTGGGATTTGGGAACCCCTGGATACCAAGGGGGCACACGATGTTAGGATTCACCCACATCCACAGGTTGGGTTCAATGTGAGGATCATCTTTGTTAAGACTAGCTTTTCCCTTCTGAGGCACCTGAGGGGGGTTCGTTGCTAGAAATCTGTGTTTGAGAAGATTCTGCTCAGTTAAGAGGCATTGGTCTGTGGTACAAGGCAGGACAAACTCATTCTCAAAGTCCCAGTCCAGCATCCCCGGCACCTGGCCATGAAGACTGTACAAGAACTCAAGATTTTTTAGATTTAGATCCATCTTTGGTGGAGAGATAGGTGGAGGAAGATTTTCAAAATGACTGCAGTCTCTTGGGCGCTTTTCAAAGCTTTTTCTGGGGCACCGTTTCTGATGTAGTAGATTTCATGAAGGGAGCTTGTCAATAGGCCTGATAAAAATCCTGGAAAAAAAAGAACACCAATGTCTTACTGATTAGTGGTAAGATTTGGAGAAATCTCAGACTTCTGGAACAGACAAGTAACTAAAAAGAACATTTTTGCAGAAAAAAAAGGACTCACTGGAGGCAGGAAGTCCCCATATAACCACATGTAAACTTTGAATTATTTGCAAACTAAATTCACTTGTATAACATCTGATTATCTGGCATATCTTTCAATTTTTGCTGGGTTCATTTAATGAAGAAACAAACACATGTAGAGATGAGATTATATTCTCAAGTCATCCTTAAATGGTTTAAGAAATCATTCCAGTTTTAAAGTGCTTTGAATTTTTGTCAGGTGTTTTCACATAGGTGATATCAATTTATTTTCATGACAGTCCTGCAAGATAACATAGTGGGTATTATTAACTGCTGTAACAAATATTAGAACTGAGATCTACAGAATATTTAGGAACATATCCCTTACTAAGTTAGAGAACTAGATCAGCAGTCCAGGTCTTCTTATATTTTCACTATATGCACTAACTCTAATCACATTTAACATACTATAGAAGGTATGCAGTAATATGTGTAACTGGAGTTT
This sequence comes from Oryctolagus cuniculus, assembly GCF_964237555.1. Taxonomy (NCBI): domain Eukaryota; kingdom Metazoa; phylum Chordata; class Mammalia; order Lagomorpha; family Leporidae; genus Oryctolagus; species Oryctolagus cuniculus. The sequence goes on along the minus strand of NC_091453.1, from coordinate 39,428,932 downwards.
TAGAATAGGATGGTAACTACCAGAATGGCCTCTGTTAGTCTCAAACCCATGTTAGAATCCAACCTTGCTGCTATTTTCGATCCTGTTACGGGGGAAACTAGCTTCCCTCTCCCAGGATCATATTAGGAAACTAGCTGTGAAATGTACTCTGAGGACAGCAGAACCAAAGGTTATTCATGCCATACCAGGTCCTGAAAGCTCCAAAATTTATCTTTCCAGTAAGTCCATGTCAAGGACATTGGTAAGAAAAACAAAATGGTAAGGTTTAGTTTAACTCAGTCTACACATGTCCGTCTATAAAGTATATGAGTTCACTGAAACCACCACACTTGGACTACATCACAAATGTAGCCAGCAAATGTCAATGAGAGCTACTGAAGAGGCACTTTAATCTCCGTGTGGTTTCCTTATCCTCTGGTCATATTCTAATCAAAATCCTCCATACAGGCTTCCATAGTGGTCTTTCTACTGTATCAATATAAAATCAATAACAAAACTGATATGAGCTATTAATATTATTGAGTTCTATAAGTACTCTATGTGATTTAATTCATTAATCCTTAAAAAAATCCTGAATTAGATACTTTTATTATTCCCTCTTTACAGAGTAAAAGTCTTAAGGCACAAAGAAGATTAAGTCTCACAGCTAGTAAATGGCAGAGCTGAGTTTCCAACTCAAGAAGGCTAGCCACAGAGCACTGCTTTTACATTAACATAATAATCTATTTCTATATTGCACCACACAAAAAAACCTTCCAGGAACCAACCCTCTTATATTTCCAGGCTAATTTATCACTTCAGCTTCATACTTCATACTTCATACTTACTAGCCCAGAAATAGTAAGCTTCTGGGATTTAAATCATACACCCCACCTATTTTTTGCCTATGACCCTCTGCTCAAGAACTTCTGCTTAGAATGGCCTATTCCCAATTATCTTGGCTTGGCTAATAAAAATCTTCTTTCCATCTTCTCTTTGGGGAATTAATGGATCTCCTTCACAGTAGCGCACTGACCTGGGAAAATCAGGGGATGGAACATGAAATATATTGCTGATTATTCCAATGTTAAAGAACCAAGACACATTTTAATGTAGTGTCACAAAATTTCTCTTCCATCTTCACCAGGGAAAAAATGTCAAGTATTAGAAATTGGCTAGTAAAACCAATGTGGATACTATTTCTTTGATCTTTATCTTAAAACACTCTATATTTAGACAGTAAGTGTCTACCACGTATCAAAACAGTATATAAAAGTCCTGGAAGACAAGTAAAACATAACCAAAAAGGATATCACCACTTTATAGAGAAATTAAAATAAAAAGTTTCAAGTGCTAGACACCATTCTGCTATAAGATAGAAGGGAAAAACTTTTTTCAAATTACATGAATCACATGGGATTCCCATAAAAGTTTGAACTTAAAGGACAGTTTATCCAGGGACAGAAACATGGAAAACAGCAGCACATGCCAACTAGGTTCCTAATACCTTATCTCTTAAGTGTACTCCAAAAACAAGAGGCAGGAGCATTTTTCAAATGCTTTGGAAAAATATATGAACTTGCACTTGTGGGTTTCCTGTTTCCCAGGACCCCACCCTTCCAATAGTCAACATAGTGCAAAAATGTCAGTGACTAATGAAAACACATGCTATCAGCAAAGTGGGGTACAAAAATATAAAAAGATGAAGTGGAAAAAGTGATGAGAATCCATAATGACCTTAGAAATATCTTTTACAGCACATGCCTCCTTATACTTATTTTTGTTCTCCCTTCACACACACACACACACACACACACACACGAATAATGGTTCTGTGGAAGCAGTTTTTCTCTCCTTCAATTTTCAAAAATGTCCCTGTGCCCAGATTCTTGTCCCCACTCAAAGAATTTGTATGTAGACTCAATCCTTTGTCTTCTAGGAAATGAATCATCTAGAAAGTCTTTTTAAGGGGCAGGTGCTGTGCTGTAGTTGTTAAAGTTGCTGCCAGCAGTGCCAGCATTCCATATGGGTGCTGGTTCAAGTCCCGGCTGCTCCTCTTCCAATCCAGCTCTTTTTTATGGCCTGGGAAAGCAGTGGAAGATGGCCCAAGTCCTTGGGCACCTGCACGCACATGGGAGACCTGGAGGAAGCTCATGGCTCCTGGCTTTGGATCAGCCTAGCTCTGGCTGTTGCAGCCATTTGGGGAGTGAACCAGCAGATGGTAGATCTCCCTCTCTCTCTCTGCCTCTGCCTCTCTGTAACTCTGCCTTTCAAATAAATAAATAAATCTTTAAAATATATATACTCTATAAAAATGAAAATAATTCTAATCGAAATAAAATATAAAGTATATGCAAATATGAGTTATATTAACAGAATACATGAATATAGTAAAAGTACAGGATAGTACGTATTACCAAACATTAATAAAGAATACTTCATTTTTGTTAAAGGCAACTTACTGAAAAAAATTCCCTGTGTGACAGGGAATTTTATTAGAAGTGCCATGAGATAACAAATAAAACATCATTTTGAAGGAGTATCAGCCAATACTCCATAGCTGAACTCCCCAACCATGCCTTAAAACTCCCTAACAATCAATTAGTTGATAAATCATATTCTATTACCTTGAAATGATAGTCCTCTTTTCCTCTTAGTTAACCAAGGTTATTGAAATCCTAGGAACATGAAGTGTAGTAAAATTAGTGAAATCCTATATATATATATATATATATATATATAGAGAGAGAGAGAGAGAGAGAGAGAGAGATAAGTATAACATTAACCTAAGCAAAGAAAATATGAAGGTGAAAATGAAGAGGAAATAAATTAAACCCATGTTGTTCATATTATAGAATAGGTGTAAATGTTATGTATGTGGATATATTTTCAATTATTGTATTTGTGTAGATTTATATGCCATTTAAACTATTTAAATTATTTCCCAAAAAGCTACATTAAATTTATAATGGCAGTTTAAAACTTTTAGAGAATTCAGTTCACAAAATTGGTAACCAATGTTTAGATGTTCAATAAAAAATATTTTTATAAGTTTTGTTTAGGAGCTGTTTAAACTTAATAAAACTAAGCAGTAAACAAAGCACAAATAGTAGCAGCTATTCCTCTTCATGTACAAAAACCATTGGTCATTAAAGAATCTATAAAAGGTTTATTTCAAAACTATTTTCATGAGCTTTCCTCTCTAGCAATCTGAATTTTCAAGTTCCTGAAGACCACTTCTCTGATTTCACATATAACAAAAATGAAAAAATTCAATATGGGGTATACTGGGTTTCAAGTCACTGTGCATGTAGCAGACAATAGGCTACTGGAATAAGTGATTGCCATTTGACTCATCAATTTATCTCTAGCAAACCTTAAGTCCCCTCATCTATAAAATGGAGATAATAAAAAAAAACCTCACTGAGTTCTTGAAAATATCAATTAAGATAATATATATTATTAACTAAAGTGTAGTGTACATTAAGGTCTAATTTTATTGTTTGACACATAAGTTTACTTTAAGGGGGATACAGATTATTTTTTTAACTTTTATTTAATGAATATAAATTTCCAAAGTACAGCTTATGGATTACAATGGCTTCCCCCCCCATAACTTCCCTCCCACCCGCAACCATCCCCTTCCCTCTCCCTCCCCCCTTCCATTCACATCAAGATTCATTTTCAATTCTCTTCATATACAGAAGATCAGTTTAGCATATATTAAGTAAAGATTTCATCAGTTCGCACCCACATAGAAACACAAAGTGAAAAATACTGTTTGAATACTAGTTATAGCATTAAATCACAATGTACAGCACATTAAGGACAGAGATCCTACATGAGGAGTAAGTGCACAGTGACTCCTGTTGTTGACTTAACAAATTGACACTCTTGTTTATGGCATCAGTAGTATTTGCAGACACTAGTCTTGTTTATGTGCTCCCTTTAGCTCTTAGTCCTATCATTATGATCAATTGTGAACAGAAATTGATCACCGGGACTAGTGAGATGGCATTGGTACATGCCACCTTGATGGGGTTGAATTGGAATCCCCTGGTATGTTTCTAACTCTACCGTTGGAGGTAAGTCAGCTTGAGCATGTCCCGAATTGCACATCTCTTCCCTCTCTTATTCCCACTCTTATATTTAACAGCGATCACTTTTCAGTTAAGTTTCAACACTTGAGAATAACTGTGTATTGATTACAGTATTCAACCAAAAGTATTAAGTAGAACAAACAAACAAACAAAATACTAAGAGGGATAACGTATGAAGTTGTTCATCAACAGTCAGGGTGAGGGCTGATCAAGTCACCGTTTCTCATAGTGTTCATTTCACTTTAACAGGTTTCCTTTTTGGGGGATACAGATTTTTGAACATATATCATACAGAAAATATACTGGAAAACTTAAAAGGATTGATATTTAATTAGACAATATTGAGAGTGGATTTTAACCCTAAATTTTGGGGCTGCAATCTTAGCTCAAAAACCTCAGTGTAATAAAATTTTGAATCATACTTTTTTCTGAGATTTTGAGAATCCTGGACTTGGGAGGAGAGGTATCTCATTTAGAATACTTTATTTGAAGTGTTCTGAGACTCTTTGAAGGCCCGCAATCCCTTGTTTATTACCACTTACTGCTTATTTCTTTCCACAAGAGTTCAACTTCAAGTGCCTGAGAAGAGGGAGGTGAAGGGGACTCTGGCTACAAAACAAAACATGAAGTCAAGTGAAAAACCTTATTAAAATGGCTGCAACCTGGGGCAAGTATCACATAGCTGAATACAAATCAATGTTCTACAGTACAGATTAAATGATCTATCAAGAACATACAGAGTAGAGACAGTAGAGTTAGGATCCTAGATTCAGTACATGTTTCACATCATCCCAGTTGTTCTTTGTTATTATCAGGAAAAGTCACACAAACATACATATATCAAACATTAAAAAAGGAATATCTGGGTCAATCTGACGTAGTGATTTCATATACTTCTGTTACCCTCTTCTGTTTGCTCCAAACATATGAGACATAAAATTGCAGAAAGAAACAGATAAAGCGTAGAAAAATAGTTAAACTCAAATATAAGAAAAAGAAAAATCTCATTAGACCAGAAACACAAAATGATGAGTGAGCTAACGCCATTTTTTTGTGTGTGTGTGTGCTCTGGATTACCAAGCAGCTCTGGAAGTCATTAGTTTGATTGTTTACAGGCAAAAGTGGTCAAAAGTCAGGGTCTAGTAGGTGAAAAGAAGCTTAAAAAAAAACTGTCAAACATCCATAAACTTCAGGTCTAGGAAAGCAGAAAGTCAAAGAAAAACATTGCAACCAGAATCTGTGCCGCACACACTACCTATTTTAACTGATTCTAGTGGATTGGCAGCACTCTCTGTAACATCATGACATAATAACTTCAGAACCGTCTTTCTAAGTTCTGGTAGTAGACTGAAGTCTGGAGTACCAGGAGGAAGCAACTAAAAACCGTCTAGACAGGGAAAGAGATGCAAAGGCTAAAGAATAGAGGAAGACAAGGGAAAGAACCAAAGTTATCCACTCAAATTAAACTGAAAATCAAAATTACAAAATAAATAAAGAAATTTAATAACAAAAATTAACAACCCAATCATGAATTCACTCCAAAAAGTAATAATATTTTGGAGTCATTTGGAAAATAAAATGCTTGAAACAAACTCATATTCAAAGTGGCAAAAAGCTAACATATTTAAAATATATACAATTAAAGGAAACACAAGTAGAAATGAAAAGGAAACAATTTAAAAATTTGGAAACAAAAAATGTCATTGACATTTTTTAAATGCAATAAATGAGACACACTCAAAGAGCAAATTGGTAAACTAGAAGACAGAATACCAAAGATCTCACCCAGAATACATCAGGAAGTCATTAAAAAATATATAAAAGAATTGTTAAAATGAACAGATGAGCTACTGAGAAGCTCCAATATTCATCTAGCAGAAATTTCAAAAGAATAGGAAAAATATGATAAAAATGATAACCAAAGCAAAATAGCTAATTATTTCCCATATTTGAGTTATCCTATTAGATATCAAATAGGATGAATAAAAGTTCACCCATCCCAAAAGACATTAAATAAAACCTCAAAACAAAGTGTCAGGAAAGGTGGAAGCTCAATACTATGGCAGCACTGTTAAGTTGGTTACTTGTGCTGGCCCTCCAAATATCTGAGAAGCCATAATTACTTTCTGCTGTTGACATGTTTCTCTTCCTTCATTATTTCCAAGATTATTTCAAGTGCATCTGCCAAAGAAATGTTCAAATTCTGTTATGCAACCACTGGGATACAAACTTCAGAGGTGTGTGTATATTAATCTACATAAAAGAGAATTACATCCACTGTCTTCAAGCACTGAGAGAGTTGTAGGTAAAGTTATTTAGATAGGTTGTATCAGGAATGGACTAATTCTTGATCCTGTGCCTTTAATTTACAAAGCTGGAGTCCAGACATAATAATTCTCCAGCTATAGTAAAACAATGACCTTGGGGATTATAACCCAGCTCGGTTTAAATTTGGCTGTGCAATTTGGAGAAGATGCATATCCAGATGCCATGTTTCATTCTTTTGAAATAATTCCAAATGTTTCATATAGACTCTTCAGAGACATATGTAGCATGTAATGGTTGAGCAACTGCTTCTACCTCACAGGGAACTGAAATCTCCCTGAAGAAAGTTTGTTATAAGGTATTGAAACTTCTCATATATTTTTTAAAAATATAAATAATTCATATAAATTAAAATGCACAGATCAGGCTTGATCACTTAAGAGCACTTTCAATCCAAGATGGAAGAATAGGGAGGCAGCTTACTGCTCTAGACTAGGGTAAGATAGTCTTTTTTTTAAAGCATAGATAGTGCAATTTCACGGAATATTTAGGGATAAACCTGCAGTGGAAATTCCATGGAAGGAAGAGGGACACTGGATACACCTGGAGGGTGTGTGGACACACAGCACCAGCATGGACACAGCACAAGACTTGCCCGAGCAGCCAAGAACTTGAGCACCAGATTTGGAGAGTGAGATTAGACCAGAATGCAGTAGCCCCTGCCACTGGAAATACAGCTGAGGGAAGAGAATGGTATGAGTCTGGCATGGAGCCCTGTGGGAGACCGAGTACCTGCCAACAAAGAGGCAAAAAAAAGGGGGAATGTTTCTCTCTCTCTGTTGGCACGCATGACAAATGACTGAGAGTCACCACATGCAGTTTTGGACATATATAACATCTGAGTCAGCTCTTGTCCATCAACTAGCTGAAAGGAGTCATCTGAGTCTGCCTGGGAGGTTTGACAGGTGGCTGGGCACCCATATAGGATGTGACGTGCCCTGAAGCTCCCAAGCCATCCCAGGCTCTGGGGCTCATACTGCCTAGGCTGAGCACCCATAGGCTGGGTTCTGGTAGTGTCTCTGCTTCTCTCCCTGGGTGGAAAAGTCTAGTGGGGTGGGGCAGATCCTCGGCAACATGTGACTGTGGGAGCCTTGAATGCTGAAACTTTGGGAACAGTGTGACTGCAGGAGAGGATTCAGGGTGTAGCTGGGTCTCTGAACAATCATTGTGAGCAGCTCCACAAACTCGTACTCCAAGACAGGCTGGGGTGGGTCACTGCTAAAAGGATCCTTGCTCACACTGAGGACAGAACAGATAATTAGTGTGGTTCTTACCACAGCATGGATGAGTATTGCACTCACTATGGGCTAAGACCCAGGCACTGATCACCTTGACAAAGAGGAAGTGAGGGTGTGACTATGCCAACAGACTGATCAAACTCTCCCCACTGAAAAAAAGATTACTAATACGTCCAACTTGTGTGTCAACCTGGATGCTCCTCAATGCTTGAGCATTGAACATGTCGCTCCCCCTCTTCGTGGAGGAATGACACAGGACCCTGCGCTGTTCTTTTGTCTGCTCGGCCCTCCCCGGGTTTGCTGCTGGTTCTTCCCGGGTTGGCTACCGTCCCTTCCACCTCCGTGGAAGGGCGGTTCCCCCTAGCCACTTTCCCCACTTCCGCGGGGGAGCGGCATAATGGTGCCGTGACTCGGATGTGAAGCCTAGGCAGGGTTTAGTGTCGTTCCTCCATGAAGAGGGGGAGCGACATAATGGTGCCGTGACTCGGATAGGAAACCTAGGAGGGAAGAAACTGGAAGAAGTGGAAAATACCGGAGAGAGAGACTAGCAAAGAGCCTAGGGAAAAGCCTGATGGAAAAGGTGCCGGAAGAAGCTATTGAAAGCCTAGGCATAGATTTGGATACGGACTGTGGGAAAGAAGTTAGGATTTAAAGTGAAAGCAAGAAGAAACTTAGACTCAGATACGGACTGCAGGTTGAAAGTGAAAGTGAAACCTAGAAGAAACTTAGATTCGGATACGGACTGTGGGGAGAAGCCAGGAAAAATGAGAGGGGAATATTGTTGGAAGAAAACTTAGGGAAACATACCGGGTAGAGAAAAATATGTTAGGGAGGATGAAGCCGCGAGTGCAGGCTGAAGCGGAGACGTAAGCTATCTTGGGATTCTTCAAGTCAGCCCGGGGAGCAAAAGGCGAAAATCTGGAACCAGAGGCAGAGACGTGGGCCGCCAGGTTGGAATCCGTCAGATTAGCCCGGGGAGCAAAGGATGGGAAGCCAAGCCGAAGGGCGCAGACGTGAGCTGGGTTGAGTTCACCAGGTTAGCCCGGGGAACTTGGATTGAATGCCGGTGGCGGAAACGTGAGCTGTGCTGTGTGACTCGTGGAAGCCACCGCGTGCAGAGAGAGCGCGTGGGGCACAAGTAGATAGGGAACCCGGGGCTAGTGCGAGGCCGTGGTGCGGACGCAAAGGGGCACGGAGACCGCGGAGTGCACGCACAAAGCCGGGAAGCTGCGCAGATGAGAGAAGTGCAGGCTGAAGTGGCTCAGAGCCGGGAAGCCGCCGAGAAACAGCCTCGGGGCAGGCGCCGGGAAGCCGCAGGGATAAGAGAAACAGAAGTTTAGAAGTAAAATGAGAGAAATAGGAATGCTGGAAGATAGAAGTAAAATGGGAGAAATAGGAATGCCCGGAGATAGAGAAATAGAGAAAAATAAGGCCTCCCCACAACATGGCAATGAGAAAGCTTGGATTCGGTCTGCCTGATTAGTAAGACGATAAGCACCTGCGGGCGGCTAGCAGCTTATGCGCCGCAGGTCACCAAAGACAGGCACGAATTAACATCAATAAGTCTCCCCACAAGACGGCAATGAGAAGGCTTGGATTCGGTTTGCCTGATAGGGCTTGTAAGCACCTGCAGGCAGTTCTAGCAGAGCAGAGCATGCGCTGCAGGGCACTGAACACAGGCACGCATCAGCGCCTAAAAACCTCCTCACAACATGGCAAAGAGAGGACCCGGACTCGGTTTGCCTGATTGGTAGGGCTTGTAAGCACCTGTGGGCAACTCTAGCAAGCAGAGCAGAGTGTGTGCCACGGGGCACCGAAGACAGGCGCGTATCAACGCCAAAAATAAAAAGAAAGGGGGATCTGTGGGGAGCAGCTCAGACTAGACTAAGTTACTGGAATTAAGACTTATTCTATGCATCTGCTCTCCCACAATATGGCGCTGAGAAGGGAGAAACAGCTTCTACACAGCTGCCTCCAGTTCAACCAATAAACAGCAGGACCTGCTCCTGATTGGAGGAGGGCAGCATACTCGGCGTGTGGGTAGCAGAGTTGGGATTGGTGGAAGAGGACTATAAAGGAGGAGAGAGACAACATGCACCAGGAACATCTAAGGGGAACATCTATCTGAAGGAACACCTGTGCAGCCCCCGAGAGAGCCGGCTGGCGGTATGCCGCTCCCCCGCGGAAGTGGGGAAAGTGGCTAGGGGGAACCGCCCTTCCACGGAGGTGGAAGGGACGGTAGCCAACCCGGGAAGAACCAGCAGCAAACCCGGGGAGGGCCGAGCAGACAAAAGAACAGCGCAGGGTCCTGTGTTGTTCCTCCGCGAAGAGGGGGAGCGACAGAACAGAGCTCCCTGGCCACACCCAGCATAAGACTCTGGATATTCACTGAAAGAGCAGACATTCCACTAAGCCACAGAGGTATAGCACAAATAAAAAATTCATCAGAGGAAAAAAAACCAACAACTATCTGCACAAATGCCTAACAATAACCACAGCAATTCAAGGAACAAAAACAAGAAAGACAACATGACCCCACCAAAGAAACACAACAAAACTCAATAGAATGTGAAGATGAAGAGATTGAGGAAATGCCAGAAATAGAGTTCAAAAGTTTAATCATAGATAACACAGAAGCAATCAGAAACAAATTCAGGAATTAAACAAATCCATACATGACATTAATGAAAATTTTTTGCATAAAATTGAGATTAATAGAGAAATCAAGGGGCTAGTGCTGTGATGTAGTGGGTAAAGCCACTGCCTGCAGTGCCGGCATCCGATAAGGGCACCGGTTCAAGTCCCAGCTGCTCCACTTCAGATCCAGCTCTCTGCTATGGCCTGGGAAAGCAGTAGAAGATGGCCCATGTCCTTGGACCCCTTCATCTGTGTGGGAGGCCTGAAAGAAGCTCCTGGTTCCTGGCTTCAGATTAGTGCAGCTCTGGTCATTGTGGCCAGTTGGGGAATGAACCAGTGGAGGGAAGACCTCTCTCTCTCTCTCTCTTGCTCTCGCTCTCTCTCTCTCTTTCTGACTCTCCTCTCTCTGTGTAACTCTGACTTTCAAATAAATAAATAAAACTTTGAAAAAAGAGAAATGAAAATTAAATATTAGAAATGAAATATTCAATAGATTAAATAAAAATATGATGGAAAGCCTTAAAAACGGACTCAGTGAGGCAGAAGAAAGAATATTAGAGTTATAAGAAAAATCTTTGTAAATTTTTCAGTCACATCAAAAAAAGAAAGAACAAGAATAAGGAGGAAGAGGAGTAGAATAGAAAGAGAAGTTTAAGTAAAAGTAGAAGGAGGAAGAATAAGAGGAATAAGAATAAGGAGGAGGAGGAGGAGAAATTAGAAAAATTAAAATCAGTGTTGGAGATTCATGACATATTATCAAATGACCCAATATACAGGTGTTAGGAGTCACTGAAGTTGTCGAAAGAAAGAATGGATTAGAAGGCATTTTTCATAAAATAATTACAGAAAACTTCCCCAATTTGGTGAAAGAAAGGGACTTCCGATTGAGCATGTCCCAAATTGTACATCTCCTCCCTCTCTTATTCCCACTCTTACATTTGACAGGGATCACTTTTCAGTTAAATTTAAACACCTAAGAATAATTGTGTGTTAAGCACAGAGTTCAACCAATAGTATTAACTAGAACAAAAAAATACTGAAAGGGATAAATTATTAAATTGTACATCAACAGTCAGGACAAGGGCTGATCAAGTCACTGTTTCTTATAGTGTCCCTTTCATTTCAACAGGTTTCCCCTTTGGTGCTCAGTTAGTTGTCACCAGTCAGGGAGAACATATGATATTTGTCCCTTTGGGACTGGCTTATTTCACTCAGCATGATGTTTTCCAGATTCCTCCATTTTGTTGCAAATGCCCAGATTTCATTGTTTTTGACTGCTGTATAGTATTCTATAGAGTACATGTCCCATAATTTCTTTATCCAAACGGTGGAGTTAGAAATGTGCCTGGGGATTCCAATACAATCCCATCAAGGTGGCATGTACCAATGCCATCTCACTACTTCAAGTGGTCAATTTCACTTCACAATTGATCACACTGATAGGTCTAGGAGTCAAAGGGATCACACAAACAAGACTAGTGTCTGCTAATACTAACTGATAGAATCAAAAAGGGAGAGAACGATCCAACATGGGAAGTGGGATACACAGCAGACTCATAGAATGGCAGATGTCCTAAACAGCACTCTGGCCTCAGAATCAGCCCTTAAGGCATTCAGATCTGGCTGAAGAGCCCATGAGAGTATTTTAGGCATGGAAATTCAAGACACTCTGGCAAGACAAAAAAAGAAGAGCTAAATGAAAGATCTCCATGAGTGAGATCCCAGTGGAAAGAACGGGGCCAACAAAGAAGGAGGTACCTTTCTCTGAAGGGAGGAGAGAACTTCCACTTTGAATATGACCTTGTCTAAATATGATCAGAGTTGGTGTACTCAAAAGGCATCCATAGCCTTGGCAACTCATGACAAGAGCCTAGGTTGATTACTGATGCCATAAACAAGAGTGTCAAATTGTTAAGTCAACAACAGGAGTCACTGTGTACTTACTCCTCATGTAGGATCTCTGTCCTTAATGTGTTGTCCAATGTGAAGTAATGCTATAACTAGTACTGAAATAGTATTTTGCACTTTATGTTCTGTGTGGGTGCAAACTGATGAAATCTTTACTTAATATATACTAAATCGATCTTCTGTATATAAAGATAATTGAAAATGAATCTTGATGTGAATGGAATGGGAGAGGGAGCGGAGATGGGAGGGGTGCGGTTGGGAGGGAAGTTATAGCGGGGAAAAAGCCAATGTAATCCATAAACTGTACTTTGGAAATTTATATTTACTAAATAAAAGTTTAAAAAAAAGGGACATCCAAGTACAGGAAGCACACAGAACGCTTAATATACATGACCAGATATACACCACCACACATTGCAGTCAAACTTTGAACAACACAACATAAAGAAAATATTCTAAAATATGCAGGAAAGAAATGCAAGATTAGTTTCAGAGCATCTCCAATTGTACTCACAGCTGAGATCTCATGACAAACCCTACAGCCTAGGAGAAAGTGATGAGAAATAGGCTGAGTCTTAAAAAAAAAAAAGAACTGTCAACTCAGAATAGTGTACACTACAAAGCTCTCATTTATGAGTGGAGGTGAAATAAACATTTTCCATAACAAACATAAATTGAAAAATTTGTAATCACCCACCCAGCCTTACAAAAGATACTTAATATAGTGCTACACACAGAAATGCAGAAACACAGTCATCATTAAAAAAGAGTATGAAGGAAGAAAATGTCCCAGTAAAACTACAAAGGAAATCCAAAATAAACAATAGTAATATTTATTGTAAAATGGCAGGTCAAGTCATTACTTATCAACAGTAAACTTGAATGTAAATGTCCTACAAGAAACACACCTCACCAACAAAGATACATGCAAACTGAAAGTGAGAGGATACAAAAAGAGATTCCATGCTAACACAAAGCAATAAAGCACAGGTGTAGCCATTTAATATTAGACAAAATAGATTTTAACATAAAAAACTGTTAAAAGAGATGTCTGGCTATTTAAAAGAAAAAGTTGACAGATCTAAAGGGGACACGAACTCGAGTACAGTCATAAAACAAAACATTCAATCTTACTGTTGCAGAATACACATTCTTCTCAACAGTGCATGCAACTTTCCCTAGGATAGACCACATGCTAGGCCATAAAGCAAGTCTAAGAAAATTCAGAGTAATCGAAATCTGACCATAATGTAATGAAGCTAGAAATCAATACTACGAGAATCTGTAAAAAAATATGCAAACTTATGGAGACTGAATAACATACTCCTGAATGAACAGTGTGTCTTAGAAGAAATCAAAAGAGAAATCAAAAATATCTGGAAACAAAAGAATATGACAATACATCATATCAAAACTTACAGGATACAATAAAAGCAGTGTTAAGAGGGACGTTTATAGTAAGCAGTTCCTATATGAATAAATTGTAAAGGTACCAAATAAATGAGCTATCAGTGCATCTCAAGGACCTAGAAAACAACAACAAACCAAACCCAAGATTAGTAGCAGGAAATAAGTTAAATTAGAGAAGGAATAAACACAATTTTTTTAAACTTTTATTTATTAAATATAGATTTCCAAAGTACAACTTTTGGATTATAGCAGCTTTTTCCCCCCATAACCTCCCTCCCACCCACAACCATCCCATCTCCCGCTCCCTCTCCCGTCCCATTCATATCAAGATTCATTTTCAATTATCTTTATATACAGAAGATCAATTTAGTATATACTAAGTAAAGATTTCAACACTTTGCACCCACACAGATACACAAAGTATAAAGTATTGTTTGAGTACTAGTCATACCGTTAATTCATATAGTACATCACATTAAGGACAGAGATCCTACATAGGGAGTAAGTGCACAGTGTCTCATATTGTTGACCTAACAATTGACACTCTTGTTTATGGCATCAGTAATCAACCTAGGCTCTTGTCATGAGCTGCCAAAGCTATGGAAGCCTCTTGAGTTCACCAACTCTGATCTTATTTAGACAAGGTCATAGTCAAAGTGGAAGTTCTCTCCTCCCTTCAGAGAAAGGTACCTCCTTCTTTGATGGCCCAGGAATAAACAAAATTAAAACAAAAAAGCAATAAAAAGAGCAGTAAAATGAAGAGCTTTTTTGAAAAAATAAACAAAATTGATACACCATTCACAAAACTAACCAAAAAGAGAGGGAAAAAGCCAAATAAATAAAATCAGAGTTGAAAATGGAAATGTAACTACAGATATAAAAACATATAAAAAGAATCATAAGGATTTACTACAAAAAATTGTATGCAAATGGGGAAACCTTGAAGAAATGTATAGATTCCTAGACACATACAATATACCAAACGTGAGTCATGGAAACATCTAAAACCCAAGCAACCTACATGGAAACTGAATCACTAATAAGCATGCTACCAATAAAAAAAATCCCAGAACCATACCATCTTCACTGCTGAATTATACAAGACATTTAAAGAAGAACTAATTCCAATTCTTCTCAAGATTCTGAAAACAACTGAAAGGGAGGTAATCTTCCCAAACTCCTCTGAAGCCTATATCACATTAATTCCTAAACCAGAAAAACATACAACGGAGAAACAGAACAGTAGACCAATGTCCCTGATGTACATAAATGAAAAAATCCTCAACGAAATATTAGTTAATCAAATCCAACAGCACAGTAGAAATCTCACTCACTAGACCAAGTGGGATTTATTCCTGGTATACATAGAAAACTTAAACAGACCAATAAGCCAGACGGAGATTGAATCAATAATAAAGGCCCTTCTAATAAAGGAAAGCCCAGAACCAGACAAATTCACAGCTGAATTCTACCAGACATTTCAATAAGAACTAATTCCAATTCTTATCAAGCTATTCAAAACAGCTAGAAGGGAGGGAATCCTCCCAAACTCCTTCTATGAAGCTAACACCACTCAAAGTCCTGAACCAGAAAAAGAAACAATAGAGAGATAACTATACAACCAATTTCACTGATTAACATAGTTCCAAATTACTCAACAAAATAGCAGCCAATTGAATCTGAGAACACATCAGAAGGATCAGACAACAGGACCAAGTGGGATTTAACACTATCATGCAGGGATGGTTTAATATTCACAAATAAATCAATGTGATACATCATATTAACAAACTGAAGAACAAAAATATATAAATTACCTCAATAAATGCAATGAAAGCATTTGATAAAATAAAACATCTGTTCATGATGGAAAAAATTAAGCGAACTGGACAGAGAAGGAATATTCCTCAAGACAATCAAAGCAATGTATGACAAACTCACAGACAACATCTTATAGGATGCGGAAAATTTGGAAGCTTTCCACTAAGATCTAGTACCAGACGATGATGTCCACTCTCACATATACTATTAAATATAGTCCTGTAAGATTAGGCAGAGCCATTAGGCAAGAAAAACAAATCAAAGGGGTACAAATTGGGAAAGAGGAAGTCAAACAATCCCTATTTGCAGGTGACATGATTCTATATATATATAGGGCATCCAAAAGACTCCTCTAAGAGACTATTGGAATCCATAAAAGTTGGGTTAATTGGCAGGATATAAAATTAACAAATAAAAATCAATAACCTTTGACTATACAGGCAGTGCCATGGCTCAGAAAGAACTTCTAAGATCAATCTCATTCACAACCACTACAAAAAATTAAATAACTTGGAATAAATTTCACCCATTATGTAAAATATCTTTATGATGAAAACTACAAAACATTACAGAAAGAAATAGAAGAAGACATATAAATATGGAAAAATCTTCTATGTTCATGGATTGGAAGAATACAAAATGTCCATACTACAAAAAGCAATTTACAGATTCAATGCGCTTCCAAAAAAATACCAAGGACATTCTTCTCAGATCTAGAAAAAAAATGCTGAAATTCATATCAAAACAAAAGAGACCCAGGATAGTGAAGGTCATCTTATAGAACAAAAACAAAGCCGGAGCATCACAGTACCTGATAGGAAGGCATACTACAGGGCAGTTATAATAAAAACAGTTTGGTACTGACACAAAAAAAAAAGACTTGTAGATCAATGAAACAGAATAGAAACTCCAGAAATTAATCCACACATCTGCTACCAACTTTTCTTTGACAAAGGAGTTAAAATCAAGCCCTGGAGCCAGGACAGTCTCTTTAACAAATGGTACTGGAGAAACTGGATATCCACACATGGAAGTATGAAACTAGACTCATACTTTACACCTTACACAAAAATCTATTCAAAATTAATCAAAAACATAAATCTATGACACAGTAACATCGAATTTATACAGAAAGTAGGTGAAGCCCTGTAAGGCATTGGCATAAGCAAAGATTTCTTTGAAAAGACCCCAGAAGCACAGGCAATCAAAGCCAATATTGACAAATGGGATTACATGAAGCTGAGAAGCTTCTGCACCACAAAAGAAACACTCAGCAACGTGAAGAGACAGCCAAAGAATGAGAGAAAATATTTGGAAACTATGAAATTGAAAAAGGGTTAATATCCAGAATCTATAAATAACTGAAGAAAATTAACAAAACAAACAATCCCGTTAAGAAGTGAGCAAAGGACTTGAACAGGTAGTTTTCAAAAGAGGAAATTCAAATGGCTAGTAGACACATGAAAAAACGCTCAGGATCTCTAGTCATCAAGGAAATGCAAATTTAACCACAATGAGGTTTCACCTCACCCCAGTTAGAATGGCTCTCATATCGAAATCAACAAACAGCAAATGCTGGCGAGGATGTGAGGAAAAAGGTACCTTAATCTACTGTTGTTGGGAATGTAAACTGTTGAAGCCACTGTGGAGGAAAGTATGGAGATCTGAACATAGACCTACCATATCATCCATCCATCCCACACCTGGGAGTTTATCCAAACCAAAAGAAATCAATAAAAGAAAGAGTGATCTGTATCCTTATGTTTATTGCAACTCAATTAACAATACCTAAGATATGGAATCAACCCAGATGACTATCAACTGAAGACTGGATAAAGAAATTATGGTACATATACATGATAGAATATTACACAGTCATTAAAAATGAAATCTGTTGTTTGCAACAAAATGGATGTAACTTGAAAGCATTATATTTAGTAAAACAAGCCAGAACAAAAAAGACAACTACCATATGTTTTCCCTGATCTGTGTTAACTAATACAGTCCCTAAAAGGTAATCTATAGAAGGAAATTGACATTTTGAGATTATTTTGAACCTCCCTTGAACCGAATGTTGAGGAATAGTGTTTTTTTTTCTTCATATTATTTAATGGACTGTTTAGAGTAGGGTTAATCATATGAGTATAGTTAACTGAAAATAAGTCTTCATAAAAAATAAGAATGGGAATAAGAGACGGAGAAGGAAAAAGTGTGGGAGTGCATGTGTGAGGGAGGGTGGGGTGACAAGAATCACTGTGATCCTAAATTTGTATATATGAAATGCTTCAAGTTTGTATACCTTAAATAAAGTTTCAAGGTAAAAGAAAAGCATAGATTATACATATTCAGCTTGATCAACTTTGAAAATTGTGTACACTTATGTAGTTACCATCCAGAACAAGCTGTGGAACATTCTTATCACCCCAGAGGATTTTCTCACCTTCTTTCATGACAATCTTCATGCACCCCTGCCAAGTACTTTATATCTTACATCATGACAGATTAGTTGTGTGTGTCCTTGTACTTTATTTGAAAATATTTATACAACAGTAATAAAGCAATAAGCTTAAGTATTATCAGAGATGAAAAAAACCATTCTTTAAATATAATTTTTAAACTAGACTGGGGGTTGGCCGGCGCCACGGCTCTCTAGGCTAATCCTCTGCCTGCGGCGCCGGCACTCTGGGT
The DNA here is from genome assembly GCF_964237555.1 of Oryctolagus cuniculus. Classification (NCBI taxonomy): domain Eukaryota; kingdom Metazoa; phylum Chordata; class Mammalia; order Lagomorpha; family Leporidae; genus Oryctolagus; species Oryctolagus cuniculus. Next base: position 39,410,826 of record NC_091453.1, on the reverse strand, counting down.
TCTAGTCCCGGTTGGGGCGCCAGATTCTGTCCCGGTTGCTCCTCTTCCAGTCCAGCTCTCTGCTGTGGCCCAGGAGTGCAGTGGAGGATGGCCAAGATGCTTGGGCCCTGCACCCGCATGGGAGACCAGGAGGAAGCACCTGGCTCCTGGCTTCAGATGGGCGCAGCGCACTGCCAGCAACACGCCGGCCATGGCAGCCACTTGGGGTTGAACCAACGGAAAAAGGAAGACCTTTCTCTCTGTCTCTCTCTCTCTCTCACTGTCTAACTCTGCTTGTCAAAAAAAAAAAAAAAACTAGACTGGGGGCAGACAATAATCGATAGGACAAATATTCACAGATATTGAAGTAAAAATCACTGTTAATGTACGTATTTGTACCCAAGCAGTAAAGTGTGATGGCAAAATAAAGACATTCTCAGTCATTGGCAGGAGTTAACTATCTACACGTTGTCACTACGTGTATGAGTATGCAGTGTTTTCTAGCAGTTAGAGAAGTGATACCGAAGGGAAAAATAAGGAAAAGAGAAACAAACATGAATAAAGCAACTAGGAGTCTGTTTAACATGATTATAAAAATGTAATACCTGATTTTTTTTATAAGAGGGCAAGACAAAAACTCTACCCAAATACTATAAGAAGGAGCTCAGTGAACAGTTCAAGCATTAGAAGGCCTTTGCTGTGGTAAAGAAGATCAAAATATTGACTAAATAAAGGGTTTTAGACTGATGTGTATGTAGCATAAAATTTTAAGAACTGTCCTAGTGTGGACACTGTGACATAAAATTCCCATAATGGACTACCTGAAATTAAGTCTCACCTCTGCTTATCTTCCAGTTTCCTACTAACACACCTCGGATGGACGCAGCTGGTGAGAACTCAAGTACTGGGTTGCTGCCATTCACGTGCAAATAAACCAAGAATCACAATGTCAAACTGAAAATAAAAAAGTAGAAATGAATGAAAATATATCAATAAACATAATACCGTCAACATATTAACAAATAAGCCAATGGAAAGACAAATATCACATGATCTGACTCATATGTAGAGTCTGACAAAATAGGCGACCTCACAGTAGTTAAAAATGTGAGTGTGAGTGCTGGTACTGTAGTGTAGCAATAGAGCCTCCACCAGCAGTACCCACGTACTATATGGGCACCAATTCAAGTCAGGGCTGCTCTACTTCTGATCCAGCTGTCTGCTATGGCCTAGGAAAGCAGTAGAAGAGGGCCCAAGTGTTTGGAGAAGATCTCGAAGAAGCTCCTAGCTCCTGGCTTCGGATCAGTTCAGTCCCAGACATTGCAGCCATTTGAGGATGGAAGATCTCTCTCTCTCTCTCTCTCTCTCTCTCTCTCTCTCTCTTTCTCTCTCTCTCTCTCTGCCTCTGCCTCTCTGTAACTCTTCCTTTTTAATAAATAAAAATAAATCTTACAAAAATGTTAAGTGTGGTTACTGGAATCTAGAGAGGGGAGTGGAGAAGGAGGAGTTAGGGAAAGGTTGATTGACAGGTACAGATTATAGTTCTATAAGCATAAGAAGTTCTGCACAGTAGGGTGATGATAGATAACGTTAATTTACTATAGATTTCTCTATTAAAAACTGTTATAATTTTTTATGTTTCACTACAAAGAAATGTTAAGTGCTTAGAAGAATAAATATATTTATACTGATTGGGCATTACATAACATATATATTCAGTAAAGCATCACACAGCACTACAAGCATATGTACAATTTTTATGCCTGTAATTTTTAAAATAAGTTTTTCAAAAGCAATAGAATTTAAAGATATTTTTACAAAAAGTCACAAAGAACTCTCTATGCAACTATCAGTATTCTGTATTCTAAAAATTAATTATTATTTCCCTAAAAATCCCAAGAGTGTTAAACTAAACTCATTTAAATTCCTCATAAGTACTATAAGGAAGAACAAAAAATCTACAACACCTGAAACACATTTAATGAAATACAATGAAGAGATTTGGCCTACCAGACCCCAGAATTTATTAGAAATATATAGTAAATTAAGACTATGGTGTTAATAGAGGGAAGACAAAATGATCAAAGGACAATCCAGTGTATAAACAAACACCACTGTCAGTACTCTGAACCCCTCTGTTTTTCTCCATAACTACTATCATTCCCTAAAATCCATTTAACACTAATATTTATTTGTCATCTGTCTCTGCACACTATACTATAAGGTCAGTGAAGACATATTTTTCTATATTTGTGTTCATTAAAGTTTTCTTGGTGCCTAGAAGAATGCCTGGTTTAATAAGTCTTGATTGAATGAATACATAAAGCACTGACCATGAAAATCAAAACTAAATTTTTTTAGAATATAGAGAAGTAAGTATAATTATTTCCTTGATGTAGGGAAGAATTTATTAGAAATGCACATAAAATTAAACTACATAGCACATATACACACCATCATAAAAAGGATAAAACAATCCATCACAGACTGGAGGAAGATTTACGAGATGTGCACACAAAAATACACAAGGAACTCTAACATCAGTAACACAAGAATGAGCAACCTAGTAGCACAGGCAAAATAAACAAAAAGGCTCAATTTCAAAAGAAAAAAATGATGAATGGCCAATGCTACTAATCTGATAAACACAAATTAAAACAAAGTGTTCTTTGCAATAAACAATAGCTAGTAAATGTGAAGGCACTTAAACCTGAGAATTATACTTTTAGGTAGAAATTCTTGTTCATGTACATACTGAGAAATATATAACACTATTGAAATGGTTAAATTATTTGAAAATATAGTTTCAAAATATATTTGAAATAGTTTAACAAACAAAAATAGCTAGCAAACTAATATCCATAGCAAGTAAACTGATACATGAAAATAAACTGATAAATACTTGTCAGAAGGTATTACTTTAATATTAGAATTTGAGCCAAAGATATACATTAAATATAGATTAACTTCAAAAAATAAATGAGAAATGTTTCAGAGGTATATATAGTACACCAATAATTTGAATGAAATTTTAAAGGTTGGGGCCGGCGCTGTGACGTGGTTGGTAAAGCCACTGCCTGAAGTGCGGGCATCCCATGTGGGTGCTGGTTTGAGTCCCAGCTGCTGCACTTCCAATCCAGCTCTCTGCTATGACCTGAGAAAGCAGTGGAAGATGGTCCAGTCCTTGGGCCATGGCACCCACGTAGGAAACCCAGATGAAAATAAAATATTTAAAAAAAAGAAATTTTAAAGGCTACAAAACATCACAATTTTAAATATCTGGATATTAAAACATGTGGGAAAGTTTAAGAAGGAAAGACAATAGGATTAACGGAGTTCACTGAAAGTTTTAACTGAGGTTGTAATGTGGGAAAACCAAATCAATCATGAGACACCAATTCATATACATCATTTTGGCACAAAATTAATGACCAAATGATAACATCAAGTTTTGACAAGAAGGGTAAACATTCACGCACCACTCGGTGGGAGTGTAAACTGGTGTAATGATTTAAAAAGGCAATTTGTTAGTTTTTATTACTGGCTAGAACCTGAATACCTTAAGGTTCAGTAATTTTTATTTTAGGTTGTGTATCCTACAAAGCACTTGGAAATACTTTTGAGAAAACGTTTAAGACTGTGTTCGTCACAATACTGAAACTGAAGGATAAAATACGCGCCAAATGGAAACGGTCAATTAAGTATCATGAAAAACGTGTTAAGAAATAGTACGCAGCTTTTGATAAATATTAACTTCTTTGTAGGAAAAACAGAAAGCAATCCAGTAGAGTCGCTTGGTGAAAAAAACCAAGTTTTAGGTTATGGTTAGCTATCTCCAGGAAGCTTGTTTAGAGGACAGGATCCGATACAGCTGTTGATAATCAAACCCCTACCTGTGGCAATGATGAAGACACTGATATGGCAGAGCTGACCAGAGGATTGCTTATAACAAAGAAGAATACATACCCTGTTATGGTGGCACTAACACGAAAAGCTACAATTGCAAAAAGAGAAACACACTCATGAGCTGCATTTATTCAACAGCTCTCCTGAAAAATGAGGAACCTCACACGAGTGCATACTCCCGCTGAAAAGAGAAACATCATGCTGTGGGTGGGGCTAACTGGAAACCTGCCAATAGAAAGGACACATACTCTAGGGTGGGCGAGTTAACTATTAATCTGCATATATGATGACAAGGACCCTTATGCGGAGGGGCTGTCTAGTACAGTGCCTATAAAGAAGAAAAATTTTGCTGTGAGCAGGCCTAATGAGTGGCCTCCTAATAGAAAAATAAGACTGAGCATGGGTTGGCCTGTATAGTGTGGAAGATCCTTGTGTGTATTATGATGAATGGAAAGACTCTTGTAGCAAAGGATCCTGGCATAGGCAGGGATGATTCCAATAATAATCTTTCTTCCAATGTATGGTCTGGGTATTGTTGTCGTAAATCAGTTGTCTATATGTACCTGGATAAACATCTGGGTTCTGGGTTCTGTTCCATTGATCTATGTGTCAGTTTTTATGCCAGTGCCATGATTTTTTAATTATTATAGCTTTGTAATATGCTTTGAATTAAGTATTGTGATGCCTCCAGATTGATTTTTTTCCCTCAGGATCATTTTGGCTATTCTGGGACTTTTATAATTCTATGTGAATTTTAATATTGTTTCTTTTAATTCTGTAAAGAATGTCATTGGTATTTTGATAAGGATTGCTATGAATCTGTGGATTGAATTATGTATTATAGACATTTTACTAATATTCATTCTTCCAATCCGTGAGCAAGGAATACCTTTCCATTTTTTGGTGTCTCTGCTGATTTTGTTCATCAGTCTTTTATGATTTTAATTATAAAGATTTTTCACATCTCTGGTTAAATGTACTACTAAAATTTGTCTTTTCTTGTGACTATGGTGAATGGGATTTCTTTTCTTGTGGTGAGATCATCATTAGTGTACTAAAAAGCTACTCTTTTTTGTATGTTTCTTTTATAACCTGTGACTTTACTGAATTTATTTATTGGTTCTAACAACTTTTTGGTGAAGTATTTAGTTTTTTTTCTAGTACAACACCGTGTCTTCTGCAAACATGGATATTTGGCTTCCTCTTTTCCAATTTTTTTGTCCTTTATTTCTTTCTCCTCCCTAATTGTTTTTGCCAATACTTCCAGTATTATTTTGAATAAGAGTGGTGAAAGTGGACATCCTTGTCTTATTTCAGTATGATATTTGGTTTTGGTTTGTTGTATATAACCTTTATAATTTTGAGGTATATTTCTTCCATAACTATTTTTTAACATGAAAGGGTATTGGATTTTATCAAGTAATTTCTCCGTGTCTATTTAAATAATTAATGGTTTTTGTTCCCTCACTCTGTTGATGTGATTTATGACCTTTATTGATTTACAACAGTTGAACCACACTTGCACCTCTGGGATAAATCCCACTTGATTGTGATGTATGATCTTTTTGAAGTGGTTTTGGGTTCAGTTTGTCAGTATTTTGTTGAGACCCTTTGCATCTATGTTTAGCAAGTATATAGGTCTGTAGTGTTCTTTTCATCTTGTGTCTTTCTTCAGTTTTGGTATCAGAGTGATGCTGACCTCATAAAATGAGTTTGGCAGAGTTACACTCTGTTCAATGTTTTGTAATAGTTTGAAAAGTATTGGCTTAGCTCCTCTTTAAATGTTTTGTATAATTCAGTAATAAAACTATTAGGTCCTGGACTTTTCCTTGATGGAAGATTTTTAATTACTGCTTCAATCTCATTGCTTGATATGGCTCTGTTTAGGTTGTCTATATCTTCTTGATTTTATCTTTACAGGTTAAATGTATTCAGGAATTTATCCATTTCTTCGAGTTTTACATAGTAGTTTCTTATGATCCTTTGTATTTCAGTGGTTTTAGTTGTAATACCTCCTTTGGCATCTCTAATTTTAGTTATTTTTCTTTTTTTTTTTTCTTTGTTAGTCTGGCTAGAGGTTTATCTGTTTTGCTGATCTTCTAAAAATATCAGATGTTTGTTTTGTTGATCATTTGTATTATTATTTTAGTTTCAATTTTATTTATTTCTGCTCTGATCATTATTAGTTCTATCCTCCTACTGATTTTTGGTTTGATTTGTTCTTGCTTTACTAAGTCTTTGAGATGCATCATTAGATGGTTTATTCCATACTTTTTTCCTTTTATATTGAAATGGTGCTGTGGCAAGAGGATTAACCTACTACACCACAATGCCGGCTCCTATGATATTTATTTCTAATGCAGGACTCCCTTCAGTGTTTCACGTAAGTATGGTCTGGTGGCAGTGAATTCTCTGTTTTCACTTTTCTGGAAAATGTCTTATTTCATCTTCATTTTTAAAGGTTAACTTTGCTGGATATAATATTCTTGGAAGTTCTGTTTTTCTTTTGATTGAATATACCATCCAACTCTTTTCTGACCTGTTTTACTGAGAACTCTGATATTAGTGGAATTGGTTCTCTTTATATGTAATTTATACTTTTCTCTTACTGTCTTTAGGATTCTCTCCTTGTTATTTACTTTTGACAATTTTACTCCGATATGCCTTGGAGAAGATTCATTTTGGTTGAGTGTGCTTGGGGTCCTTTGACCTTCTCGTGTATAGATGTTCTTATTTCTTACAAGAACTGGGAAATTTTCAACCATTATTTTATTTAACAGGTTCTCAATGCATTTTTCCTTCTTTTCTCCTTCAGGAATAGTTATAATGTAAGTACTTAATCATTCAATGAAATCCTACACTTCCCGTAGACTTTTTTTCATTCTTTTAAATTCTTTTCTCTTTATTTTTGACTGATTCAATATGATGAGCAAAAATATAGATAGATTAAAGAAATGAGGAAATCAATGAGTGACATGAATGAAAATATGAAGGAGAAATCACTAAGAAGAACTATGGGGCTTTTCAGTTGTTTTTCTGCTATTTTTCATTTATGCCTGCTCTAATATTAGTTATTTATTTCCTTATGCTAATTTTGATCTTAGTTTGTACTTCTGGTTGTCTGAGGTATAGCATTGGGTTTTTTATTTGAGATCTTCATTTTTTTTTAAATAGATTTTTATTGCTACAAATGTCCTTCTTAGAATGGCGTTTGCTGCATTATATATTATATAGGTTTAGGTACACTTTATTAACATCTTTGTTTGCCAGAGAATATTTGTTAATTTTTCTTTAGTAAGTTCCCTTTTAATTGTACTTTTTTCATTAGATGACTTGGAAAACATGGTTTAATTTCCAAAAAGTTAAACTAAAAACAAAAAGTTTAACTAAAAGTTAAAACATGGTTTAATTTCCAAAAAGGGATTTTCCAAATTCCCTCCTTCTATTGAATTGTAGTTTTAAATAATTATGATTATATAATAAACATAATATGATTTCAATCTTTTATACTTGTTAATAATTGTTATTTGGTCTAGCATATACTCTGTTCTGGAGAATTTTCCATGCATATATGAGTAAAATGTGTACTATGCTATTGCTAGGTAAAATGCTTTGTGTGTATTTGTGTGATTCACTTACTCTAAAGTGTAGTTCAAGCCCAGTGTTTTCCCATTAATTTTCTGCCTGATGGATCTTCCCCATTTTTGAAAGTGAGATATTGAAGTCCTATACTATTACTGTATTGTAGTCTATCTTTCCATTTGGATCTATTGATATTTGCTTAATATAATATGAAAGTACATCAAAATTCTTGAGAAAATTGGAATTAAAAGATGAGTTTATTGTGCTATAAAAATTTTGAAATCTAAGCCTATAGTTTTTTTTTTTCATAATGTGTATGTTCCATGAACTTGACAAAAAACCCTTGTATATTCAGATAATACGATGTTGGGTGCATATTTATTTTATTGTTATATCTTCTTGATGATACCCTTGTATCCTTATATAATGATCTTCTTTATATAATCATCATTATATAATGAACTTTGCTTTGGATTAAAATTGTCTCTGTAATAGAAGTACAGCCACCATGTTCCTTTTTGTTTTCCCTTTGTACAGTATAGCTTTTTCCATCCCTTCACTTTTTGGTTCAGTTTTAAAGACAAAACTAAATAATAAAGGAGGATTATTATTTGCATCTAATATTTATTGAGAGACAGCTATGGACAAGGCTTCCCTGCCTGTTTCATTCATGAGCTACTTAAATGTTTACAACATCTAAGAGTTATACTTATTTTGTAGCAGAGAAAACGGGGGTTCAGAGTAGTTAGAAAACTTGCCTAAGGCTTTAGAAGTACCTAGACCTTCTCAGTATTCTTAATGACCTTCTCATGGTTTCTTTCAAAATATCCCATTATATGAATATAGTCTTCTTTTATAATGGTGAAGTCTTTAATATTCAAGAAACAACTCAACTTTTGATGTACTATGATTGCCTTATTGAATTCTTCTTGTTATCATATTTTTGAAGTCTTGCATACAACTCCAAATTTATAGTAATCCCTGGTTTTTTTTTTTTTTTAACTATGTCATTTTCAATGACTTCCTCATTCTTGTTAAAGATATCTTGTTTGAATACCTGCATAAATGACTCAGAGATCCTAAGTTTAGGAAAGTTTATGTATTAAATATATATTGCAAATCGGTGTTATTTTCCTGTTGCTGTGTAACAAGTTATTACATCTTAATGTCTTGAGATAATACCAATTTATTCTCAAAGTTCTATATATTAAATGTGCTTTGTAAATCCAGACAAATAATCCATTGAGGATTTTACAGGGATTAAACTCAAGATGTTGGCTAGGCTGATTTTTTTTCTGAAGGCTTATAGGAAGAATCAATTTCTATGCCTTTTAAAGTTGAAGGCAAAATTCATTTTTATGAAGTTGTAGGGCTGAGGTCCTTGTTTTCTTGTGTTGGATGGTGGTACTATGAATTGCTAGAAACTTCTAACCTTTCCTTATATATACTCCCGTCATCTTCAAACCACAATGTGTTGAATCCTGCTTAGGCATTGCATTCATTTGATTCATTCTTCTTATTCAAAGTTAGATAAATTATTTTTATGATCTCACGTGTTTTGGTCACACCTACCTGGATAACATTAAGGACAATCAATTTGAGACTTTAACTACATATGTAAAAACTCTTCATGGCCTTACCTAAATTATCATTTACTGAATGCTAAAACAACAGAATTCTTATGGAACATCTAGAATCATATCTCTGACAGTTTGCCATTTTCTCCCTCAATTTACACCTATATAAAATGCAAAATACAAATCTCTTTCTGAGTTCCCCGGAATTCTTACTCCATTACAATATCAGATCAAAATTAAGAATGCCAACTAAATTGCATCATCTCAAATGTTTCAAATGTCATATAAGTTATTCAAACAAGATATGACTGAAGCTCTAGAGGTAGGGCACTACATACAACTTCTGGACACAATCCTTCTCCATGTATTGCCTTATGAAACTAACATCTCTTCCCAGTACCCTGCAGTTACAGTGGTAGGACAAGAACAAGTCATGAACATTCTGATTCAAAAAATAGAAGACTGAAAAAACAATTAGTCTACAGGAAGAGTAGTAAGGAGGAAATGTTAATGAAACTCAATGATCCAGCCACCATGAGAACATAGGGCATATTAGCTCAAGTTTTAGTATAGTAAAGAGGGGCAGGACATCAATACATAATGGTCATAGGATATCATACCGAGAAAGCAATCATTCAGACCAAAAAGCAATTTGAAAAATTACTTTGATTAGTCGGGCTTTGTTACTACGATGAAACAACCAAAGGCATTAACTTTATAAAGAGAAAATGTTTAGCTTACAGTTTTAGAGTTTCATGTCCAGGGTTGGGTGGTTCCATTTATTTGGCATTTGGGGAAGGCAGTGAATGGCAATGGTAGAGTAAGAATAGAGAAATGATCACATGGCAAGCCAGAACACAATAGAGAGAGAGAGAGAGAGAGAGAGAGAGAGAGAGAGAGAACTGCCACTAAACCCACCTCCTAAACAATATAATTGGATTAATATTTTTCTAACTTAGTTCCATTAACTTAGGAGTTTGGTATTTAAAGACCTGCATGAGTTTATGAACCAAATCATATTCAGATAATAGTAGAATTATTTTTGGTCCAAGCTATCACTAGAACCTTGGCCACTGTAGTAGACGCAAAGCATATATTAATGGAGAAACAATTTTTAGGAAGAAGTACATGAGTTTGTAGTGTTGAGCATTGTAGATGATGGCTAAGTTATAGGTTCCTAGTCATGGAGAGCAGATAAATCTACATGAACAGAATGAAGAAAAGCTTTGATGCTATTACCACTTGAAGATATCTAGATAAATTCTGAGGTAATCATGAAATTTCTTCTGTTAATCTTGTCTGAATAGTATAAAAACAAGAGGTCATAAAATCAAATAACAAAATCCATAAATTTTTTGAGTCAGTTGAGTCAATCCCATCTTTTAACAGCACATAAAAAGCACAAATATTTCAAGTATAGCCGTATATTACCACAAACTTGCCTTTTCTACACATATCTTGTTTTGCATCTTATTCTAATTAGTTGTGCATATGTCTCATTTGAGTGCTTCTGTAATCTCCATTAAGATGAAAATGGTATTTTACTCTTCTCTTCTTATCTATAATGTTGATTATAGTGTAGGAATGTGGTAAACATCATTGAATAAATGTGTTAATTGTCTTGATTTGGCAGTTATAGAATGTATACGTATATCAAATAACATTATTTTACTCCATAAATATATACAAATACATCACCAACAAAAGGCATCATAACACCATTTTTTTGGAAAATGAGGTTATATATTTAGAATTGATCTTAATGTATTTTTCTATTCCTTTGATGATTTCTCTCTAATATTTCTATATATTTCTGAGAGGGATGTGTTGTTCTCAATTATATTTCTGGATTTTCCTATTTCTTATTTTAATTCTGTCAGATTTTGTTTCACAAATATTTTGCAGTTCTGTTGCTTGGTGCATACACATTTAGGATTCCTATGTCCTCTTGGTGAATTGATTTTTTTTATTTTTAGAAAATGTTTCTCTCTTTCCATGGTAATTTTCTTACTTTTGAACTCTACTTTACTTGATATTAATATAAATATTCCTTATTTGTTCCTGTTAATATTTGCATGGTATATATTTTCTATAATTTGATGACTATGTCTTTGTATTTAATGTGAATTTTTTCCTTGTACTGTATTGCAGATAATGCTTTGCAACATTCATTTCCATTTAAAGAACTTTTGGCCATTGATTTAACATAGATTGGGGGCGAACAATTTTCTTAGATTTCCTTCATCCAATAATGTCTTAAGTTCTTTAAACTTCTGAAAAAAATATTTTATAGGCTATATTATTCTGACTTCAAAGTTTTTTTATTTTTTTCATTCAGCACTTGAAAAACAGTATGCTGCCTTCTTCTGTCCTTGATGGGTTCTGATGAGAAAAATCCATGGTTTGGTCAGGTGTTGTGGCATAGTGGGTAAAGCTGATGCCTGCAGTGCCGGCATTCCATATGAGAGCTGGTTCCAGTCCCCACTGCTTCTCTTCCGATCCAGCTCTCTATTTATGGCCTGGGAAAACAGCAGAAGATGCCCCAAGTCATGGGCTCCTGCACCCACGTGGGAGACTGGGAAGAAGCTCCTGTCTCCTGGCTTCAGATCACTGCAGCTCCGGCCATTGCAGCCAATTGAGGAATGAACTCACGGATGGAAGACCTCTCTCTCTCTCTCTCTCTCTCTCTCTCTCTCTCTTCTCTCTCTGCTTCTCTTCTCTTCTCTCTCTGTGTAACTCTGCTTTTCAAATAAATAGTTTTAAAAAATTCATATCCAACTAATAAGTTAATTAAACCCCAGATTTAGTGATTATACATGTAAAAAGATACAGATTTTACATAAATAGTTTAGAAAAGTCACTATATAAGAAAACAACATGGGGCCACTGCTGTGGTGTAGCGGGTAAAGCTGCCACCTGCAGTGCCAGCATCCCATATGGCCATTGGTTTGAGTCCCAGCTGCTCCACTTCCAATCTAGCTCTCTGCTATGGCCTGGGAAAGCAGTGGAATATGGCCCAAGTTCTTGAGCCCCAGCACCCACGTGGTAGACCAAGAAGAAGCTCCTGGCTCCTGGCTTAGGATCGGTGCAGCTTTGGCCATTGCTGCCAACTGGGAAGTGAATCAGTGGATGGAAGACCTCTCTCTCTCTCTCTCTTTCTGTCTCTCTGCCTCTCCTTCTCTCTGTGTGTAACTCTCTTTCATATAAATAATCTTTAAAAAAATATACAACACACAGCAATTAAAAACCCTGGGATTTGAGGGGATAATATTATTTCCTGCTATCACATAATAATATTAATAATTTCCAGTTGTATATAGCAACATGATTAATAAGTTAGGCAACGAGTAAGAAGGCATGACCATTCACACAGTAAAATGTTACTAATATCCTTGAAGAAGCTGACATTGGACTTAGAAGACAAAATGATTTTAAAAAAATGTTTATTTATTTGAAAGGCAGAGAGAGAAGAGAGAGAGAGAGAGAGAGAGAGAGAGAGACTTCCATCCTCTGGCTCACTCAGATGGCTGCAACACCCGGAGCTGAGCTGATCCGAAGCCAGGAGCCAGCAGCTTCTTCCAGGTCTCCCACGTGGATGCAGGTGCTCAAGGACTTGGGCGGTCTTCTACTGCTTTCCAAGGACATATCAGAGAAGTGGATAGGAAGAGGAACACCCAGGACTCTAACCAGTGTGCATATGGGATGCTGGCACTGCAGGTGGCGGCATTACCTGCTACGCCACAGTGCTGACCCTGACAAAATAAGAGAAAAAAAATAAGAAAATAAATAAGAGAAAAATAAGGACAATTTAACCAAATACAGAATATAAATAAATAAAAAGAAATTATAAAAGTGAACTAAATTGAAATTCTAGAGCTGAAACTAAACTGTAAGGAAAAATTACAAGAAGAGTCCAAAACTTCATTTGACCAGAAAGAAGAAAGAATGAATTTGAACATAAATCATTTGAAATGATCAAGTCTGAAGATTAGAAAGGAAGAAGAATGAAGAAAAATCAACAAATACCTGAGAAATCATTGAGTATGTGAACTTGTAATATTGGGCATTCTAGAAGTAGAGGAGAGAGATAAAGGAGTAAATAGAGCATATCTGAAGAAATAATATCCAAAATTGTCTCCAGTTTCCTAGAAGCTCATCATATTGCCATTAGAAAAGCTCAAAAAGCACCATAATGAGGTGAGTTGTAATTAACATGTCAAAAGTCAGGGGCAAAGAAATAATTTTTAAAGCATGAAGAGAGAAGTTACTCAATTTCACATCATAATACAAGGAGACTAGAAGGCAATGAAATGACATATTTAAATAGTTAAAAGATAAAATATCCTGCCAATCAAATATTTGTCTAACAAAATTCTCAAAAATCCAAAAGACAAGAAATTTTCACAAATAGAACCTTTCTACAAGAAATTCTAAAGTAATTTCTTCAGACTGAAAGGATAGGATACCAGAGAGTAACTCAAAACCATATGAAAAAATATCATTGTTAATTGTAAATACAGAGGCAGGTGTTGTGGCATAGTGTGTAAAGCCATCCCAGATAGGCACTGGTTGAAGTCCTGGCTGCTCCACTTCCCATCCAGCTCCCTGCTAATGGCCAGGGTAAAGAAGTGCAAGAATAGTCCAACTGTTTGGGCCCCTGCCACACACATGGGAGAACTGAAAGAAGATGTTGACTCCGCTTTAAGCTGTCCCAGGCCTAGCAGTTGCAGCCAGGTGGGGAGTAAACCAGCAGATGGAAGATCTCTCTCTGTCTCCATGTCTCTAACTCTGCCTTTTAAAAAATTAAATAAATATTTTAAAAAATAAGAATACATAGCTACAAAGGAAAATCACTATTTTTTTAATTTGTAAAAACTCTTTTTCCATGTGACTTAAAAGACAAATGGATAAAAAATTATAAATCTATATTTCTGGACAAATAGTGCATAGTACTATAAGTTATGAGAATAACTGTATAAAGCAGGAAGGATTAAGATATGTAAGATATGTAGGAGGAAAATCTATCTGTACTTATACTAGTGAGACACAGTTAATATTGATTATAGATGTAAAATGTAATTCCAAAGTAAGTAAACACTGAAAAAAATAACTACAAATGTATAGGAAAAGAAAGAGAATAGAACAAATTGATAAGTTATAAAATTAATTAGATCTAAAATAATGGAGTAGTGGGAGGATTAAAGAACAGGGCTAGCTCTGTGGCGTAGTGGGTAAAGCTGCCGCCTGCAGTGCTGGCATCCTGTATGGGCACCGGTTTGAGTCCCGGCTGCTCCACTTCCAATCCAGTTCTCTGCCATGGCCTGGGTAAGCAGTAGAAGATGGCCCAAGTCCTTGGACCCCTGCACCCACATGGTAGACCCGGAAGAAGCTCCTGGCTCCTGGCTTTGGATAGGTGCAGCTCCAACAGTTGTGGCCAATTGGGGAGTGAACCCGCGGAGGAATACTTCTCTCTCTGCTTCTCCTTCTCTCTCTTTGTAACTCTGAGTTTCAAGTGAACAAATAAATCTTTTAAAAAAGACATATAAAGTAAAAAGAGCAAACTGATGGAAGCAAGTATTACCAGCATTCACTTTATATAGGTAGATTAAGTTATCCAACTAAAAGCTAGGAGTAAGCTGAAATGTATACAAAAAAAATTGTCACCCAATTATATTCTGTTAAGAAACTCAGTTTAGATCCAGAGAAATACATAAATTGAAAAGTAGATAATGGGAAAAAGTTTTCCATGGTTTTAGAAACCAAAATGCTGTGCTGACTAGAATGATATCATAAAAAAAGACTTCAAGTAAAAATTTGAATAATTGTGAACATTGCACATCAATGAAAGGGACAATTCTTCAAGAAGTAAGAATTATGAAAAAAACCACATTTCTAAGAACAGAGCCCTGAAATATATGAAAACAAAACTTTCTAGACTTGAAGGGAGAAATAGAAAAGCCAAATATAATTGAACACTTAAATACTTACCATTGATTGATGGCTAGAACAGGTATATAGAAGACTAGTAAAGAAGAAGAGAGGTTCCAAGATGGCTGAACAGGGAAAAGATGTGTTGATTTTTACCAGGGGAAGATAGCAAAGGAAATTGAAGGAAGTATATTCCCAAGGGAGAATTGGAAATAAGTTTGCAGTGGAAATTCCACAGAAAGAAGAGGGATGCCATGGAGCAGTGTGGAAAGAGGAAGAGGGATGCCATGGAGCAGTGTGGAAAGAGTGGACATGCACATAGGATTCTTGCAGCTAGGGTCTATAGGAGACATCAGTTTCTAAGAGCGAGGTTAGAGCGTACTGTGGCACTCCATGGATGATATTGCCTGAGGGAGAAACTTGCAGACTACGCTGACATGGAGTCTGGCTTGAAGCCCTAGCAAGGGCCAGGGCTCCTACCTAATCTTATGACAGGAGACCATATTTCTTTCTCCCCATCCCTTCACAGTGGTGCCTGGCAACCAGCAGAGACTCCAGGAGCTCTTGCACACAGGCCCAGGAAATTTCACTAGAGTGAAGAATCTGTGTTTTCCATTGATTTGAGTCTGGCTCAGAGAGTCTACTGGGGACTGGGCACCCACTTCAGATTGTGTGGTACTCCCATCCTTTCAACCTATCACAGGTTTCAGGTCTCAAACTGCCAAGGTTGAGCACCCACAGGCAACTGGCTGTGGGAAGATCTCTCCCCATGGATGGGGAAGGCTCATGGTGCTGACAGGGGATACCCTGTGACTGTGGAAGCGTTGCATGCTGGGATTAGGGAAATTCTGTGACTGCACAATACAGCATGGGATGTAGCTGAAGCTCTGGGAAATCACCATGTCTGGCATCAGGGGCTGAGAGCTCCCTGATTGGGTAAGTCATTGCACAGGGTTCCATGTTCACACTGCGGACTACACAGATCCTTTGTGTGGTTCATGGACCAGCATGAAGGAAGGCCGTACCCACTGTGGGCTAACACGGGGCATTGATCTCCTTGAAAGAGAGGAATTGAGGTTATGATTATGCCAACATAATCAACATGTTGCCCTCGATTCTCACCCCTCCACTGAGCAATGATGAGAGTTCCTTGGCCACACCCAGCACACACTTCTGGGTATTCACTGAAGGAGCAGACAGTCCATTAAGCCACAGTTGTAACTCTTTTTTTTTTTATTTTGTAAATAGCAGGGATATTTATTTTTTATTACAGTTTTTAAAGAAACCATTTATCTAGTGAATACAAATTTCATAAGTACAACTTTAGGGATATAGTGATTTTTCCCACCATACCCGCCCTCCCACCCCATTCCCACTCCACTTCTTCCTCTTCTTTTTCCAGTCCCATTCTCCATTAAGATTCGTTTTCAATGAACTTTTTACACAGAAAACCAACTCTATACTATGGAAAGATCTGAACACACACAGACAATATATAAAAAACATGTTTAAGAACAAGTTTTACAGTTAATTCTCATAGTACAACTCATTAAGGACAGAGATCCTGCATGGGGAGTAAGTGCACAGTGACTCCTGTTATTTATTTAACAATTAACACTCTTATGTATGATGTCAGTGATCACTCGAGACTCTTGACATGAGCTGCCAAGGCTATGGAAGCATTTTGAGTCCACAGTCTCTGTCAGTATTTAGACAAGGCCATAAGCAAAGTGGACATTCTCTCCTCTCTTCAGAGAAAAGTACATCCTTCTTTGATGGTCTCTTCCTTCCACTGGGGTCTCACTCACAGAGATCCTTCATGTAGAATACTTTTGCCAAAGTGTCTTGGCTTACCATGCCTGAAATGCTCTCGTGGGCTTTTCAGCTAGACCAAAATGCCTTAAGTGCTGATTCTGAGGTCAGAGTGCTATTTAGCAATTGCCATTCTGTGAGTCTGCTGTGTGGACTACTTCCCATCTTGGAGCACTCTGTCCTTTTTAATTTTATTATTATTACCCCACATTTGGTCTTATTTATATGATTTCTTTAACACTTAATCCTAAATATATGATCACTTTAACACTTAAAATGGTCACTTTAACACTTAAGATGGCATTTTTACCACCCAGCTTAATGGAATTTGGGGTCCCATGGCAAGTTTTTAAACCACACCCTTAGAAGTAAGTCCTTAGGAATGTATGAAGAACTATACAACTTTACAATTTCCTCTTCCCTTTTTTATTCCCACTCTTATTTTTATGAGATCTATTTTCATTTGACTTTATTTTTTTTTAACTTTTATTTAATGAATATAAATTTCCAAAGTACAGATTATGGATTACAATGGCTTCCCCCTATAACGTCCCTCCCACCCGCAACCCTCCCCTTTCCCACTCCCTCTCCCCTTCCATTCACATCAAGATTCATTTTCATTTCTCTTTATATACAGAAGATCAGTTTAGCATACATTAAGTAAAGATTTCAACAGTTTGCTCCCACACAGAAACATAAAGTGAAAAATACTGTTTGAGTACTCGTTATAGCATTAAATCTCAATGTACAGCACATTAAGGACAGAGATCCTACATGAGGAGTAAGTGCACAGTGACTCCTGTTGTTGACTTAACAAATTGACACTCTTGTTTATGGCATCAGTAATCACCCTAGGCTCTTGTCATGGGCTGCCAAGGCTATGGAAGCCCCCTGAGTTCACCGACTCTGATCATATTTAGACAAGGCCATGGTCAAAGTGGAAGTTTTCCCTTACCTTCAGAGAAAGGTACCTCCTTCTTTGATGACCCATTCTTTCCACTGGGATCTCACTCGCGGAGATCTTTCATTTAGGTTTTTTTTTTTTTCCCCAGAGTGTCTTGGCTTTCCATGCCTGAAATACTCTCATGGGCTTTTCAGCTGGATCCGCATGCCTTAAGGTCTGATTCTGAGTCCAGAGTGCTGTTTAGGACATCAAAAAAAAGGGGGGGTGGGGAGAAAGATCCAACATGGGAAGTGAGATACACAGCAGACCCATAGAATGGTAACTCTTTTTAACTTTTATTCAATAAATATAAATTTCCAAAGAACAACTTTTGGATTATAGCGGCTTTTCCCCCCATAACCTCCCTCCTACCAGCAACCATACCATCTCCTACTCCCACTCCCATCCCATTCTTCATTAAAATTCATTTTTAATATCTTTAGATACAGAAGATCAACTTAGTAAATACTAAGTAAAGATTTCAATAGTTTGTACCCACACAGATACACAAAATATAAAGTACTGTTTGAATACTAGTTTTATAATTAATTCACATAGTACAACACATTAAGGACAGAGATCATACATAGGGAGTAAGTGCACAGTGTCTCCTGTTGTTGATTTAACAATTGACACTCTTATTTATAACATCAGGAATCAACCTAGGCTCTTGTCATGAGCTGCCAAAGTTATAGAAGCCTCTTGAGTTCACAAACTCTGACCTTATTTAGACAAGGGCATAATCAAAGTGGAAGTTCATATGGAGACACAGGAGATCTCAAATAGCTAAATCAATTTTGTACAAAAAAACAGAGCCAGAGGCATCACAATACCAGATTTCAGGACATACTACAGGGCAGTTGTTATCAAAACAGCATGGTGCTGGTACAGAAACAGATGGATACACCAATGGAACAGAATAGAAACACCAGAAATAGACCCAAACAAATAGAGCCAACTTATATTTTATTGAGGATCTAAAACCAGTTCCTGGAGCAAGGACAGTCTATTCAACAAATGTTGCTGGGAAAGCTGGATTTCCACATGCAGAATCAAGAAGCAAGACTGTTACCTTACACCTTACACAAAAATCCATGCAACATGGATTAAACACCTAAATCTATGACATGAAACCATCAAATTTTTAGAGAATATTGGAGAAGCCCTGCAAGATACAGGTACTGGCAAAGACTTCTTGGTAAAGACCCCAGAGGCACACTCAGTCAACCAAAATTAACTATTGAAATTACATCAAATTGAGAAGTTTCTCTACTTCAAAAGAAACAGTCAAGAAAGAGAAGAGGCAACCGACAGAATGGGAAAAAATATTTGCAAACTATGCAACAGATAAAGGATTAATAACCAGAATCAACAAAGAAATCAGGAAACTCCACAACATCAAAACAAACAACCCACTTAAGAGATGGGCCAAGGACCTCAATAGACATTTTTCAAAAGAGGAAATCCAAACGGCCAACAGACACATGAAAGAATGTTCAAGATCACTAGCAATCAGAGAAATTCAAATCAAAACCACAATGAGGTTTTACCTCACCCGGGTTAGAATGGCTCCCATTCAGAAATCTACCAAAAACAGATGCTGGGAAGGATGTGGGGAAAAAGGGACACTAACCCACTGTTGGTGGGAATGCAAACTGGTAAAGCCACTATGGAAGTCACTCTGGAGATTCCTCAAAAAACCTGAATATAACCCTACCATACAACCCATCCCACTCCTTGGAATTTACCCAAAGGAAATTAAATTGATAAATAAAAGAGTTGTCTGCACCTTAATGTTTATTGCAGTTCAATTCACAATAGCTAAGACCTGGAATCAACCTAAATGCCCATCAACGGTAGACTGGATAAAGACATTATGGGACATGTACTCTATAGAATACTATACAGCAGTCAAAAACAATGAAATCTGGGCATTTGCAACAAAATGGAGGAATCTGGAAAACATCATGCTGAGTGAAATAAGCCAGTCCCAAAGGGACAAATATCATATGTTCTCCCTGACCGGCGACAACTAACCAAGCACAAAAAAGGAAACCTGTTGAAGTGAAAGGGACACTGTAAGAAACAGTGACTTGATCAGCCCTTGTCCTGACTGTTGATGTAAAATTTAATACTTTATCCCTTTCAGTATTTTTTTGTTCTAGTTAATACTATTGGTTGAACTCTGTGCTTAACACACAATTATTCTTAGGTGTTTAAATTTAACTGAAAAGTGATCCCTGTCAAATGTAAGAGTGGGAATAAGAGAGGGAGGAGATGTACAATTCGGGACATGCTCAATCGGACTTGCCCCAAATGGTGAAGTTAGAAATGTGCCAGGGGATTCCAATACAATCACATCATGGTGGCATGTACCAATGCCATCTCACTAGTCCAAGTGATCAATTTCAGTTCACGATTGATCACACTGATAGGTCTAAGAGTCAAAGGGATCACACAAACAAGACTAGTGTCTGTGAATACTAAATGATAGAATCAAAAAGGGAGAGAACGATCCATCATGGGAAGCAGGATACACAGCAGACTCATAGAATGGCAGATGTCCTAAATAGCACTCTGGCCTCAGAATCAGCCATTAAGGCATTCGGATCTGGCTGAAGAGCCCATGAGAGGCCGGCGCCGCGGCTCACTAGGCTAATCCTCCACCTTGCGGCACCGGCACACCGGGTTCTCGTCCTGGTCGGGGCGCCGGATTCTGTCCCAGTTGCCCCTCTTCCAGGCCATCTCTCTGCTGTGGCCAGGGAATGCAGTTGAGGATGGCCCAAGTACTTGGGCCCTGCACCCCATGGGAGACCAGGAAAAGCACCTGGCTCCTGCCATCCGATCAGCACGGTGCACCGGCCACAGCATGCTGGCTGCGGCGGCCATTGTAGGGTGAACCAACGGCAAAGGAAGACCTTTCTCTCTCTCTCTCTCTCTCTCTCTCTCTCACTGTCCACTCTGCCTGTCAAAAAAAAAAAAAAGAGAGAGAGAGAGAGAGAAAGAGCCCATGAGAGTATTTTAGGCATGGAAAGCTAAGACACTCTGGAAAAAAAAAAAAAAAACACAACCTAACATGTGGGGTCTCTGTCCTTAATGTGTTGTCCAACGTGAAGTAATGCTATAACTAGTACTGAAACAGTATTTTGTACTTTATGTTCTGTGTGGGCGCAAACTGATGAAATCTTTACTTAATATATACTAAATCAATCTTCTGTATATTAAGATAATTGAAAATGAATCTTGATGTGAATGGAATGGGAGAGGGAGTGGGAGATGGGAGGGTTGCGGGTGGGAGGGAAGTTATGGGGGGGAAAGCCATTGTAATCCATAATCTGTACTTTGGAAATTTATATTTACTAAATAAAAAATTTAAAAAAAGAACTAATAGGAAAACAAGAAATTATAAGATACAAAGAAACTTGCAATAACAGTAGTGTTGTTGTATACCAATAGCGAATTATGTGCCGAAGAAATCAAGAAAGCAAGCCTACTTCCAGTAACTCCAAAAAAATAAAATACCAGGGAACAAATTAAACATAAGAGGTGAAAATACCTTTACAATGCAACTTATAAATCTTTGGTAAAAGAAATTGTAGATACTATGAAACTAAAAGACATCCTGTGTTCTTGAGTTGGGAGAATCAATATCATTAAAATGTACATAGTCACCGAAACAATTTACACGTTCAATGCAATCTCTATCAAAATCTCAATGACATTATACATAGAACTAGAAAAAAATACTACTAAAATATGTATGGAAGCATAAAAGAAACTAGATAGTCAAGCCAATCTTGAGCCAAAAGAAAGAAGTAGGAGGTATTACACTACATGACTTTAAAATATATTGCAAAGATACAGCATGGTATTGGCATAAAAACAGACCCATAGATTAATGGATCAGAATAGAAACTGTAGAAGTAAAGCTATGCATCCACATGCAAATGATGTTTTCCAGAGTCTAAGAGCAAGCATTTGAAAAAAAGAGTCCTTTCAATAAATGGTGCTGGGAAAATTGGATATCCACATGCCAAAGAATGAATCCATACTCCCAAACTCCAATCTCTCATCACGTTAAAAAAAACTCAGAATGGTTTAAAGACTTAAATTACTTATTGGTTTATTTGTTATTTGAAAGGCAGCATACAGAGTAGCAGAGAGAAGGATAGAATGAGAGGGATAGAGAGAGAGAATGAATATGAATATATCTATCCACTGGTTCATTCCTCAAATGCCCACAATAGTCAGGGCTGTGCCAGGTAAAAGCCAGGAGCCAGGAACTCCATCCAGGTCTTCTACTTTGATAGTAGAAAATCATATAATTATAATTATAATTATATAATGAGCATATGTAAATAAACATCATATGGTACCCCATAAATATGTGCATTTTTATGTGTGTTAAAACTTTTTAATAAAAAGTTTGAAAACAACAATAAGGAGGTATGGAACCTCATCTAATTTCTAACTTGTAATATGCTTCAAAATGTTTAGGACAGATGGCGTTGTGGTGTCATTCTACATTCACTGCTGGTGATATTTACTACAAAATGTCATAACCATTCAAGGAAATCAGGTTGGAAATATACATCAAAATTTAAATGTAAAAAAACATTCAAACCAGAAAGTCTATGATTAGAAATGCGTTGTAACCAAGTAAGTGAACAATTGTACAAAGGTGTACAGGATGATGTCAACAGCATTGCATTTAAATGTGAGTAAATAATCTACATTTTCATCCATAGGGTTACAATACAATAAATTATAATGCCGCTATACAGTGTATGTAATGGTATGAACCAGAAATTCTGTGTGTCCCTTAAGGAAATCAGGTCACATATGAAGAAAATAAAACTCAGTACATAAAGAGAATGACTTATAATGCCCCAAATAAATTTACACTAAATTGGGCTGTTTCCTCTTGCTTCAAGCTGGCATGCCCAATGAAGAATTCTGATTAAAAAAGTATTCACTACTTTTAAAAATTTAAATTATTTCTCTCTACTAACAGAATGACTTTATCCTTAAAATTCCAATAATAACTTTATATAAAAAAATTTTAAAACCCCAATGAATGAATGGATCAGTGTCTGATGTATAACGGATATTCAATAAGTATAATTTTTAAATTAGTACAGTATCCGACATGAAGTAGCCATTGGTATTGCTACTACTAATTTATTCTTGATTAGATGCTGTGGAAGGAGAAGTGATAGGCAGTAAATAAGAATATCAAAAACTGCTAAACAGCCAAGGAATTTAGACATTGAGGGAAAATCTGGAGGATGGTGCTGAATCTTTGATTTGTCTAGAGATACTTTTAAGGGACCACCTCTTCAGCAGCTCAGAGGTAGCTACTATTATTCAAACACATACTGCATACCAGACTTTGTTATGTACACTTTACATTTTTTTTTCAACTCATTTAGTCCTCAAAACAAGAGAGCTATCTGAAAGGTATTTCCTTAGATGAGCAGCACAGTGACATAGAGTGGTTCAGTATCCTAACAAGGTTTGCAATCTCGTGAATGGTGGAATCTAGATTTGACTGCAAGAATTCACCTTTCAGAGCCCATAACTTTAACTATTGTGTGCTGTTGCCTCTCCCTTCATGACCAAGAGAGGAGACACTATGGAAATCTTTTTTATGGCTAAGGAGAGATGGATACTGTTGCAAGGAGAATATCAGATCTATGGAAGTTGATGTAGTGCATGAAGGATCTGGTACTGGGGTGCAGACCTTCTGGCTTTCACTCCAGTATTTCCATGAAGCCATCGCTTTGCCTGTTTCCTCTGATACTTCTCTTCCTGCATGACAGGATGGATGTAATTCTTCACAGTTAACCTGAAGTCTAACAGAATTACACAGAAAGCATACTTTTTAATGTAGAGTGGGCCTAGGATATCTACTGAAGTTTCAATGAAATGAGAGTTCCATGTAGCCAGTAAAATTATTATAAGATGGAGTTTTTTTTTTTTATCATTGGACTATTTTCTGGAAAAAATTGTCAAAGATTGAAGTGGGTTATAGAGATATGAATGACTTTGTTTTCTTCTTTTGTCAGCATTGTCAACTGTAATCACATCAATTATACCATACAGTAAGCAAAAGAGAAGAAAATGACAAAACTTCCAACTACTTACAAACCTGGGCAGGGGGAGGGAAGGGGTACACTCTCAGTCCTTTGTTTCTCAGGGATAGTTTCACCATATTACTTGTGGCTCCAAGCTTAGCTATTTTCCAAATATTTGTCAATGGGGTTGCTAGCTTCAGTTTCCTCAGTATGTCATGTTATAGAACCCCCACTTGCTTAGAAGCACTCCTCTTAGCCTTCAGAATTTTGAGAAAATGGATTCTTCTTGTTTACATCCCCCAGTTTATGGTATTTTGTTATGGCAACCCTAAAAGGCTAAGACAATGTAGGGTGGGTAGTATACTGCCTGAGGAGGGGAGATATAATTTAGAAATACCTGATATCCTTGGGTTGATCCAGGGAAAATTTTACTCTGAAAAAATTAAAGTGCTTTGTTTACTTGAGTACAGGGTAACACTATAATATTGCCTTACTAAAAAAAGAAAGTCATTTTAATGTTTTCAGGTTTACAAAGCCAAGTTCTAATGATTTTCTATACATAATCCTACTGGGAGATTGTTACTTAATGACTGAAAGAATGTTGACCGTTCTTTTAATACAAAGTGACTTAAATATATTTTATGATTTTTAATTGTTTGTAATGTCTTTTTAAAAAAGATTTATTTATTTAAAAAGCATTGTGACAAAGAGAGAGCAAGATATCTTCCATTTGCTGTTTCAACTCCCCAAACAGACACAACAGCCAGGGCTTGGCCAGGCTGAAACCAGGAGCCTGAAAACCCATCTGAATCTTCCATGGGACTCAAGCACTTGGGCCTCCATCTGCTGCTTTCTTAAGCACATTGGCAGGGAGCTGGATCAGAAGCAGAGCAGCTGGGACTCAAACCCATACTCTGGTGGCCCGTGCTGTGGCGCATCCATTTAAAACCCCAGTATACAGTGCCGGCATCCCATATGGGCGCCGGTTTGAGTCCTGGCTGCTCTACTTCTGATCCAGCCCCCTATTAATGTGGCTGGGAAAGCAGTAGAGGTCGGCCCAAGCCCTTTGGCTCCTGCATCCGCATGGTAGACATGGAAGATGCTCCTGGCTCTTGGCTTCAGATTGGCTCAGCTGCAGCCATTGTGGCCATTTGGAGAGTGAGCCAGAGGATGGAAGATATCTATTTCTCTCTCTCTCTGTCTCTCTCTGTCTCTTTCTCTGCAACTCTGTCTTTCAAATAGACTATATATATATATATATGTATATATGTATATCTATATCTATCTATCTCCTCACTCTGATATGGAGTGCTGGCACAAGGGGTGGCTTAACCCATTTGCACCACCGGTTCTTTTAAGTGTCCTAACATGTCTAAACATGTGTGCTCTCATTTTCTTCCTAACCCCTAAATGTTAAATTTGTTCATCCTTGCATTATTTCAGCATATGTCATTTCTCTAAGTAAACTCTTCCTCTTTCTTTGATTTGTCATCTATGTGTTGGAAGCTCCTGAATCTCTCTGTAGCCTCAATGTCTCTGGAAGTTGTAGGCTTCTTTATCCTGTAATCTAATAAGCATTTCCATTTAGATGTCCCAGGGTACCTCAAAGTCAACTTGTCCAAAAATGAACCATTTTCATTTGCCCTTTGAAATCTGCTCTTCCTTTTTTATCTGTTTCAGTAAATGGTAACCAACACCAAATTAATTGTGCAAAGCCAAAACAAATATTCATTAGATTCATCATGAATTCCTCTACTCCTCTTGTTTTTCATAGTCATTTGGTAACTAAGTCTAGTCTATCCTACCACATGAATATCTCTAATATCCGCCAACTTCTCTGTACTGTACTGCCACCATTATAACCCAAGTATAAGAAAATATCAAAATGAGCATTTACTATTGACCATGAATTTGTGATTGTGATCCTCAACATTGTGATCCTGAAACATCTGGATGCTATTCTAATGAAACTAGCAAACAGTTATTGACTGATATTACATCACAGGGCTTACTAGGAGCTATTAGAACTGCAACCACTAATGCTCATTGCCATCACCTTGTTTCAGGCTGTAACTGACTAACCTAGATGAGAATCTTGTACTACATCTTGTCCCCTCCCCCACAGACTGTTCTCCACATTGCAGAGGTTTCAATAAATCACAAATCCGATCTAATAAACCCCTTGTTAGAAATCATTCAGTGATGCCCCATGCAGTGTCTTTGGGATGATGTTTAACAAACCTTATATAGCTCAGAATTATTTGGTCAGGCAAGCCTCTTTTTCCTATTTAAGATTCAGGAAAAAAAGTGATAAATAACCTTGATTTTGACTGAAGTAGAAGGAAAATTTTTAAATAATTTAACAAAAATCCTAAAGATGTGCATACATATATTTCTCATTTAAGTGTTTAGTGTGGCATTAAACTTTGACTAAAAAAGACATTAAAGGGGCCTGGCCCTGTGGCATAGCAGGCAAAGCCACTGTCTGCAGTACCAGCATCCCATATGGGTGCTGGTTCTAATCCCGGCTACTCCACTTCCAATCCAGCTCTCTGCTATGGCCTGGGATAGCAGTAGGGAATGGCCCAAGTCCTTGGGCCCCTGCACCCGCGTTGGATAACCAGAAGCTCTAGGCTCCTGGCTTTGGATCAACCCAGCTATGGCTGTTGAGGCCATTTGGGTATTGAACTAGCAGATGGAAGACCTCTCTCTCTCTGCTTCTGCCTCTCTGAAACTTTGCCTTATAAATAAAAAGTAAATAAATTTTTTTACAAAAGAGAAAAGGTTTAATTTTGAGGCAACTTTAAAGAAGGAAATTAAAAAATATGCTATTGCAAAAAATAATAAAGAAGAGGGAAAGAAAGGAAAGGGAAAGAGGGAGGGAAGCAGAGTGAGAGGTACGAAGGTAGGTACCATGGTATTCTTGGAACTGTATCTATGAACAACATTGAATATATTCTCAATTAAATTTAAAAATGTAGCAAAAATAGTAACAAAATGAAAGTAAATTAAACAAGGTGGAGCCAGCACTGTGGTGTAGCGGGCTAAGCCTCTGCCGGCAGTGCCAGCATCCCATATGGGCACTGGTTCGTACTCCAGATGTTCCTTTTTTGATCCAGCTCTCTGCTATGGCCTGGGAAAACAGTGGAAGATGGTCCAAGTCCTTGGGCCCCTGCACCCAACATGGGAGACCCGGAAGAAGCTCCTGGCTCCTGGCTTCAGATAGGTGCAGCTCCAGCCATTGTGTCCTTTTGGGGGAGTGAACCAGTGGATGGAAGACTTTTCTCGAGGTCTCTCCCTCTCTCTGTCTGTAACTCTACCTCTCAAATGAATCAATAAAATCTTTAAAAAAGTAAACAAGGTAGAAAGCAATGTGGTCTATGTAGACATATACATGCAGACACATACTTTATATTCTGAGCTATTTTCCTAGAGAATTCCATGTATGTGTTCTTAGGGGATATGTACAAAAATGTTAATAACAACATAATTTTTATGGAAAAATTGAAATAACTTAAGAACAGTTTATTAGCAGATAGATTGAGTGAAATATGATACAAAATCAAATGAATTAGAGCTATGTGTATTTACATGAATAAATATAAATACTTTGGTTGAGGACACTTAAAAAGTTCATGGAAGTGAAATTAATAGATAAGATTATTTTATGCAAAAATGGAAATTTATGCAGTTTTCTCCATAATATGCATTTTAAACATAAATACATAGAAAATATGTTCTGATGTACATGGGGATGATAATTACTGACTTCATAATAATAGACCTCACTGAGAATGAAGAAAGTGGAATAGGTCATGAAGAAGATAACATAAAGTTTTAACTTATCTGTAATGTAAAACACAAACAGTAAATGGTGTCTAATTTTTAAGTTTGATATAGCTAAACATTAGCAATGCAAGTGTTCATAATATCAATGTTTTTTCTTATCCTTGTGCTTGAGAATAATTTACAATAAAAATATTTCACCCTAATACAAGCAAATAAACTGCAACAATATTCTTATCACTTTTGATTCATGATGGTAACAGTGCACATGCTATAAACTTCCTTGAAAGACTCAAACTTCTGGGAACTGTAAAATAAGTTCACACACTGCAAAATAATTCAGAGGAACCATCAATAGACTAGAAAATGTGAGAAGTCTCTGGGAAAGGAACATCTGATGAGATCAGATTCACTTGTTGAGTAAGTCATGGTCCATAATGAGTGCAAAGTTTGTTCCAAATGCAAAGCTAGTAAAAGAGTATTTTAGAACCTAAAGTGATTCTTGCTGTTATCAGAACAGGCCTCACAGGTACTGAAAGACAGTAAGTGTACCACAATAGGAGTTGTGTGGACTGAACCCTGAACTTCCTTCCCTATCCCACTCCCAGCATTTACCACTAGGCTGTGGGTATGGCAACATCTGCCCAGGTGAAAGCACCACCAATGGAAACATGGGCAAAAGCGGGATAGATGAGTTAGTGGATAACACCAGGAAACAACTGCATGCAACATCCACAAAAACTGCTGCCAAGTTATCCAGCCCATTTTCATGTCTCACCCAATTCCCTCCCCTTACCGCCACTAAAAATACTCCAAAAATATACATTCACCTCAGCAATAATCATAGCTATCATTCATTATACAGTCTCCATGAGTCAGGAATACACATGCCTTGTATATTTTCCAATATATTGCCACAAATTTTGTGACTTAAAGTAATGATATTTATTATTTTATAGTTCTGGAAGTTAGAACTATAAAATATATATGCAGGCAGCATTCCCTCTGGGAACTTTAGGGGAGAATCTGTTTTCTTGACTTTTTCAGCTTCTAGAAGCTAGTTACATCCCTTGACTTGTACTCCTTCCTCCATCTTCAAAGCCAGCAATGTAATATCTTATCTCCTCTCTGATCTCTATTTCCATCCTGAAATATTTTACTAACTCTATCTCTACTGCCTCCCTCTTGAAGGGACTCATGTGATTATGTATGGCCCTCTCATATAATTCAGGATAATATTTCTAGGTATCCTTAAATGTATTTGCAAACTTTCCTTTCCCATCTAAGGTGACATATTCACAGGTTCTGAGCATAAGGACCTAGACATCTTTGAGGGCTGGAGGCCTACTAGAACTTGAATAAGTTCTTTTAATATTCATAACACCACTATGATATACCCATTTGCAGATGTAGTGACTCAGGCCTAAAATAGTTAAGTAACATGCTGGACTTGATGCAATTTGAAAGGGGCAGATCCAACCATGGAAAACCTGGTGCATAGAGTGAGGATCGTTGCCTTGCTCTCCCCTACATCTGCCTCTTTTCTCATATCAGACATTTTCCTTCTGTTCCTATTCTAAGAAAACCATAACATTTGCTTCCATGTTAAATCTCTTTGCTTCACCCAAAGTGCACTCAACTAGAGCAGCTGAGAGGTGTGATGGGAGAAACTAGGTCTTGGGAATCTGAAGTGTCAGTTCAGATACTTACACTCCTCAGCAGTGTTACTAACCTTAGGGAACTTAGTTAACTTCTATCTAGTTTCATTGGTAAACAAAAGTTGTGGTCAAGATTACTGATTGAAGGCAGGCTAGGCATATAGCAAGATAGTGAAGGTTATCAATGTTGATCTACTATTATCTTTGTACTCTTAGAACCTTCATAGGTTAATTGCCCTTCCTCCTCATATGCTTCTTACTTCAAATAGATAAATGGTCCCCAATGCTCCAGGGGATTGTTTTCTGATATAATTCTTTTTTTTACAAATATTTATTTTATCTATTTGAAAGACAGAGTTAACAGAGAGAAGTAGAGCCAGAGAGAGGGAGAGAGAAGAGAGAGAGAGAGAGAGAGAGATGTCTTCCATCTGCTGGTTCAGTCCCCAGATGACTATAGGCCAGAGATGAGCTGTTCAGAAGCCAGGAACCAGGAGTTTCTTCCATGTCTCCCATGTGGATTCAGGGGCTCAAGGACTTGGGCCCTCTTCCACTGCTTTCCCAGCCACATTAACGGGGAGCTGGATCAGAAGCGGAGCAGCTGGGACTTGAACCAGCATCCATATGGGATGCCGGGGCTGTAAGCTGGGGCTTTAACCCACTGCACCACAGCGCTGGCCCCTCTGATTTAACTTTGTGACTAGCATGCCTGATGCTATCTTGACTATTAAATACACTATGCCTATTGACTAACAACATTTTAGACAATATCATTGTTTTTACATTAATATGATAACTGTTAAGCTTTTGGGAACACTGAGAGTAGTCCACAGCTTAGACTCTGTTCCTGATTACTTCTTTGGGGTAATTGGATAGGAGCTGAGACGCTAGGTTGAACACTATTGAAGGATAGGCTCTAATTTATTCAGAGTGCTATCTAAAGCTTCTTTGTTCTTGTGGAGTACAGCAAAGATTCACTCAGCTGAAGGTACTAGCAGGAAAATGGCAGCTTATCCTCCATCAGTGGGTTAGGGTGACAGAAGGAAGTACACCAACAAATATGCGAGGCTGACAGGATAGGAAGCTTTAGTAGGTTTTGGATAATAAGAAAATTTCAGTAAGAAAGTGACTTCTGGGAAGAGAATGAGTTTTCCATGTTACATTTGTATGATATCCAGTCAGAATGGGCAAGCATGTTGGAAGCATATCTAAATAATAATTCTTGAATTCAGAGGAATATACTCTAATTCATAATCACTGCTGTGTGCTGTTGGACTTCCAGAAAACCTCACAAAAATCCTGGCAGACAAGGCTGGAGAGATCAGTCATTTTTGTCTGTTGAGAGAATAAATCAAAGGGCAGGAATACAAGGTAAATTCATCAAGGCCATGGCATGTAAGTGACATGGCCTGAGTCACAAGTCATTTTCCTATGTCTGACTCCAATGCCTGTTCCTCCACACCAAGCATTCCCTTTCTATACATGCCATAAGGGCTGGGCTTCGCTGGGTGCTTTCTTAGCTGCACATACTGCCTTACCCTAGAATTTGTTCACCAGGTATATCATATCTTATTCCACAAACTCTACCAAATATGGAGACAAATCAATGACTCTGGGTTAGGACAGAAACCTTTCCCTTAATTGGGATTACAGGTTGAATTTCTGAGGTTCTATCAAACATGTAATAATTCCTTCTAGCAAAACAGATAAAGAACATCATTTTTTAAGAGTTCATTTAAGAACTTAGATAAATCCTTTACCACCATGTATACCTTCAACAGGTATTTATTTTATTTTTTAAGATTAATTTATTTAATTTGAAAGGTAGAATTTCAGAGCAAGAGGGAGAATCAGAGATCTTCCAACCACTGGTTCACTCACCAAATGGCTGCAATAACCAGGGCTGGGGCAGGCTGAAACCAGGAGCCTGGAACTCCATCCAGGACTCCCATGAGTGGAAGGAACCCAAGAATTTAGGCCAAATTGTGTTGCCTTCCCAGGCACAATAGGGAACTGGATGGGAAGTAGAGCAGAGAGATCTCAAACCTGTTCTCATATGGGATGCCAGCATTGCAGATGATGGCATAACTCAGTACACCACACCACGAGCCAATTGACATGCATTTATTTATTGTTTTAGAGATTTGTTCTATTTATTTGAAAGTCAGAGTTACAAAGAGAGAAGAGAGGCAGAGAGAGAGGTCCTCCATCCCCTGGTTCACTCCCCAGATGGCCACAATGGCCAGAGCTGTGCTGATCTGAAGCCAGGATCAGGAGCTTCCTCCGGGTCTCCAACGTGGGTGCAGGGGCCCAAGCACTTGGGCCATCCTCTACTGCTATCCCAGGCCATAGCAGAGAGCTGGACAGGAAGAGGAGCAGCCGAGACTAGAACCAGCACCCATATGAGATGCCAGCAACTCAGGCCAGGGCTTTAATCCGCTGTGTCACAGCGCCGGCCCCTGGACTTGCATTTATTAAATGTTACTGTTACACACTGCTTAAAACATCTTGAAAGACAAAGTCTGTGCTTACTATTTAATAAAGTTTTCATTTACAGTTTCATTTAAATTGCAAAATCCTATGACATCAGAGTAAGCATTGAATGGATCCCACTATAGAGAGGAGAAAACTGGCTCAGAGTAACATGAATGACCTAAGAAAGAGAGTGTTAGCTATAGAGCCTCCCTCAGAGGAGTAAAAAATGGACTTTTGGACAAACCAAGACAAGCACCAGGGAGGAAGATGCCTGTGAGCAGGCAGATGGAATTTTGGTGGTTGGAGAAGGAAGGGAAGGGGCTGGACAGGCAGCCAGAGGAACCAGTGAGCAAAGCAAGGAGTGGGTACAGTCCAGAGTGTGCTCTGGAAGGGTCAAAACAAATAAAGCACACACAGGTACCCTGGAGCCTAAAAACCTGGAATGAAACTGCACTGCTCCACCTCCTCCCCACTCCCCACTCCCCACTCCCCACTCCCCACTTCCCTACACTAGTCTCTAAAGCCCTCCTTCAATGGTCACCCTTAAAAGGTCTTTCTGCCTCTCCATCCCCATGGCAACAGCCTTAAGGCTCACTTTCATCCCCCTGGCTTCTCATTCTAATTGCTTCCTATGTGGTCACCAGGAGAAAGCCTGCTGCTCTGTGAGGCTACACAAATGCAGGTCTGATCCTGTCACTGCCCTGCCAAATAACCCCGTGAATATACATCTTCAAGGCTCTGCACCTCTTGCGTTCCCATCTCATCCCATCCCCCTGTACTTGGGCCTTCAGAAGATTTTGCAGGTCTTAGATAGGCCCAGTTAACTGGTATACACATAAACTTCTGAAGACAGGGCGAGTGAGTGAATACGCTGCGTAAAGCAGTGCAGAAAACAGCGCTGGGGCAGCGGATTCCTGGCAGGAACACACTCTCCACCCATCTCCCATCCCACCCCCTCCACCTAGCTGGCCTTCCTTGAGGGGAGTAGAATCACACTCTTTCCCAATACCCGCGAGCTAATCTTGGAGAGTCTGTACCCGACTGAAGAATACCGAAATTCTTTTCTCTCGAGTATAGCCCAGCGCCCACCAATCCGTGGCCATCTTTTCTACCCTTGTCCCACCCCTGCCCTGCCCTGCCCTTTTTCCTATCTGCCAGCGGAAGTCCCTGCGGAGGACCGGCCCACTTCCTCTTTGGTGTTTGGCGTGTGCGTGGCAGGAGAGGCAGACCGATTCTGCTAAGCTTTCTCCCGCGCTTCTAGCTGCAGCAAGTGCCCCGAGATTCCTTCGCGTAAGTCCGCTTGCATGGGAAGGAGCTTCATCACTGAGAGGCGCTCTTTTGATGTGGTAAAGACTCCGTTACCCTAGATCTTTTCAGCAGCGGCTCCTTCTTAAGGTATAGATATTTGCTTTCTTCAGAGGCTACAGGCATCCTTCGGACTGCTATAGGCTTTGAGCACCTAGCGGGAGACATGCCTCGGGGACGAAAGAGTCGGCGCCGCCGTAACGCAAGGGCTGCAGAAGAGAACCGCAACAATCGCAAAATCCAGGCCTCAGAGGCCTCTGAAACCCCCATGGCCGTGTCTGTGGTCCCGAGCACCCCCGAAGACGATCTGAGCAGCCCAGAGGAAGACCCAAGCCCCCTGGAGGAGGCCCCTACCATCCCTGAACAAGCCTCGAGCACTGCACAAGCACAACAGCCCTCGGTAACTCGGAGCAATTTTCAGGGCACCAAGAAAAGTCTTCTGATGTCCATATTAGCCCTCATCTTCATCATGGGCAACAGCGCCAAAGAGGCTTTGGTCTGGAAAGTGCTGGGGAAGTTAGGCATGCAGCCTGGGCGGCAACACAGCATCTTTGGAGATCCAAAAAAGGTCGTCACAGAAGAGTTTGTGCGCAGAGGGTACCTGATTTATAAGCCAGTGCCCCGCAGCAGTCCTGTGGAGTATGAGTTCTTCTGGGGCCCTCGAGCACATGTGGAGTCCAGCAAGCTGAAAGTTATGCATTTTGTGGCAAGAGTTCGTAACCGATGCTCCAAGGACTGGCCATGTAATTATGACTGGGATTCAGATGATGATGCAGAAGTTGAAGCAATCCTCAATTCAGGTGCTAGGGGTTACTCCACCCACTAGAGAAGTCTGAAGCAGACCCTTGGAGGAGGAAAATAGAGCAAAGGTACCCCACAGATTAGGTGGCCTGGGTTTTGAGATGAAAATGAGGTGGATGGGGGAGGGCACTGTTGGGCATTTGTGGTAAGTGCTAATTGTTTAATGGCAAAATAGAGGCATTACTTTGGATGTTCTAAAACTGTATTCATTTTTATAATCCTATTGATTAAGGATCACAATATGCTGAAATATAAAAATGAAGAGGTTTCTTTGTCATTGAGATTTATTGGAACAGTTTTGCTAACATTAAAAAATGAAGTCATTCCATCACATTTTGTGATCTGGCACAAAATTGTTAGCACCGAAATAAGTTTTTTGAAAGCTTGAAATAGCACGTAAAATGTGGGGAAAGTATGGGGAATTGTTCATATTTGACCTTTTCGAAACCCTTTGTGTCTGCTGTTGTGTAAGGAAACAGACATTTTCCATGACTTTGCTTAGTTCTTGTAAAATATACAGAAGAAAATAAAAATATAATGACTAGTACCCTTTCTTCACTTATTGACCACCTGTTATTTGAGGTATCAGATTAAGATCTGGACAGATTCCATAAAAACCACACAGTTCCAAACAATGCTTTACATTGTGTAGGGGAGAAAACTTGTGAACTGGTCTGGAAAGGACTCAGCATGGGGTTCAAGGAAAATATGGAATAGTTTATGTGTCCTATTTGAGGGGAAGAAACAGTAAAGAGGGAATCACAGAGTCTATAAATGAGCTGGAGAATATTGACAGGGGCATCAACAGTGTACAAAGAAAATTTTTGTCTGTTAGATACTATGTTGGATACTTACTTTGGCAGAGGGGTTACTGACAGAGGGAAGGGGGCATTAATAGGACACTGGGGAAATAAAAAAATATCCTTCATCACATTCAAGAGAAGAAAGGAAAAATGATGTAGTGAACATAGCAAATAGCATACATCAGATTTATAAAAGATGGGACTGTCAGAAAATTGATGAGGTGCTAACAATCTGAGGTCAGAAAGTAATATCAGACACGAGGAGGAAGTAAATGAAGCAGCATGAATATTTGGTAATTAACATGGTCTTCACTGCACTAGTAAGGTTAGGTCAGGGGGAAAGTAGAGACCAAGAAATGTGGCAAGGGAAGAGGTCAGCGGGGCCAGAGCCTAAAAGAATAGGGGTTATGGATGACTTTGAAGAAATGATCACAAAAATATTTGCAACTAACAGTAACCCTGGATCAAAGGGAAGAAGGCCTCTAAAATTCCAGAGCTTCTAGGATCTTGAATAAAGCCAGAGAGAAGGTGCTACCTGTGGCATATCTGAAGGCTAACCTTACACATCTCTCAGGCACTCTGGCTTGTTACAGTATACACGTTGATTAGAGGGGGTGGTGTGCGTATGTGTTTGTGCGGGACACATAGCATTAGCATTCTCGCTACTGTTACTTACTCTCTCCCTCAACAGGAATAGAATGTCCAGGGGGCTCCCTGGCATGGTAGTCCATGGTGACTAAGTCCTATGGGATCAGGTTTTTTCCCACCCCTAGGGATTTCCACACTCTTACATCATGATAGCAAGGATCTCCATGCCCTTCTCCTCCACCCATCACTGGGGCTTCTGAGTCCTGCCGCTTACCAGGTAGCCCATCTGGAGATGTGGGAGCCATCCCACACATTCTCCTCAGCTATGGTTAAAGAATATGCATAAGCAGCTCGAAACACCCTAAGGGTAGCAGCACATTGACCACAAGAGCCAAACATCATAACTGAGATAACTGCCCCAGTAAGGAGCACTAAGGACAGGTGCTTAACACAGCCTTGTGGTTAGTGGCTGTCAATCACAAAAGTGGCCAAGCTACTTAGTTCCTTCCTTACCTGAGGTCTTGCCCTGCTTCCATCCATGTGCAAAGCAAAGTTACTGGGTACAGGGTAAGCTAGAAATGCCTCTGTGGCAAAGGCCTAGGGACCCACAGTCATCAGCCTGCAGGCCAAGTAGTCTTCCAACACAAGGAGTAACTAGGACCCCTCAGCAGCTCCAAATTCACTGAAGAAAATAACAAGGGCCTCCTACGATTCAGGTAGTGTGGTAGAAACCTGGGCTGCAGAAACCTCATGCCCTGCAGGGCACATACTTGTCCACGCCTTCTCCAGAGGTAGACAAGGAGGGAATCTGAGGTTGAGGTTACTGGGTGATGTTCCTGCCTAAAGTCACAGAGGTGGCAAAAGGACAGAATCTATGCAAGACCCCATGTCTTTTCCTGGTAAATGCAGAGTGCCTTCAGCACGTCTAGCCTCTCGCTTATTTGAGCCTGCCCAAGGGCTCCCAAGGGCTCTGTCTTCCGCAAAATCAGATGAAATCTTTGGGGGAGGTCTCTGTAAATACAACTGCAGCCTCCAATCCTTTTTGTGAGGATGCCAGGTGAAATCTTCCTCCTTTCTTTTACAGAGGGCGCTCACAGGAGTCAGCTGGCTTTAGAACAGCCAGCTGGAAAGTGCAGGAGCCACAGAGCCAGGTTGCTTGAGTACCTTGCTTGGCCCAGAGGCTGGCCCCATCCCCTCTCTGCCAGGGCAGAATAATTATCATACTTATCACCCATTTGACAAGAAGAGCCAGCCACCTGAGGGGAAGACTTAATATCCCTCCCAATCCAGTCTGAATCAATCCTGTCTTGGCTCAAGTGGAGGCTGGGAGGGAAAATATCCAGTTGCCTACTATGCTTTTTAGTGAGTGTGAATCAGGAAGCCTACTAGCAATGCCCCAGCCTACAGGGAGAAAGACAGGGAGTATACCTCCAGCTGCTCTGTGAAAGAGCTGACTGCAGGAATCCTGAAGGCTTGCTGCAGGCGGCTCCCCAGGGGACTGGGAAACAAAGGATCAGGTGACCTGCCCTAACTCCAGGAAGGAGAAATCCCAGAGCCAGGTTAATTCCCCTGTGGCCTGGAGGGGCAGTGTGCCCAACACATCCCTAGGACTGCAAGGAGTTAATCTGCTTTTGATTAGGTAAACACAGGGCGGGATTTCCTGTGGCTGTGAAAGGAATGACAGGGCTGAGGGAGAGGCAGAGAGTGGGGCTTCTGGAGGCTGGTGAGGGAAAGGGAATACTTCTTGTGACATTTGCATAATTTCTTTGATGTTGACCTGGAGCCACAAGGGGCACCAAGCTGTGTACCTCTGACACCTAAGCAGGCCCCACCCCAGCAGAGGTTCCACAAAGTGATCACAAAAGCTGCAGTTTTAGCTGCAAGGATGCCTAGGATGCTCAATGGAGTTCCTGGGTCCTAGAACACTCCATTCCTATAAAGGACTCAGCGGTAGAAAGCTCAAAACTCGCCAAGACTTAAGAAGATAGCAGCTGGCATTTGCTGAGTGCCTGAATTGCGCCATGCTCCTTGACGGCTGTTTTCATGCATTGCCTATAACTTTTGCAACACCTCTGCAAGGAAGATGCCACCAGGCCAAGTTTCCAGAGGAGGAAAGTCAGGGCCACTTCTCACAAGCCAGTTGCAAAGATCACCTGGCTGGTCAATGGTCTCTGTGCTTTTGTAACTAGGCCTAGTTGTGGGCCCAAGCCCACACTTCTATATGACAAGGACAGACTTCTGCACTGGGAAAACTGGGGCTCCATCCAACCTTGGGAAAACCCTCTGTGTCAAGCTCAACTCCAGTCTAGCATGATGATGATAACATGCTGGAATGGGGGAAGTAGATGTGCATGAAGAGTTGGATACCTACATACCCGTGGCCTCATTACTGTGCATCTGGTAGGCGTTGCATGTGTGGCATCAGTATTTCCCTCCAGGACAATTGTGTGTTTCCTATCACGACATATTCCTCAGAAACTTCACTGTGCTACACACTCTATCACTCCTGATACCCTAGGTCCTGGCCTTCCCTCAGGGGACCAAGCAAAACACAAGTTTCCAGGGCCTGTAACATTGCTCACTGATGCTGCTTCTACCTGAGCGAGTACCAGAGGCTGGCAGTCCTCTACCCTTTGTTAAAGCTTCATTTATCATTTATTTGAAGTGCAGAGCTACAGGGACAGGAGGAGAGACAAAGAGAGACATCGGCCATCCGCTGGCTCACTCCTCAAATGGCTGCAAGGGCCAGAGCTGGGCCAGGCACCAGTCAGGAGCCTGGAACTCCATCTATGTCTGCCACAAGAGTGGCAGGGGCCCAAACACTTTGTCCACCTTCCACTGCATTTCTCTGCACATGAACAGGGAGCTAGATTGGAAGTAAAGCATCCTGGACTTGAGCTGGTGCTCCTATGACAGGCCAGAGTCAAAGGTGATGGCTTAACCCCCTGTGCTACAACACCAGCGTACAACCTCTACCACTGAGCAGAGCAACTGGGTAAGAAACCAGGATTGAAAATTGCACGTATCTTGTGGCCAGCATCATGTGTTCAAGTCCCGGCTGCCCTACTTCTGATCCAGTTCCCAGCTAATGTGCCCAGGAAAGCAGTGGAAGGTTTCCCAAGTGCTTAGGCCTCTGCCACCCACGTGGGAAACCTGGATGGAGTTCCAAGCACCTGGGTTGGGCCTGGCCCAGCCCTGGCTATTGTTGGCACTTATTTATTATGGTCCACTATGTGTAAGTCATAGTTCCACTTACCCAGGATACGTAGGTGAGCAAATCACAAGCTGCCCGGCCCTGGTGCCTGGTATATACCATAGCAAGGAAAAATAAACTCATCATTTTAAAGATTTTTTATTTGAAAGACAGAGTAATATAGAGAGGGAGGAAGCAAGGGAGGGAAGGAGGGAGGGAGGGAGGGAGAGAGAGAGAGAGAAAGATTCTTCATCCACTGGTTGACTGTCCAAATGGCGGCAAAGGTAGGGACAGAGCAAGGGCCAAGCCATGAGGAGGATCACAGGACACCATCCAGATCTCCCACATGTGTCACAGGCAAGCAAGTACTTGGCCCTTCTGCTGCTGCTTTCCCAGTCGCATTAGCACGGAGCTGGGTCAGAAGTGGTTCAGGATGCCAATGGGTCTCAGGGGATGCCAGCATAGCAGGTGTTGGCTTAAAGTCCCTTGCCAAAATGATGGCCACAGAAAATCACAACTTCACCTTTTAAAATAACTGACTTTATGGTAAGGAAGGAGGAGGCACTCTTTTTTGTGGGGATGCTATGGATAATTAAGCTAACACAAAAGAGGGAGACACTGAATGAAAAACTGAAGTGGTAAGGAGTATGCCTTTGAAGACTGGGCAAGAGGGCAGAGGGAACTTATATAGTGGAGGGGAAGATCTTTCAAAAGGAGTGTCATATTAGTGGTCTCTGGATCGAGTAGATGTCAGCTAGGCATTCTGGCCCCTTGAGCTCCTCACGTTGTGGCCAGGCATCTGCCTGTTTGTTGAGGCTCCACATCTGTTGAGCATCTTTCATGAGATCCAGGAGCAGCACAGTGCCTCTTGCCCACATTTTATACTCCACACAACTGGTTAGGCCGGTTACATCATGATCCCCCTGTTACAAGGCAGAGATAAACTGCACAGAGATTAGATGGACTGGTCAAGGCCACTGAGCTAAAATCTGAAACAATGATGCTGTGGGCACAAGCAATCTGCCTCTCAAGGCCATCTTCTAACCACAAGCCCAGAGCTACTGGCAAGGCACAGTGTGGGACTGCTTTTGCTTCCCCAGTAGCAGTAAAAATCCTATTCACTAGACCACAGCAACTTGAAATGACAACACAGAAACCAAAGACAACCTCATGTCTGGGCAGCTGTCTCAGGTTCCCATATGACACTGCCGCTCCAGGACAGGAGCCCTGTTCTGAGTAGATGCTGCTAGGGTGGGCCTGCCTGAGATCTCAAACTCTTCTGAAGCCTGGCCCAACTCCAAATGGGACAGACACCCCAGCACCACAGACTGCCCCTCGGGCCACATTTTGAACTTCCTTGTTGCTTGAACACCTGTTGCCTGATCAAGCCAGCACAGTAGGAAAGCCCTAGGAATATGCACAACTCATACCAAGCTTAAAAGCCACATGCTGGACCCCCCCCCCACACACACATACACACATAGGTACTAATATACATGCGATCTCAAGGTCTTTTTTCTCAATAGGACTTTGTGCCTATGTCTTTTATAGGTGTGTGCATGAACGTGTGTGTGTGTGTGTGTGTGTGTGTGTGTGTGTTGGTTTCTATAGCATTTAATCATGGGCTTCAGGGTCCTGACCCACCCGCGAGCAAAATAACCTTTTTATTTTTCTGAGCCAGTTTGTAGGAGGTCACATTCCAGGACAAGAAAGGGAGAGAAGAGGAAGAGTAGCCTTTGGGCCACCAGTGTCCCAAATTTGGTGGGGAGCTTGTTTGATAGCTGACCTTCCCAAAGCAGATACCCACCTCATGTCCAATACAGTAGCCTCAACCCCTGAAGACCAACAAAGGCCTTTGTGTGAGACCTCCCCGCATTTCCATTTAGCATGTCCATCCTCTGTTTACCCTTCAAATACTGCTTCAGTTAAGATGAGTCAATGTCCCACCCCCCCACCTCAGACTGGTTTCATAGAGCAACTCCTTCCTGCTGCAGTGACTACCACACAGCCTGCTGACTGGTCTGAGCTATTCCTGACCCAAGTCTTGCTGGGAACTGGAGAGCAGCCTCCAGGAGTGGGTTATAGGCACTTTTGAAGCCCTTCATTGTCATTGAAAATTTGATGTAAGCTGTGCAAGTTGAGTGGAGGCATGCTGTTCACAAACTCAGCGTGTCTGCTCACTCAGTAGTTTGGAAGCCTAGTCTAAGTCACCTAACCTGATCATCCTCAGTTGACACCTCCAAAAACATGAAGAATATCACCTGCCTTCTAAACATGGTGTCGAGCATAAATCAGTTGATTGTCACAAGTGCCTAGACATGTAGTTTTTAAGCTATCTCTGGGGGAAAATGACCCCTCTCCCAGCCACACATCAGTCACAGGTAGAGCCACACATTTTTATTTATTCATTTATTTGAAAGTCAGAGTTACACAGAGAGAGGAGAGAAAGAGAGAGAGAGAGAGAGAGAGAGAGAGAGGGAGGGAGGTCTTCCATCCGATGGTTCACTCCCCAATTGGCCGCAACAGCCTGAGCTGTGCTGATCCGAAGCCAGGAGCCAGGAGCTCCTACACGGGTGCAGGGGTGCAAGGACTTGGGCCATCTCGTACTGCTTTCTCAGGCCATAGCAGAGAGCTGGATCAGAAGTGGATCAGCCAGGTCTTGAACTGGCGCCCACATGGGATGCCAGCGCTTCAGGCCAGCGTGTCAACCCGCTGCGCCATAGTGCCGGCCCCGATCCACACATTTTTATAACACAGGAAAATGCATTAGTAGAAAGAAGACAGATGGCAAAGACAAACAAAACACATGCCATGATTTCTTTTTCACATCAGCACAACTCTCACCAAAACATTTGGATCTTCCTAAACACAAACCCTCAATTCCTGCACTTACTGCAGGTTAAGTGGCAAAGCTTTGCAAAGCACCACAAGTCCACAGATGGAATTCAGCAGCACTGCTCTGGCACACTGCCTGGCCCATCACAGGCATTCAATCAGTGATTGCTACTGCTACTGCACTGAAGTTATTACAAAATATGGTTCTTTCTTCAAAGAGCATACATAAAAAATATTGTAACTAAAGAGAACAAATTGCCAAAAGATGCCATGTCTGATGGTATGCAGAGTCTGGAGAGTCGTTTGCACAAAGAGCTGCACAGGATTTCCAAGAGCATACGCCAAGGTGCTCAAGACTTCCGCTGGGCCTTGGTGATGAGGAGAGGTCAAAGCTGACTTTGCTTTCGTTTGTATTTCATGATCGTAGGAAAGCTTCTCGATTGTGGTACAAATCTCTGCAAGCCCTGGAAGAAGGAAGAGGTTGGTACAAACGAAGCCTCTTCCCACAAACAGAAGGTTAACTCTGCTGACACCTGTGTTTGTGCTGTCAGTGCATCCCCAGGAGAGTGACAGTGACAATAGCAATAACTACGACACACAGGTACACATACATATTGTACTCAACATATATGTATATACACTTCCTGATACGCAGGCCCATATATTTGCAAAAATGTGTACACCGTGCAAACAATGATCGTGACTCAGAGCCTCTGCTTCTAGCTGCTGCTGACCCCATCAGCTCCATGGGCAAGGATTCTCATAGCTCTGTTACTGGCTATAAGGGACACAAGTTGCTAACAGGAACGCTTTGTGACTACAGTTGTCTGCAGGCAACAGGGCA
Source organism: Oryctolagus cuniculus (assembly GCF_964237555.1). Classification (NCBI taxonomy): domain Eukaryota; kingdom Metazoa; phylum Chordata; class Mammalia; order Lagomorpha; family Leporidae; genus Oryctolagus; species Oryctolagus cuniculus. Next base: position 39,368,737 of record NC_091453.1, on the reverse strand, counting down.
GTACCCTGAGAGAGTCACAGTGCCACCTCCAAATGCACTGATGGCCCTTGAGATATTGACATTTTCCATAATCAGTTCACTGCCAGGACCCAGGTGTCAGAACTGAGCTGCATTCTCTGCGGAGGTATGTGGCGTGGTCCTGTCCAACACTGAAACCACTGGCGGAGTCTGCATCAGCACTCCCAAAGCACAGCACCATTCACAGGAACGCAGTCCCTCACCTCCTTCTCTACACTGATTGCCTCCTGCAAGTAAATCCGCAGTCTCCAACACAAGTTACCAGTAAGTCAGTGGTGCCGAAGCTTCGCAGAGGCTAATTAGATCCTCCCAACTGTCCTGGGAAGTCTGTCAACTCAGCCCCATTTTACACAGTAGAAAACTGCGTTCAGGGACATTTCTAACGCCAGATGACAGTGGGAGCTCAGAGGCATTGATCTGAGCAGCTGTGAGCTACATGCATGCACATTCAGTAGTGCAGTTCTCTCTCTTTGGGTGTCACTCTCACACACAAACCCTTGTACCCTGCCTGCTGCACATAGGTACAAATGAGTGGCCTAGGAGGAGCTGCTTAGGTGAGGAATGAAAGGTTATTCCAGCTGCCCTGCTGGGCGCACTCACCACTGTTCAGAGGGTCTGGCTGCTCCAAATGCTGATCTTTCCTGCCCTACTTATGGAGGAAACTCCACACTCCTTAGGTCACACCACACTCAATTTTTATTTTCCTCAAAAAAGAGTTTACTAAGGCCCAGAGGGGAAGAACAAGACCCTATGAACATCAGGATAGAAGTGCTCTTTGTCCCAAAGGCTTATCACCAAATTCAGTCCACATAATGCCATCAGACAGCAACCATCTCAGCCACCCCGACCCAGACCCTGACCCTCAGGTTGAATAAGTGGAAATTAGAACCACAGTCCAGCATGTCAGGGAAATGCTTGTCCTCAGAACCTGCTACTCTTTGGATCTCTGGAGGCACCAGCCTTCCCACTACTGACTTTTGCACTTGGCTACACCTCATATTGTTGTGCTCACCCCATGTGTGGCCACCCTTGGAGTCACTCTTCGCACCTCTGTCTGTGAGGCAGCTCACAGAGGCAGAGTCCTTGGGCAGTTCTAGCAGTTTCTTTTTGTTAAAGACTTGTTTGTTTATTTGAAAGATGTAGTTAGAGAGAGAGCAGGAGAGGCAGAGCTTCCATCCACTGGTTCACTCCCCAAATGGCCAAACGGCCCGACCTGGGCCAGGCCGAAGCCTGGAGCCAGGAACTCCATCCACGTCTCCCAGAGGAGTGTAGGGGCCCAAGGAAGATGGCTGGCTTCTTCCGCTTCTTTGGCACAGTAGCCGGGAGCTGCATTGGAAGAGGAGCAGCCAGGATACAAACCGGACCTTATACGCGATGCCGGTATTGCAAGCAGTAGATAAACCTGCTGTGTCATCACGCTGGCCCCAATTCTATGACTTTCAGCATCAAGCTGACATGCTTGCTCCAGGCTCCATCTCCTGGGAGCCTGTTTGACCACTCAGATTCCTATATGCTCCTCCACACCTGATGGCCTCCATGTCGCCCTCCTGTTTCCACAGGCCCTGTTCACATCCTCATCTCATGGGCCAAGAAATTCAATACAGTAATAGTCCCTTCCCTGGGTAGCTGAGAACTCTTCCTTGCCTCTGAAGCCATACAAGAACACATCAACCAGCACTTAACTGCGCTGGCACAAAGCCCCATACCCACGGATGACCACATCACGCATGTCCAGATGTGCAGAGGTGAGACATCGTCCCAATGCTCATTTTTGTGTGTGCTTGTAGGCCTGCAACCCCAGGCAGACACACACCCTGTACACAAATACAGTCATGTTGCCACTTACCATATGCACAGATATAAACAGGACACATAAACTCCAAATAGCCAAATACATTTGTCAGTGTACAGTCACCTTGTAGTCACAAGAGGCACAAAAAAGAACACGAATACGCACAAGGGAACACACGAGGATAGCGAATCTTTTGGAGCACTAAACAAGCCTATAGCAGAGCGATCTACATCCATGCACACATACCGAGCAAGTGGCACACAGCAAAGCACAGGAACGCTCTCTAAGACAAACACACACACACACATACGCCTATATGCACACATCACATATGCCTGTGTGCGTACACACACACACACATACATTGGCTCGTGTGCTCTGTTGGGGAGTGAAGTTAGGCCAGAGTTAACAGGATTCCAAGTCCTGAGCAGCAGCTACTAGGGGTGGGTTGCGTGCACAACTCCTTTGAGACAGGAGGCACCCAAGAATCCAGGTCCTGGTGCCCAGCATAGACAGCTTCAAGGGCCAGAGTCCTGTCCCTGGCTTCTCAGCTCCTCCTTTGCACTGCTCCCTGTTCCTTCTGTCTACTGTGAGGCCTCTCCCTCTGACACGAGCCTCGGGGAATGCTGCTGCAGAGGGAAAGCAGGCATTTCTATTGTTCTCTCCATCACTAGTCTCAGCAATCCCACCTCAGGAAGAAGACAAACCCCATGTGTGTGAGTGAGGGGAAGGAAGGAATACAAACAACATACATGGCTAGACAGGGAAGAGAAGATTAGCATGCAAGGCAGGAGCCATGTTTTGGGGAGGAAGGATAGGAGCGGAGAGGGGAAGCAGCAGATTCACACCACATAACCTGGAGTTGCAACAGTGAAGATTTCCTCAGAACTCTCAAAGGGATTCATTCCTTTTCTCCACCAAGCACTGTGAAACCTGACAGATTCCTCCAGAAACTCTCAACCCAGGGCAAGCTGGGATTTGATGTGAGGCGTGAAACCCATAAGTAACAAATACAGAGAGTGAAAGCTCCGGAAGAACATCAAACGCAGACTTGGTGATCCACAGCACTGGACACAGGCTTCTGGTCTTCAAGCACATGCTGCAAGCAGAGAAGAAAGGCCCCTCCCTGCCCTCACAATGAAGCCAATGCCCCAAAGCCCTGCCTCCATTCTGGGTGGACTCCCATAGGCCAGGGTATAGAACTACAGAGGCGGTGGATGGGTTTGGCCAGGTCGAACGTGTGGCCCTTGGTGGGCATTGAGCTTCAGTGCAGTAGGCCTAGCTTAGGATGCTTACAACCCTTATGGGAGAACAAGTCAGAGTCCTATTTAATTCACGTCTCACCCAATTTCTTGCTAATGTATCCAAGGATGACTGCAAAAGAAGCCCAAGGACCTTGCATACTGACACACAGTGGGACAACCGGATGGACTTCCAGGCTCCACAGGCTCCGGCCCTGCTCAGGCCCGGTTGTTGTGAGCATTTGGAAAGTTAACCAGCAGTTGGAGGATCTCTCTCTCTCTCTCTCTCTCTCTCTCTCTCTCTCCCTCACCTCTGTCTCCATCAGTCCCTTACCCTCTGTTATGCTGCATTTCTAATAAATACATACAGACATCCCACAAAAGTGTGGTCCAAAGATGAGAACCGTGAGACCCTGGTGCCTCTCCAGACCTCGCAAGGAGGGTGTGCATGAGTGATGAGATTAAGGAACACTAAGATCTAGAAGTAGAGGCCGGCGCCGCAGCTCACTTGGCTAATCCTCCGCCTGTGGCGCCAGCACCCCAGGTTCTAGTCCCGGTTGGGGCGCCGGATTCTGTCCTGGTTGCTCCTCTTCCAGTCTAGCTCTCTGCTGTGACCCGGGAAGGCAGTGGAGGATGGCCCAAGTGCTTGGGCCCTGCACCTGCGTGGGAGACCAGGAGGTAGCACCTGGCTCCTGGCTTCGGATTGGCGCAGCACGCCGGCCGTAGTGGCCCTTTGGGGGTGAACCAACGGAAAAGGAAGACCTTTCTCTCTGTCTCTCTCACACTGTCTAACTCTGCCTGTCCAAAAAAAAAAAATCTAGAAGTAGAATGGGAGGGGCCAGCACTGTGGCATAGTCAGTAACTCTGACTTTAAATAAGGTAAATAAATTTAACGATAAAAAAAGTAGAGATTTTTGGAAATTCTTCTGGAAGGTCAGTGTTAAGAACTGAATGTGGTGGCTGGAAATGTGGCATAGGATGTCAAGTGACCAATGGCAGCACTGGCATCCCAGAAAGGGCACCAATTCCAGTCCTGGTGCTCCACTTCGTTTCCAGCTCCATGCTAGTGTTGTTGGAATACAGCGGAAGATGCTTCAAGTCCTTGGGGCCCTGCACCCACGTGGGAGACCTGGATGAAGCTCCTTGTTCCTGGCTTCAGCCTGGCCCAGTCCTGGCCATTGTGGCCACAAGCATGCATGACAGCACACACGCACACACACACACACACACACATTCCTTCATGTGTTTTCCTATGGATTAGTGTCATGCACTTTCTCAGGCTTCATGGATTAAGACTGACTGTAACACTTACAACTCTACAAAAAAGTTCGGGATCTGGATCAGAAAGTCCCATGTTCATGCCTCCATCCACAGTGTGACCTCGGACAAAGCCTTTCAAATCTAGAGCCGCAGAACCCTTGACTGTGAAATGGTTCCAACGGTGGATCATAGCTGCTCCACAACACGGCTAGGATGATGAATGAGGTACAGTGTGTCCAACTGCTTTGTGATGTACAAAAGGCGATAAACAGAAAGCAGGATACTGCATGCATCAACACAAATGATGAGTGTGTACCCGAGGCTGGTCACATTCCTAAGAAGGTAGGATAAATGTTTGTCTGTTCTGTGTGATTTCCCTGGAAAATACAGCAGAGTCTGTAGACTGCGATCAGCACATAGATCTACACAGAGAGAATCTGCTTGATTGTACACTTTGTTCCCGGATGCATCTCAAAGACCTAGGAAAATACATTGTGCATATTACACAGTCAATAAATATAAAGTGTGTGAGTGAATGCATCTGTGTGAGCATTGAGTGGAAAAAACGCCATTGGTGTTGACTGTATTATTTTCAAGTGCTTGAGGTATCACAAAAAGAAATCAACTGACTACAACATATTACCTCCCTCCTTTTTAACTGAAAGATGCAGAATTAGTTTTTGAAAATAAAGACCGCTGAAGCCGGGGGCGAGGGGCACAATCAAATGAGTCATCAATCTAAGGCAATAATACGTCTAGAAAGTGCTATTCTAGAATCCACTGAAGTGGGTACTGGGTTCTCTCCTGATCCTGGTGGCGGGTTCCTCAGTGGAGAAGGAAGGTAAATCTCACATTCAGCTTGTGTTCATTGAGGATTCATTGTGTTCCACGTGTGTATTTGTGTTATTTGATTTCACTCTCACCAGAATCACAAATGATTGAGTCCACAAGCACAATCCCACGAGCTGTACCCGATGAGAAAACATGGTTTCACAGGGATTATTAGGCAGCTGATTCATGAAGTCCATATTTCATGATAGAATTGAAACCGGGTCTCTGAGATTGAAGAAGTTCGTGCTTTGCCAATTTAGCCTTTAACTGTCACTGCCTTGCACTCTCTGCGAGCTGGTACGAAATACTTGTATGGGACATAATGGTTTCTAGGTGAACTTTCAAGCCACTAGAGGGATAGAGACACCATAAGTGGAAAGGATGGCACATTCACACAGACTCTCTGCTATCATTCAGAACTTCAAAATTTAACATAGTACATGCTGTTGTGCAAATATACGGAAACTTGTTTTTAATTTTGGTAATTTACCCTGCTTTTCCATGACACACTCCTAATGGGAGCTAGAAGTGAGCAGAGAGAGATGAGTTACACAGTGTGCTAGCCTCTGAAATTTTAGGCCCTCCATTTCAAACTATTATTGAGCCAGCACTGATTTCTACTTCCACACCGCCCCCCCTTTTCCATCCATAACCTGTAGTCTGGGGATTGGGAGAAGGACTGTGACTTAAATGATACTATTCTTTGCAGTTCTGTGGTGCTCTCATTCTCAGTCTGCTGACATAGCTGTGCTATTCGCGCACCTGTTTCACTTTTTTTAAAGGAAATATGTGTACATTTGCTCGCTTGAAATGCAGAGCAGCAAGAGAGGGAGAGACAAGGAAAGAGGTCCTATATCCCCTGGTTCACTCCCCCAAAAGACCAAAGACTGAGGGCTGTGCCAAGCCAAAGCCAGGAGGCATGAATTCCATTCTTTCTCCCAGGTAGGTGGCAGTGAACTAAGGATTTTTTTCCTTATCCACTGTTTTCCAGGAGCATTAGCAGGAAGCTGATCAGAAGGAGAGCAGCTGGAAAATGTAGCAACACTCTCATATGTCACCTGCAGTGGTTAAACCTGATGTGCCACAAAGACCAGAAGATGGCTGTCTTTCTGAACTGTGGCTTCCCCCTAGATTTAGTTGAAGCCCAAATTAACTCCATGTGGTACCCACTGTTTCTTCAGCTGTAGCAGTGGTCTCATTATCATTTTTAATCAGACACATACTGAATTGAAAGAGGTCCCCCCAAACTTCACATCCACCAACAACCCTAGGAGGAGAACTTATTTCTAAACAGGGTCTTTGCAGGTATAATAATTAATACATGTGGTGCTGAGGGTTAACATACTGCTTGTGATGCCGACATCCAATATCTGAGTGCTGGCTGAGTTCCAGATACTCTGCTACACATCAAGCTTCCTTATAATGTGCCCAGGAAGGTAGCAAAAGATGGTCCAACTTCTTAGGTCATGATCACCCACATAAGAGACCTGCATGGAGTTCCAGGTCCTGGCTTTGGTCTGTGCTAGTGCTGCCTGTTGTTGACATCTCTGTGGTGAGCCAGAGAATGCAACAATATCAATTTCTCTCTCTCTCTCTCTCTCTCTCTCTCTCTCCCTCTCTCTTTCTCCTCCCCCTCCCCTCCCCCCATCTCCCTTTCCTCTTCCTCTCCCTCTCCATTTCCCATATTTGTAAGAAAAAACCAGGTTGTTTTACTCCCTTTGTCTAAGTGTCAGAGAAGTAATTCCCCTGTGTATTGTCATCCTCCTTCTCAAGAGGAAACACACACTTTCCCAAAGCCAATTGAAGGCCAGAAAATGTATTACAGAAGAATGACAAATGCTAATTTTTACTACTTCAAAATAGTATTCCCATCATACGTTTTTGCTTCTGAAAGTCCTCAACAGACAAAGCTTAAGGTGGTAAGACCATCAGTGTCACCATGCCGGGACTCTTTCCCCTGTACTGATCCCATGTAGCTAAGAAATGCCCAGGAGGAATCTCCCCGTTCTGGGATATAAAAGAAGAGACCGGGAACTCTCGAGGTGAAGATGACGGCTGCTACCCTCGGCTCCAGCTTCTCATGGTGTTCTCTGGAAAACCTGCTAAAAGATCTGCCTGAGGAGGGCCAAAAGGGCCCCTATTTCTGTGGAACTTAAAAATGAGGGTAACCGGGACTTCTTTTCCCAGAAGTGGGCAAAAAGACATCCCATTTAAGAATCTTCACCCTTGACTAAGGGAGAATCAGCTTTCCAAGGGATCCTGCCAAGGTTTAACACTTTTCTGACTTACTGGAGACCAGTAGACAAAGTAACTAGCTGAGAGAGTTCCCACAACAGGAATATATGTTTTAAGGTCAGACTATATTGCAAAGGTTTGGTCGGTAATTCTTACTAAGGAGATGTGGACTATGAACCCATTCTACACTGTCCATAAAAGCTAGGATATATATTGTATCTACTTATGTATCTATTTTTCATTGTAAACGTTTTATTCATGGGGACAACGTTGTAGCACAGTTTGTTAATCTGAGACCTGTGATGCCAGCACCCCATCTCCAAGTACTGGTTCTAGTTCTTGCTGCTCTACTTCTGATCCCTCTCCCTCCCAGAGTTACTGTAAACACAACAGAAGAGACAACCTAAGTCCTTGGGCTTCTGCCACCCATGTAGGAGACACGGAGGAAGTTTCGGGCTCCTGACATTTTTCTGCCCCCCACCTGAGTATGGAAGTGAGCGCTCTCTCGCTCGATCTCTCTCTCTCTCTCTCTCTCTCCCCTCCCTCTTTCTCATTCTGCCTTAAAATAAATAAATAAATAAATCTTTATAAAAGTTTTCCCCCATGAAAAATACTCAAATCAGTGTTTGTAATAGAAAAGTATAGGGGATTGTTTTCACGAAGTAACCCAGACTCAAACCTCCATAAGAAAAGACCAAGAAAACCGTGACTCCCATTAGCCCCCAATCAAACTTTTGAACCAGCACCCCTTCCTCTGATTCTGGCAAGGAATGCGACAGTTTCATTTTCTTCAACAAATAAATGGCACAAAAATCATGAGAAGAAGGAAGAAAATATCAAAAGACTCTGAGGGCCATAATATCATGTGGAGACTTCGTATTCTAGTTTGATGATATGGAACTTTAAAAATATTTTAGAAATGGGAAGGACATTATATTTTCCGTTGTAAGTCATTTTCTTGGGTACGGCGTTGCACAACTTTCATGTTGAAACCAACCCTTATCTATTGCATTGTATTTCTGGATAGAATGATTTGGTTTCTATACTTGGTTTCTCAGGACTCTAGAACCAAAAATTTAAAAAAAAGTGCGATGGAGGACTAATGAGACAAGATGAAGGGAGTTAATGATTGCTGAAGTTGATGACTCCTGAACTTAATGGGCACATGGAGTGCATTGTGCTACACTTTCTACTTTTATGTGTTTGAAATTTTCCATTACAAAAAGTTAAAAATGCAACATGAAATGCTTGGTTGAGTGAGGGTAATGTGGGGCAAGAGGGGGGAAATAGAAAAGATAAAAACAATTCTCTCTGTGGCAAGATAGCAAGCAAAACATGAAAAATGTCTGTGAACTCTCAGTCACATTCATGGGCATCATGTCATTTGTAGATTCTGACAGATATAAGCCATGCTGAAGCGACCAACACTGAAAATGTCCTTCAATATGAAACCGCATTGACTTGTGCACTAAAAGATCATTGAAGTGGGGGGATACCTTCCTAATTTCTTGTTCAGTCATATGTTAAAGAGACATGACTTTCTTGTTATTGAAGCTGCATAAGCAAAGTATTTATACAGTGATATGCACCCTCAATGGAACTGTTGAA